>NC_091401.1:27238700-27538700 GCF_032191515.1 Phaenicophaeus curvirostris | reverse complement strand
GATGCAGTGTTACCTACCCTGGGCTGCGCACGGGGAGCTGTGACCCAGGAAGGAACAGCCTAAAATTAGTGTGGCACTGGGAAAGAGGTATCTGGATTTGGGAAAACACAGTCCATCACGAGTGTCTTGTATTACCTTTCCTAGAGGCGTACGTGCACTTCAGCACTGTGAAAATAAAATGAGATGTCCTTGATCCTCTTCAGTAAGTGAAATTTTTCCCACCTTGCACAATTACAGCTGAAGCACCTGTCTCTTCAAGTCAGAGGGGGAAGGGTTTTATGGTTTGGAGATTTGTATTATCTGTTGGGAAATAGTTGATTTACGGAAATGCTGACTCGAGTCTCTCAAAGGTAATTATGAGCTGAAGACCAGTGCGACTAATAGCTTGAGTAGGAAAAAAACCACATAAAAATACCTTAGAAGTGTTAAAATTAGTCAGTCATGAGGCTGGAAAGAGGCATACGCTGTGATGTGGCCCATAGGGCCCTCGTCTGGGCTGCGTGAGCCCTGCTTGAGTGCCTGCTCTGTGGAGTATGAGGATAACCAGAAGTGCAAAATTTGCAAAATGTGCAGCACGAGGGACAGATCACCACGTTGTTGCCTTGGGGCTGCAGCTTGAAAGTCAGCAGAATAAGGATGGAGGGGAACGAATGCCTGAATTGCCTGGGCCTTAGATCAGAATGTAGTAGAAGACTTGGGGAAAAGCGCTTACTTTCCTTTGAGTTTATTCACACTGTGCCAGTTTCAAATTTCACCAGTTTGAGAGCACTGACACAGAAAATATCTACCCTGCTGACCTGGCCTCAGGAACCCCACGGGAGAACCCCCAGCTGATTTCTCATGGAAATTGAGACGTCCCAAAAAAACCCCACCAACCCTACATCACTTCAGAACTAAACACGTCAGGGCTCAGAGAGAGAATTCAACTCACCTGCTCTCTCAAGCAGCAAATCTGGTTCCTCCAGCACAGAAAAGACCCTTCTCCGCTGGGACATTTTTAGCCCCGGTGCACAGCCAAGGTTTGCTGGCACCTCCCTCAAGCCGCAGGGTCCTTGCAGAGGACACTAAATGCCGGTGAGGCCATCGCCTGCTGCGAGACCTGGGCCTGGGCACAGCCTCTGCTGCCCCTGGCCCCTCGGCCGCCCCAGCAGCCCACGGGCACTACTGACAGTTACTTCCCCGACAGAGAATGTTTCATTTGTTTCTGTGCGTTCACCCTCTCCATCCGTGACCATCAGAGCTTTCGGCCCTCTGTTTTCTCAACGCTCCGGAGATGTCCATGGTGTGGACAGTGGAGCAAACACAAAGGCCGGTGTACACGAGGAGTTTGGTGCTTGGCTGGTGGAGGCGAGTTGTAGGCTAAGCTGTCTCCTGATGATCAGAAACAGTCATCACAGGGCTGAAGCCGTGTTTCTCATTTCTCCCGCAGCCACGAGATGGAGCAACTCAATAACAGAAGGCTCTGCAGAGCAACTGGATTTAGGTGATGGGATATTTCATCCCAGTTCTGGCTCACCCAGAGGCATGGGATGCTGCAATGGCCCACGGTGAACATGGAAACAACATCAGGAAGGAGCAAGCTCCAGCAGTCTCCTGGCCCATATCCCAGGATGCAGGAAGAGGTTGATGTTCCTGGGTACCGCTAAGTGATGCTTCATAGCAGAACCAAGGAGCTCAGACGTGCTCTCAGCCCTCCCACAGCAACACCAATCAAGCATGCTCTGTCAGTAAAAGCTTCTCTGGGACCATCCCAAGGCTCCACACGTTGCTCTGTTGTGGCCTCTGTCATCCAGCTTCCTGCTCTTTCCTTCTAGCTGGCTGCTGAAGCCTCATCCCCAGCACAGAGCTAGAGCAGCCCCTCAAAAAAAGAGAAAACACAGGAGCCTGGGGACATGGGAAGGCAGGGAGGAAATGAATGAAACTAAAAATGGAGACAACTTGAAGAGCATCTGAGGTAATCCCCGTTCTGACACTCTTCCTGGGAGCCAGGACAGACAGCTGAGGAGCCAGGACCACAGTGCTGCTGTCTGTGTCACTGTCTGGCGTCAGGGCACAGCAAAGGACCAGCAGAGCCTTGGGGATGGCTAGCACAGCCCAGCACTGCTGCGAGGTCGACCCCAAGGGCAAGCACAGGCAAACAACTGAGCTTCACGGGTTGCCACCCAGGAATGTGTGGGTGGCCTAAAGAGGAGTTCTGTGTGGCAATTTGGCAAACTCCTCAATGCTAGCAAAAAAATGCATGTGAAATAGCTCCTTCATCAGGAAAAGGGGGCAAAATGATATATTCAGCATCTGAAATCACACAAAGTGACGAGTGCTGGTGGCACTGTTGACACATGCAGAGGTGTCCAGGACAGAGCACAATTTGCAGGGTGCACCCCTCTTCTTCCCAGTTTGCGAGAAAAGGAACAGCACACTTGGTCTTGGGGACTTAGTGAAGAGCCCCGTCCCTTTAGCAAAGAGCAATGCCTGCAGCGAGAAAAGAAAGGTACCTCAACCGGCCACAGCTTCCTCACCCCTGCATCACAAGTTAAACTATTAATCAACAGTCTGAGAGTCCTTCATGGACTGTCCTGGCCTTTCCATTATGCTGTCACTTGGTTTCATTTTCTCCTCACCATTAGCTCTCAGCATCATCTTTTATGACCCTTTTGATTTTAAAACACCTTGTCCCCCTGCATGCCTTCCTGGACATTCCTCCTCAGATCTCTCCCTAAAAAAACTCAGAAGGATGTTTGGTGGAGAAAAAAAAAAAAAAAGCAGACTGACCACTGGGGACTAGACTATGACATGCCACCCCTGGCACTGCTGCTTCCCCCTTCTTCCCTTTCCAAAGCCTGTTTCCAGACATGTAGCCAGACAGGGCTTTGTACACCAAGCACGCCCAGAGGGGCAGCCTCCAGTGAAGTGGGCAGCACTTAGGGGCATAAGATTATGAGTATCAAAGAGAAAATGAGAGAGAAGAGAACATTCAAAGTTTGTGAGGAAAAACCTGCAATTGCAAGAGGGAGCATCTCTGATCTTTGGTGGAGTATCAGAACAGGCATGTGCAAACCCTGGACCAGGGCAGGAGCACGGAGAGCACTCTGGTAGCTGGGCTTACCTCCCATGCTCACAGCAGCCTCAGTTCCCACTACCTGGGACCCAAATGCCTTTTCACAATAGTGGTGCCTGCCTGTTTTGTGGGGATTTTTAATATCCAGAATGCAGTCATGGTCACAAGACTGCCACTGGGTATACAGAAGTGAAACCTAGCTGAGGAATGCGATACGGTATTGCTCACTTAGACCGTCTACCTTTTCCCCCTTGGTGGTGTTTGTCTTTTTTTATAAGTAACTTCATTTAAAATATCATGGGGAAACTCCAAATACTATTTTTACTCTCACATCCTATCCCCCATCGCTTTCACAGATGCACAGTTTGAGTCCTCAGTTTGGATATTTAAGAGATATGCAGAGGAGATATGCAGTCGTCCTTTCCCCCTTTCATAAGAAGATTGCAAACACACATTCAATGGGAAAAAAAATCTTTTTTTTCCTCCGGACAAATCAGCACCTCACACCCTCCATGGGTACAATCCATGCTCCCCAGCAGTATAAACAGATATAAAAGTAACCTTTATCTTTTTTTAAAATATCCACTTGAAATGAACATATCAGATCACCTCTTAACATCAATGTTCTCTTTTTTCCTTTTCAGTACCATGAAAATAGGGGAAACAATGATAGTGATAGCTCAGGATTTAGATTAAAGTGCATTTTGACAGCAAGTGCTGCTCATGGGTGTTACATACAATGAACAAAATCATGTCTTGTAGAAAAAATAGGAGAAAAGTCTTTCTCCGTGACTGGAGACTGTTTTGAGTGGGTGACTCACAGAGACGTTAGCACCACAGAGCTGACTGTTTACATCCTCAAATGAGCCCTGTGTGACATCCTATGTACATAGTGCACGTGTGCAGGCACAGCATGGGGAAACCAATGCTGTAATGGAAATGTGTGATGATAAAAAAAAAGCAGCAGCACTTCATGCTTTCTGACATCCAGACCAGCAGTTGCTTTGTATGCAGCTCACTCCATTGCCTTAAAAGAAAACACGAGACTCAAGAATTCTACAAGCTGAGGAAGAGAAAAAGTCATCAACCAGAGAGATACCCCAAAGGTAAGATAACAAGAGAGAGTATTTAATTGTAGTGAAAGCTTAAAAGCTTTCTTCTTGCTATAAGGACTGAAAACTAAATTTTACATAACTTGTTTTGCTTATAGCAGATCTACATATTATCCTTTTTAAGAATGAAAAGAGCTACACCTTGTATTTTTGCTTTAAATCATTCTTTTTCCATTTTGTTTATAATTCTACACAACAGACTCTAGTCTAAAAAAAAGCCTTCTTATTATAACCAGGTTTTTCTCAGGTAAAAACCTTGATAAAAAGCTGAAATTTTATTTCTCTAGACCCCAGACTTTCCTAGACACATAACCTACTAACAAAAAAGGATGACTGAATTCCTTAGTTTTTTTTTCATCTCTTTTGCTCTCAGTAATGAGTTCTCTCACAGCGTTAGCCTGACAGTGCTTCACTCCGTGAAGGAGAATCAGCTGAAGTGTAGCCTATTGGATCGCCCAGCCGAGGCCACCCTTTAGTACAGGGCAATATCTCTGCCCAGGTCATCAGTATAAATCCCTTGTCTGCCACAGACCACCTGAATCTGGAGGTTCAGGAATCCAGCCCCACTCCCAACAAACTCCCCAGCCCATGGCTACAGGAGGGTTTAACTCCCAAGCAGTGAACAACCTGCGGCGTAGCAGTGTTTCTCTGCAGGGAAGGAGGCTGTTAAGGTTTTGCACGGCCAGTATTGCTGCCTACTGTGGGGACCTGAATGAAACCTGTACCTGGTACAGCAGGAGAAAAGCTGTGGATGGATCCCCACCCCTGACCCTGCTAGAGGCATGCTCTCCTGCAGCCCTGTGCTGCCAGCATCCCACTCTCCTTGCAGGGCTGGGTTTCTGGAGATGGTTTCTCAATCCTTCAACATAAACTAGTAACTTACAGAATCATTCCTCTCACACCAGTGTGTCCTTAAGGAGCAAGCAGACAAACGATTCCTGTTTCCTAACAATAATTGCTATTTTATAAGTAAGAAATAGATTTCATTTTTGCTGATGTCCCAAACCCCAGCACAGGAGAGCTTACCTCTGCAACACTGGGGCAGGGACTTGACCGGCAGAACAGAAACTTCTACTGCACAACTGACTATCAGCTGACAAATCTGAAATGAAACAGCATCAGGATCAGTAACTCCCGTAGGAAAGGCACGAGGTGGAGGTAGCAACAGTTGCAGAACAGCAGACCCAAGTAATTTCTGGATGCTGACAAAGCTTTTTGAAAGGCTTTAATTACAGGTTACACTTTCTGTGACAGAACTGGCTGGAAGAAAGCACCAGGTTTTCTTGTGCATTTGCATTTGTAAACAATTCTGGCTGAGACCAGCAGTGCAGAAACCAATGAGAACCTTTCCAGTCCTTATCAGGGGAGCCTGGGAGCAGGACCAGATCAGCATCCTTCCTCTAAAGAAGAGAATTACTTCATGACCCCTGCTCAGAGGGTGCTTACCTGGACATTTTTAGTCCCCACTTCAGAGAGGAGAAATCAGCTGCACATAATCTGCAACTCCTGTCTCTGCAGACAAAATTTTATACACAGTGTTAAGTCTAGAGAGTTTAGGCAAAAGGCTGGGCTCTTAAACCTCATTCTTCTGCTAAAGACTTAGTTAACCAGCATTAGAAATAGCCTGTCTGAAACTTCCTGCCTGCCTCCTTTTAGCAAGCTTGTCAAAAGAGCCAGAGGTATCACCACCTCTTTGTTCCTGACTGCCCAAAGTCTCTTATGATAGCTTGATTCAGGAAATCTGATCCAACCAATCCCCTCCATCCCCACAATCCAAGTAATCCTAAATTCAGGGGCTGCTAACCTGTCTCTACAAAGAGATTGCATCACTCCAAGGGGATGGTGCGGTTGTATTTATATGCTGCCTAGCCTAAATGATAGGGCAGGAGAATTTGAGGTAACAAGTAAGTCCAAGTGAGACTTGGATCCAAGAAAACCGTGTTCCTCCTTGAGACACAATCTTGCCCCAGGATCACTGGGCACTGAGCATCCCCATCTTAGTGAGAACCGCAATTCAGCACACAGCAGCCCATGAGGAAAAAGTGTCTCCCCATCTGTGGACACACAGAGACCTTATTGGCATTTTTATAGGGTCTTAAATGTGATTGGCATCTTTCCTTGTGGTGAAGGTGATTTTCTTCTCTTCCAGAATACCTAGAGATATGAATAACACCCACGCCAAAAGCAATATCAGTGCTGCCGTGGAACTGTTCCAGTTCATCACGTATACCCCTACATTTACCCTGGGACTGCTGTTCAATGCTATGGCTCTGTCATTCCTGTTTTTTAAAGTCAAAAAGCTGTCAGAATCTACGGTCTACGTGGTAGCCCTTATTTTCCTGGATACTTTGCTGCTGTTTACACTTCCTTTTAAAATAATTTCCTACCACCTTCAGGACAACTGGAACCTGGGATCTGTATTTTGCTCTACCTTGGAGAGTCTTTACTTCATAAATATGTATGGCAGCATTCTCATCTCCCTCTGCATCTGTGTAGACCGGTACATCGCTATCCAGCACCCATTCACAGCTCCCACACTGCGATCCACCAAGAAAGCTGCTACAGTTTGTGCGGTCATCTGCCTGGGCACCTCAGCTGGGACAGTCTCTACTTTCCAACTGCATGGAGAGAGCCACAACATCTCAACTTGCTTCCACAACTTCTCCAAGAGCACATGGGAAAACACAAGCCTGTTCAGTGCCTTGGAAACTACCTTCTTTGGCAGCATGGTAGCTATGACCTTCTGCACCGTTCAGACCATCAGGTGCTTGAGAAAGCATGGAAAACTACACAACCCCAAAACACACACCACCAGGGCAGAGAAGATAGTCGTGACAAACCTTGTGGCATTTTTGGTCTGTTTCATGCCTTACCACGTGGCATACTTTGCATATTTTTTGTTGAAGAATAACATCATTCACAGCAGTTTTCAGCAAGTGCTACGAGACACCATTCAGGTCACTCTTTGCTGGGCAAACCTGAACTGCTGTCTTGACGGGGTGTGTTATTATTTTGTTTTAAAGGAGTCCTTGGAAGACCCGTTACAAAGCAGTGTAAAAACAGCCACATGAAAGCCTTGATCCATGTGCTGCATGTTATTATGGTTACTTGGAGTGATGTGTGGAGAGGCTTTCATGGAAAGTACAGGGTCCTGAACTGCTTATCTAAGTAATTTACTTTAACTATCCAGATTTGAAAATATTTAATGAAAACCAGAACTAAGTCCATTCCCAGAAGACTGCTCCTCACTCTATTTCCTTCCATAATGTTTTGTGTTAGCATTTATGGGTAAAAAGAAATGGAATTATTCCTATAAACGATGATGTGTATGTCTTTGGATGTGATTCCTCTTTACTTTGAAAAATAAAAAAAGTTCACTTACATGTGGTACCATCTCTCAGCCTCCTTGCCTACGCTGCACCTGCAAACCGGAGGGAAATATTGACTCAACATGGACTTAAGCGTGTGCTGCTGTTTAAAGAGTCTTCCTGGTGCTCAGGTGATGAACTGTGCTCCTGAGGATACAAGGGCTGTGGACGTACACCAACCATGTCCTGGTTATGTCCAAGTGTGTGGAAGTAAACCCCACTAGGATAGCCCAGCAGGCATTCCCTCTTCACACCAATTGTCATTTCCCTTGACTTCCTCAGTAAATTCAGAATATCTGACTTGCTTTCCTGCCAGTGGACAGTGAATCCTCATCATCTCCTTGTTTATAACTTTTCTCTTAACAAACTGAGCTTCAATAGACACAAAGGTTTTCCCACCGAGACTTCAGTCTCCTTTTAGAAGCAGAGTTAACAAATACTAGAAGAAAATAGCACTGCTGCAGAAGATTTATTTTACATCTCAGAGCAGTGGGGTCATGCCAAGAGGGTCTTCGCTTTAACTGATAATGACTGAGCTTAGGGAATAGGGATTTTATAAGTACCTCAGGAGGCATAAAATACCAAATTGTATGAGAAAACTGATCTCAGTTGCTTTTCTATAGCCCAAGGCAGCTCCATTAGTTTTACTGATGTGACTTCGGGCTTACACTGCTATAATGGAGATTAGAAGTTCACCTGTAGTTTTATGCTTCCTCCATTACTCAGCTTCTTTGCCCATTTTTAAGTGTGCTTGTTCTGGGGGATACTGACACAACCAGAAATCTATGAGGTTTCAGAAATGTTGCCCCAGAAGAAAAGCTGAATCGGTGTCATTTGCAGACTTCAAAGGATGTAAAATCTCGTGTCTGCTGTATGTCACAGATTCCTATTAATCCTTCTCTCTATTCCAAGACAAAAAAGGCATTAAACTGGGGTTATATTTGGGAGCAAATATCAGCAGTTTAAAGTTTTAAACACTGCCAGGCAATTGTTAATCCAGAACTAAGCATTACAAACCCAGGAAATCCAGTTTAGATCACACTTCAGAGTCCACCAACACAATCCCCACAATTCCCCGCTAAGTATTAACTTTGTGACTACAAGTAAAGCCACCTCCCGCAGAACGGCATCTAACCCCGTCCTCCTGCCCAGCCGTAGTGTCTGAGACAACGAAGGACACTGTTTGAAATGGCTTTACTCCGTTTAAAGGGGAGCTCAGGAAAGCACGAGTAGTTGCAGACAGCAGAGACCAGCCTGACTTCATTCGTGGTGACAGGCAGTGCAATGGCTCGAAAACGTCACAGCTGGAAGGGAGCAAGAATAAGGGAACAGGACTTTTGACAGACCAAGGCCAGCATGGCTGTAAAAACCCTGCAGATGGATTTGTTTCCTTCATGCAGAGAAAAATAACTTGGTATTAATAATAAATGTAGACCATTTCATACTAGTGAGAACATAAAAGAAAGCCTGTGCCATAAAACGCTCTTTGTCTCACCCTGAGCTCAGGCTCTTGCTGTCAGCCCTGCCTGTAGCTGCACAGAGACCTGTTGGGATGGAAAGCAAGTGTCTGATGTGGTTTAACATTTTTTGTCACTTAGCTCCTATTCACACCCTTTGATGGGAAAAAATTTCAACATATGTTACCAAACTTTTAAAAGAGAAAGAAACTCTAAGAAACAAAGAATAAGAAAAAGGAAAGAAAGTACAAACAAATGACACGAATGGTGACAGCAGTGGCTGCCGAGCCCTAAGGGGCGGACACCGTACATTAAGAACCTTCTCCTTCCTCAGAAAATTCACTCTTTTTGGCCAAGCCAGTGGGTGCGAGCAGCAGCTGCTCCACCCTGTGACAGCTCTAAGGTTATGCTGCCCGCAAGTTTCACAGCCAATGACCTGAACGCACTGGAGGAGCAAACATTAGAATGCATTAATTGATTTTACAGCTTCTGCAAACAGACAAACATGGAGCTGCCCTTCCACCAGGCATAGCATAAAATTAGTCAAGGATTTGCTGTTAATGAAAAATTTGGGGAAAGGAGTGAACTGAAAACGTTAAGACTCACTGAGTCCCTGCAGAGAAGCTCCAGGCCCTGCTCCGGCAGAGGCAGCGCTTCGGAAACTGCCACAGTGGGTGAATTCAAATTGCAGAGGAGATTGATACCAAAGATTTACCTTCTAGCGCAATTACGCAACTTCATCAAAAGCACTGAATGAAAGCAAAGTGCATTTCCTTTGCAAACCTCATTACAGAAGTGGCGTGCCTTCCTCTCCCCGCTCAACATTTGAACCAGCCAACTCGACATCTGGCACCTGCTTTTATAAAGGCACCTAGGTTTGAGTGAGTTTGTTGTTTGCTCGTGTATTTCATGACCTAACACTAAAATACTGGGGCAGGCAGAAAGAAAAAGCATTTGTATCCATGACATCTTAATTGAATATTTTTTTAAATCTGTCATAGGCTCAGAGAGGGATGGGCCAAAACAGTTATTGCAAATCTGCCTCATGTTTTAAAGGATCCCAGGCTTCATTGCAACTGTCCATACTTCAGTTTCTTGTTTTCCTTGGAAAGGTGGATGAGCAACAGTTTTAAACACCTTCTTTCTAAATACTGCAAAAGGATTCTCAAAGCACTTTTATCAGGCAATTCTCTTTCCGCTACATAGCAGCCCAGCCTGCTGTCAACAAGAGAGGAGCCCCTTCTGGTGGTGTAGGGACCTGGATGTCTCCAACTGAATGGAGAAAAGAGATAAAATATGCTCAATTTGCCATCATTTCCTTCTCAGGTCCTGGGCTCAAGTAGAGGCAACACTGACGGCTGCGAGCCCTGAACATGCAGCTGCCCCAGAAGCACAACCGAGCACCTGATAAGACCTGGCCCACAAAAGGAAACACAACATTTTTAAAAAGAGTTACTGCCAGTGGTGGAGTGAGAAATCACTTGTGTGCTTTTTCCAGTCCCATTTGCTGCCCGAAGGAGGAGCAGGTGGACTCTCCTGCTCCGCGGCTGCCTTGCTGCGGGGACCTGTGCAAAACCAAGTGCTGTGTGTGGTGCTAGTGTTTGGTAGGAACGGTTGGACTCCGTGATCCGGTGGGTCTCTTCCAACCTGGTTATTCTGTGATTCTGTGATTCTGTGCCGTGGGATTTTTCCAGCGTTGCTCAATAGCTGGCTGTGTTGGTTTTTAAGGAGGAGGTTGTGTTAGTGCCTCCAAGCCCAGTGGGCAGCGTCAAAGGCGGCGTGCTGTGAGCCCCTTGTGGTATGTGCCCTACAAAGGGACATGAGCCCCCCTACAAGACACATACATACCGTGCCGCATTCGATGGAGCATTTGAAATATATACCGAAAGCTCTTTCTGATGCAGTCTTCAGTAGCTCTGGGGAAGGCCAAGGATGAGGGGCACTTTCTGAGGTTTGGAGCCAGCATCCACCCTTCACACCAAGCCACCCGCTCCCTTCCCCCTCAGCAAGTCTGACAGCCCTAACTCATTCTGGGATTTTGTTAATATCATTACAAAAGCAGAAGCAATCAGCTGTGCAACCAGTGACACGAGCGAGTCAGCAGCGTGGAGCTGCCAACCCACACAGCCCCACCATTGGGGAGCTGGGGCTGCAGGAGGCTGTGCAAAGCCAGTCACAGCTAATTTTAATGCCAGTCTGTAGGTGTAGGTGCCTGCACATGGTTTATTCCTCTCTGGGCATTGCTCTTCGCATTTTATTTTGGACGATTTCGTAGTGACTTCCAGTGGTTATTTCTAGTTTGCATAATGACACATCAGTCTACTAGACTGCTCGCAAATATTCACTCTACAAAGCAATCTGTTCATTTGGAGACTAGACTGAACTCAGCCAAGTCATACAAAAGGCCACCTGAAGTAGCTACTTTCAGCACTCCAAACCAAAACCACAGCTGTGTCAAGTCCACACGTTTCTCTAAAGGGCAATTCTGTGGTCTGTACTTTCCAATACTCCATCGCTGAAACCAGTAACACAGTGATACTGGTTTAATTACCACAATGGCCACTGTATGTTCAAGACCACCGAGCTGTAATTTTCTTTCACTTGTCAAATCCAGTTTACTGAATCACTTAATGATGTTCACCCCTAAGCCACTCCCTGCTTGCCCACAGGCACTTCCCAGGCCTCCTCGGTACCATCGGACCCAGTCGAGCTGCGGGAGAAGGTACGTGGGGCGAGGGGCAGGCTGCACCCCCAGACTGCCGCGGAAGGCAGCACTCTGACAACGCTGCTGGCACCGGGGGGGTCCAGACGTCAGCCCCGGGTACCCACAGTGCCAAAGTCAGCAAGCTTATAGCTTCCTCTTTGAGTTTGAACATGCAACAATTTCTGGAGAATGGCTCATGAGGACTGAGTGGCTTTTTAGCAGTAAGAAGCACAAAATCACCATCTGAAAAGAGCGAGAAATGAGTTGGGGCCTGATCCCAAAGCCTTTACTGCTGCTTCACTGAGAACAAGTTGCTTCATGAATAACAAATTGGGGAAGAGTGACATCCTACAGCAACCTCTTTAAAATCTGACAAATTTTAGTTTGAGAGGTTTTCTTTGACATTGAGGTGCCTTCTTTCTTTGAATCTTCTTTCCTGGGTCAGACTATGAGAACATTTCAATCATTGCATAACATTATTTCAATTAAATTCAAATACACACCTAAAAGTTCAAGTATGAAATGACATACTTGGCCTTTTCACGTTAATTAATCCAAATGAATAGAATAACGTAATGGCTTCCGCTGCAGAATATCTTTGTGCTAGTGAGAATGGTTCATTAGAGCTGGCACAAACACATTCCACATTCACTATGAATAATAATATGCCCAGAGCAAATATTTTCAGCAAACTTAAGGAAACAGCTGATGTCGATTCTTCAACCCACCCATTTCTTTTAAGATTTTAGCAAGAGCGAAGGAGTTACAGCTCTGGGAACTGACGAGCACTCCCTGCACCATGTGCTCTTCCTGCTTGACTAATGCACCCAGCTCCAGCCCATCCTCTGACGTGACCTGCCTGCAGAAGAGGTGTCTAAGCCTATATAATCCGTTCCAGCTGCAAGGCTTCCTTGCATGTTATATCACCCCTGCCAGATCCTGCTGTTGCCTCCAGCAGGCCATTAGTCACAGCCCAGTGATGGAGGGGCTGAGGGCACCAGCTGAGGTTCTGGGCTGTGCTGCACTGCTCCAAACTGCAGGTGTTTTGTTGGGAGACGCCTCCCAGGGACTATCCCCTGCGATGGGGCACAGCCCCGTGCCAGCTTGCTGGGGAGTGCTCTGCCCCACAAGACCCACCTAGGAGCTATAAGGACCCTGTGGAAAAAGGGCTATGTGAAAGGAGGCTATGAGGATGAGGAAGGTGCCTTGGAGATTAGCTAAAGCTGCTGTGGAGGTGGCTCCGACCTAAATTAATGTGTTTTCCTTTAATACACCAGAGACTGTGAAAGCAGCATCCACAAGCCAGCACACAGGGACACCCAGCTAGTATTTCTGTTCAGCACTTACCGCTTTACCTGCAGACACAGCAAGTCAGAGCCAGCTGCATCTCTGAGCACACAAGTCTAGTCCTCATGCAGAGAAGCAGGAGTGTCCAGTGTACCAGGAGTTGTGTACACAGCAGCCAGGAAAAGCAATAGCCAGTATCACCTTGTCTTAAAGCCAGTCTGGTTTTAAACAATACCAGCCATTAAAAATACATGACACACAAGGATGTTTGTGTTGTCTAACTTACGAATCTAAGCTACCAGGAGCTCCTAAATGGAGCACTCAAAATCATCCTCTGGAGACATCCTTACTCGCTAGGAAGCAAAATCTCCTAATTTCAGTATGACGAGTTGGATGGTCCAAACACCACTTCCATGTTACTTGACCACTTGAATTCAGCATATTTAGATAAAAATTGTTTCAAAACAAGGTACAATAACTTAATTACTAAAACAGTAAACCAAATGTTTCAGCTTAATACCAGGAAGCTTAGGTGCTTCCACCTTCCTTTTTATGTTTTGGTGGCTCTTTTCAGCTGAAAATCTTCACTGGAGCTCAACCCATATTTGTTAGTGACATTCTCCTCTCAAACTCTGCTTATTTACTTCATTCAGACAACATTTCCTCCAATGAAGTTGCAGCACCTCATTGATTTCATTGGGACATGAATGCCTCCATCAGGAATTGTACTTACCAAAAGGGTGAGAAACGGGCATTTACCCAAGACCTGGGACACTAGAGCGGGAAGCTTTCTTCTGTAGAGTACATAGCTGCTCAAACATGCCCTTTTTCCTCTGGGAAGTGGTGACAGCATCCACAATACTTACTTTTGTAATGTCCTGGGTAAAAATCACATCAATGACAGCAAAATGCTCAGGGACAACTTGTACATCCTGAGGCACATATGTAGGTATGTACAAGAGTGAGACCATACTTTCGTTAGCTTGGCATCACGTAAGAGACCAGACAGCTGTCCACGTGGAGCTACGTGGGCTGTAGTCAATTCCCAGCAAGGACAACTGAAATTCTTACAAACCATAATAAAATGAGGAGTGCTCAATTTTCAGATACACACACAAGGAAGCCATTTCACAGTGTAAATATTTTCATTCTTCACAGCATAAAAGCTGTCCGGCAATCCCTCTTCCTCCCCAAAGCCAAAAGGTGATTTGTGGAGAGCAGTTTACCACTGCTCATACCAAGCCAGTGTAGGCAGCCCAGGACACCCTGGGGACTGGCCACCCTCATCCATGCTGGTAGTAGGCGGCCAACCCCTAACAGAGCTGCCACGGGGGATGCCTGTGAGCCCAGAGCTCCCTGTGTCTCGTGGCATCAGCAGGCTGGCAGTGGACAAACATGCCCACTGCTTGTCTCCCCTTCCCAAGGGCCCTAGCAACCCTCCTGCCACCCACCCAGAAGCATGCCCAACACATCCGTAAGATGCGGCCATTCTATTCCTCCCACCAAAAATGGGCTCTCCATCATGCTAGTGAAAAATCAGGTCCTTCAGCCTCCTTGCTAGAGCCTGTGTGGGCCACGGCAGCCAAAACATTCCTCCTCCCAGGTCTGTAGGAATCCTAGTGGGCTGTAATTCTGGGATGGGTCCGGACTGTGAACGTAGCTGTAAGAGACTTGTGACAAACCAAGAGCTCATTTACATTTTAGAAGAGCCACTGTGGTCCCTCTCCTTAACTGCTAACTTAATAGGTTTCCAGTACTTTAAATTTTTTTTTTAAATCCACCATTACGGAAGCAGATGTTCCTACAGTTAAACCAAAACTTTGATTTACTGAGCACTGCCTGGCAAAGCTAAATAACATCCCCTGAGCCGCACTGCAATATGCAAGTACTAAAAATAAAAGATAAATTATATCAGGTGCTAGCTGTTATCAGTGACCCATATCTTAGGGTTTCAACTGTGCCTCTGCCACAGAGTTCTCCTAAAGTAGACTTTATTGCCACAGTTTTTTATGTGCCACTGTTCAATCAAATAAAACAGTCTTCGGGCAGAAAGGGAGCAAGATTAGGCAACAGAACTGACTTATTTCAGGTTTACTAAGAGCAAGGGGCCATGAACATAACTTCAAGAAATGAAAAACGGAGCCAAGAGTGAATGTTCAAAAGAAAATGCAAAATTTCATTATATGAGCTGGTATTCTTGGCACTGGACAAGCCTTTAGGTGGCTGATTATGTTTAACGGTAATGTGACTTACTGAAGTGCATCGGTCATGTTCTTAATATCAGCATTTCAGCCTCCTAAAGGAGCCAGGTTCCCCATGGGGTGAGGCAGAGTCGCTCCCTCAGCCCAGTGCCAATGGAAGGAAAGGGCCAAGCCAGGCTGGGAGAAGAGGCTTTGGAAAACACATTTTCTGTAAGAAGCAGATCTCTTCTGCAGAACCTCAATAATGAAAAAAGGATCTCGATACTAGAGACATAAATGCAAAACGCAGCAAAAATTACTATAACAAGCAAAACGCGAACTTCCTCCCTGACTGACCAGAGACTAATTTTGGATAGAGGAAGAGTTGAGCTCAGGAAAAATATTCTGACACTTCCCTACCAGAAGGCTGAAAGAGCAGGGGAGCTCAGAGAGACACTAATGGGCACCCACAGCTGCGGGTGGCAAGCAGAGGAGGGAAGCCTTCCAAAGGTCTTCCCTGCAGAGCCAGCCAGAAGGCAGCAACAGGCTCAAGGCGTATGCTAGCAGGCACATTTCTACCAAGAATCCAGGCAGCTGCAGAAGTGAGGCTGAGCACAAAGAACAGACAGCCACGAGCCACCCAAAGAGCAGAAGTACGTTACTGCCTCAGAGACCTCAGTTTGGCATCAACTTCCCCACCCTGGGCACCTCCCAGGGAAGCACAAGACAGTGGAAAAGCCCTGCAGGCATGGGCAGCTCAGTCATGTTCCCATGCAGCTCTGCTGTCACCCATGGGTCAGGGTCCCCACACTGCAGCATCCTCCCGCTGCCTGGCCCCGAGATGCCACTCGGCTGGCTGCTCCAGGGTGATCCAGCTGCCACTCCCACAAGTGACAGCTTTATGTAGGAGATGCACTTTTCATCCCCAACAAACACACGCTTTACATATGAGAGGTAAAAGATTTTATTACCCCATGGATTTTTTCCTAAGAAGTAAGAGTCCTACCAGACAAAATATACAAAGCATCATAAGTTTTCTTTCCAGACAACTGCATTCTCATCCTATGAAACAGTGACCATGTTAGTTCACCTTGAAGAACCACGGTTTGTCCTTACAGATGCGAGATTGCACAGTGTTAGCATATTTAATGACCAGTTAATTCATGCAGAATCAGAAGGAAGGGGAAAAAAGAACTGGATGCTCACCTGAGTGCAGGCTTAAGCTCCTAGAAACGAAGAGAAACACTGGGCTTAAATTTACCAGTTTGAAGTACTGCCGTTAAGCAAACCAATTCTCTGACCCACTCATCACTCACTCTGCAATGAAAGATTAGGGCTAGCAGCAAGTTATCATCGGAAAAACGCAACAGTACTACAGAAAAGCAAGTACCGCCCTGTCAGCAGGAAAATATCCTTACCAGCCTGCAAAACTACATATAATTCTTCATTTTACATCAAGTTTAAAGCAGAATGAAGCCAAAGTGTCCTCCTCTACCTGTTAAAGCTTAATACTTACAGCTGGCTATGTTTATACAAAAAAATGAACCCTCAGCCTCTAAGGACATATGAATTCCTCTTGAGTGACAGGACCACTTTGAGATCCCACTTTGGTTTTGCATAATTAACTTACAGTATTATTACTTAAAAGTTTAATTCTAAAATACATGCACTTTATTTGCCACTGCTGAGTTAATGATTGTACTTGCATTTACTTAATCCTCCCTTTCCTAAAACAACGAGCTCATTTCAACAGATGGTGAACAAGTCCAGATTTGCTGGAAACCAACTAACAAGAATGTGCCAAGTTGAAACTCACCCCATTCTCTCAGGCCAAAAAACTGCCTGCATTTCAAGAACCTGATTAGTTTTGACTATATTTATGGAATAGAGGGAAGAATATTTAAATACCCTGCAAGTCTTATGTGGAATGATCAACAGAAATGCAGTTTTGTTCACACAATTTCTCTGCAGTGTATTGATCAGCTAAATCTTGCCTTGTATCAATATCTGTACCACAACAGTGCCTGCAGATAATGTGATACGCAGCTGGACTACAGCAATTCTATCAAAACAGCTTTCAACAAAGGAGTTCTACAAGAACACATTCTCCCTCACAAAAAAAAAATTAAAAATTCTGCTTCTGCACATACCAGTAACTAGCAGTTCTGCTGCTGACACCGCTTTGTACATAGGCACGGCACCCTGCCTGCACACAGACGGGATCTGACAACTCGGGAAGAATGATGGACATAACTCACTCATCTTCGCAGACAAACAGAGATGGACAGACACGGGGCTGGAATAAACCCCTCAGGTCCACCAGCGCCCATGGCCTATAGAAAGGACATCAGCAGAGTTCTGGCACCTTGCTTCGAAGATTCACCTCTTCATTTACATGGGCAAAATGACAGCAAATCTGCCCAAGATCCACAGTGGAGGTGACTGTGTGTGCGGGAAGAGCCTACCCAGCCTTGCACTTCAACCCTTGCCAGGGATCAGGGACGTGCTGTGTCATTCTTGTCATTCCCAGCCCACCACACTGTCCCTTGCCCTGGCCTCCTGCCCACCCTGAAAAGGACACCCCACATTGCTCAGTGGATCATGCTGAGCCATGCCATGCGCAAGAGGAGATTGCCACATGGCGAGGGTTGAGTCCAGAAGCCAGTCATAAAAGCAACATATAGCAGCTGCTTTCCATGTTTGAAAAGCTGGTCTTGATGGGGACAGCACATAGCACGCTGGGACTATCAAAGCATGGTTCAGGCAGGAACCCTCCCTCTGCCTAGGTTTCCAAATCATCCTGTCTTCGCAACTATTATTTTCCTAAGCGCATCTGGTTACATATATCTGGTCATTACATCAGCATCAAAGTGATAAACCTCCTCCTGTGGTGGACCTTCTGTCCAGTGCCAAGGAAACCCCTCAGCCAGGGAAAGAGAGCACTCATTTCCAGAAATTCCTATTCCTCAGCCACCGCTTCTACCCCTGACTGGCTCCCAAAGGGATTCCCATCCTGTAGTATGGAAGAGTTTGCACCTACTCCCAGGTTATCTTTGACCACTGTGTAAATTTAAGCCCAGTAAATGCGTCAGGTAGGTGGTAGGGAGAGAATAGAATCCACTGTGAGGCCACAACAGACCCAAGAGGTTAGAGCTGCACAAGCAGGGGAAGGAGTAAAAAAGTGAGACAGATTACCATGTCTAAAGAAAGGGCTAGGAGCGTGTGTGTGCAAGCAAAGCCAAGGAAGGTTAAGTCTGGAAAGTGGCTTCATGACTTCTTGCAGATAACAGTTTCAACCACAAAAGTGTTTTCAAAGTGACGAATACGATGACAGTTTTCAGCCTCACGTCGACTGATACCTAGAAGTGATTGAAAAAGAAGAGAAGGGAAATTGAACCAATAAAATCCACAAGAGCTGCAGCAAGTCGGGGAAGAAAAGCAGATGAGATGTAACCGCTGAACATGGAAATGCAGGAACAACACAGCCCATATGAAAAGCAGCATAATCTGTTTTTTGGAAGAACAGCTATATTCTCTAGGCCATGGTTCTGCAGCAAGAGCTGCCACGAGTAGGGGAGCTGCCTGGAAACAGCTGGTTTCAACTGACAGCATTTCAGTGCTATCTCAAAGACCAGGAAGCCTCACAAAACCGGCAGAAGTCACAGGCTGGTACAGAACACAGCAGTGAATGCAGCCAAGGAGGCTTAAAATAGCCACCTCTCTGGCTGTTTGCATCCCCACATGTACTGATCCTGCTATGGCCTCAACCCCTCCGGGAAACAAGTAGTGCC
Organism: Phaenicophaeus curvirostris; assembly: GCF_032191515.1. Classification (NCBI taxonomy): domain Eukaryota; kingdom Metazoa; phylum Chordata; class Aves; order Cuculiformes; family Cuculidae; genus Phaenicophaeus; species Phaenicophaeus curvirostris. The sequence goes on along the minus strand of NC_091401.1, from coordinate 27,519,746 downwards.
CCCCACGTCCTCAAACTGCAGGCCCCCAGCTCCAGGCAGCTCTGCCAGGCAGCTGCTCCCCTCACAGCAAACCCAGCAGTGCCCTGCTGACAAACGGGACCGTGCCAGGACTCCGTGGCAGCAGCCAGGGTGCCCGCAGCCCCACGCACAGCTGCACGGCTCCTGTTGGGAACACGACCACCAGCTACAGCTGAGGTGACTTCTTCACCCAAACGCTCTCGGCACTCTGCAGCTCCCCCAGAGATCCAAACCCAAACTGACTGCAGGTTCACATTTCAGGTGAGCCTTTAAGTACACCAGTATCTAGAACAAAATTACAAATGCTGAAATCAAGTTTTTGTGCCAATATTACCATTTGTATAAGAAACATATTACTGATCTTCACAGAATCATTTTAAGGCAATTGAATGCTCCTTCTTCACAACTTTTTCCATATTATAAGAAACTTAATTAATTAAAGGCAATTTCCAGATGTAATCTGCTCTGAACAGCTGCCACTGAAGCGGGTTTCTCCATCAGGGAAATTTTCCAAACAGTTCCCAGCAGCGCTGCTATTAGTTCAGACCCAGAAGCCCACATGTAAATGAATTGCTTCCTCCTGCAACCCTCTTCTCAATGTTTCTATTAGGCTGATAGATGATAGAAATACATCAGCTGGCACCTCTTTGCAGCAGCGTGATCCCAGATTTGGGTTTAGATGAGTTAGATGGAAAAGACCTCAAAAGATGTCCTGTGCGCTTTCACCCACCCTTCTTGCCATGAAGAGGCCAGCACGGCTGTAACAGTAGAAATAACGATTGTGATGTGGGGGAGAAGCGAGTTAGGACAGCTGAACACAGCAAGGCTCTTACGTCTCCTCGTGCTCCTCCGCTTCAGTCTGTAAGTCTCCTTGCCGCTGCACAGGCGGTAGATGAAGGAGCCGAGCTGCTCCATGTCACTGATGTGCTCAGTCGCAATCATGTCCTCTTGGATTATGTATGTCTGAGGCAGGTACGTCCCTTTCTGAAATGACAGTTTCCACCAAAATAAAGCCCAAACAGTGCCATGATCTCCTCCTCAAACAGAACTGTCTTACACACAGCTCTCAGGATAATTCAGCTGAGGAGCACCTCAGGAGATCACCGGTCACGCCTCCTGGTCAAAGCAGAGGCACCTATGAGATCAGACCATCTTCCTCGAGGCTATATCCAGTCTGGTCTTGAAAACCTCTGAGGACTTCAAGGAGGCAGCACAACCTCCTGGGTAACCTGTTCCACTGCCTTTGTCCTTACGCTGAAAAACCTTTTCTGAGCTCAAGATCAAGCTAAACACGTAAACAATGTCTCTAAGGTGCATGTTGAAACACCCACAGACAAACTGGACACTTACCTATCCCAATAACCAGAAAGTTATTAAAACCCACATCTGCTTTGTACTCTCCTTGAAGAATCACACACATTAAGGCCATTTTAATCATATTTTTATCCCCTTTTCAATTCAATTTCTGATAAGTACAAAGCATCATTTTCATTGACTGTGACTTTATATCTCATATTTTAGGACGTGATCAGTTTTTTTCTGGGCTCTGCTATCAGCCTGTGAAATCCTCCTGTTCCATTGCCTTCTGCCCTAGGGACCGGTCACCTGCCATGGTCAGAAACAGTGGCTGTGTTGGAGCGAGTTTTAAGTCAATGCATGTTGTACTCTGGTAGGGTTCTGGGTGCATTTGCCAGACAGTCACAGTGCATGAAATCGCAAGGACTGCTAGGAAAAAAAACGGGAGCTGGACACAGACTGGAGATCAGGCATCCCTCAAGGCATAACCCCAAGCCTCTGTGCTTAACCCCTAAATGCTTATCACACTGCACGTAGCAGCAAGTCAGCAAAGGGAATTCAAGAAAGTAAGAATTAGATTTGGTTTGGCTTTTTTTCTTTTCTTTTAAACAGACCATCACAGAAAGGAGCAACAAACCCAGGCTCAGCACTTTGCTTTACCTGCAAAAGATTGAGATAAATATGCATCTTCTGCAGCCTTAAAAATCCTGGGATTTTTCCCGCTGTTAAGATTAAATAGTACTCTATTTTAAGAAGACTGATTTCAGTCACTGCAATAGCATCGTGGGCTTCTGAGGTGAACAAACCTGTTGGTACTGAACCCAATTAACACCTGCTGTGAGTAAAACTGCATGAGCCCAAGTCTGGTGTTGCAGCCTGCAGCACAGCAGGGAGGGCAGCACAGATGCTCCCCTTAAAGCCCCCAGAGGGTGAAAGCTGAGTGCCTGGTACTCGGTACCAGGGACACCGAGAGCTCTGCAAATAGCAAACTGCAGCGGTAACCATGGCAAGAGTTAAAGAAGGGAAATGTTTTTTTTTTTCCTCAATCCCTACTATCGGTGAGCACCAAATGGGAGGAATCTGCTGCTTCTCTGTCTCATCCTGGCCAGGCTGATCCATCATGCCAGTGTTACTGTGCTGTTTGCAAAATCAGAATTTCAGCTAAACCCCCACCTCAGTCTTTGCTCCAAGAGAAGGCTCATCTCTGTCAGGGCCAAAGCTTAATTCCACAGACATAGCAGTTCTGGTTTCCCACGAGCTCCTAGCTGGCAGTCAGGAGCCAACTCAAGAAAAGCATGCAAAATAAGCAGGACTGCACCGTACCTTCACATTCACCAGCAGCTCCCACAGGTTGCGAGGAGGCATCACAATAGTGGTGTTCAGCTCAATGACGTAGCATTTATCCAGCGTTATGTCATGATAAGCTGTCAAACCCTGCATTCCAAGCAGAGAAATTAAGGAATTGAGCCCTTTGCAGTGAAACATGGCTGTGAAGATGAGTGAAAAGAGGAAATTCAGCGGAGGTAGGAAACTTCTCAGAGCAAAAATCCAGTCCAAGGACCTCTTAACCAAAGAAGACAAGCAGGTCGGAAAATCTCAGAGAGGGCCTTGGGAAGGAGGACACCTCAGTAACAATATCATCATAGACATGTGACAATGGTGACAGTGCTAGGCCATGAGTACTGCACTGGTGCACTCCAGCTCAGCCCCATTCTATGCCCCCAAGGGTTCTAAGAGCTCCTTACTCGCTGGAAGTCATGGATGATATCCGCAGGGTCACTCCCTCCAAACTGGGGCACTGGGACATTGATTTGCTCGTAGTTCTCCTCAATGTAAATCTTGACATCTTCGTGCAACTCCAGCTGCCCTTTGAACGGTGAATACAGCGAATCTTCGTAAAGGATGCCACAGTGAAACACGCTCTCGCGGGGCAGCTGTGGAGATGAGATTGAGGTGGAGGTACAACACTCGTACACACCCCTAACAACTACAACCAACATCAGAAGAAATGTTCCCATACTGAGTGAAAACACCAATCAGATGCTTGTGAATATTCCAAGACCAGCCTTCTTACCAGAAACTGTTCTTGATGAAGGTAGTGCAAAGCACCCTCATGAAATGACCACATCTCCCTTCCTTCTTGCCACGTCCAAAGGGAATAAAGGATTCCCTGTAGGACTTCACAAAGGGTAATCCAGAAAGGCAAACTGAATGCCTGCAGGCTCTTAAATGTCACAACCAGTCTGTTCACATCCCTCCACAGACACAGCTTTCAGTAACTCCATTTTTCTACGTGAGGCATATAAGCTTGGGGTGAGCAGAACATCATTTCTAAAGGTGCTTGTAGTCTGGATATGGCAAATGCACCAAAACAAAGCAGTTCCGTCTCACTGCAAAAGAGAAGTTGCTCCTTTCAGGGCTTCAGAAGCATGAGCTACAAGCAAGAGAACTAACACAGGGTGAGTGATCAAATTTAAGCACAAGGATCACAGGGACAACCTGTAGCCATTGGAGACTGAGACATAAGGGCCCCATTGCCTTAGTCCCCAAAGCATCTCTGACCATGGTGAACAGGCTTTGCAGTGCGATTGGATATAAGCTGCCATTCGGCATCACAGGCAGGCAGCGGGGATGACAACGAGTGGCCCCAAACGCACCAGCAGGCTACTGCCGTTTTATGAGCAAGTGCCTGCACCAAAACCCCTGCTCAGGGTTCCATCACATGGACACACTGGTGCGCGGGAGGGACAGACAGCCCTGCAGCTGTCACAGAGTTTCCAGATTAGGTATAAATGAGCACAGGCAATAAAGAACCGATGTATCTGAAAACAAAGATTGCAAATTAGTCTGACAGCAAGAGAATTTATGGAGGAAGGGAGTGTATGAAAAGACTGTGTTGCTGAGTGGATAAGTGCTGGCCACAGAGACAAAGGCAGCTGGCAGTCCTGGGGGAGCTCATTCACTAACAGCTGCTCTGCAGCAGAACAAGGTGTTCAAGTGCAGATTGATGCTCTGGGGTTTCTTGGCTAAACTCTCAGCAAGACACAGAGCTCAGCAGCTTCCTCCTTAGAAAGTAGCTTTGTCTCATTCCCTATGCCCTGACCACCCCCGGTGCTGCCAGCCCGGTACCTCAGTTAGGCCAGGCTTTGCAAAGACTGCATGGGAGAAAACTGGGAGATGATGAACTTAATGGGGAGCAAGGTCTCACCTTCCATACCACGGCCCATTTACTTTTCACTTCTCTGCTTGCTTTATTAATAGCAGTACCTATTGCTGCTACATCTGTAGAGTTTTGCTGTACTACAGCCAAAAATATCCTACTGCAAAAAGCTGCTCTCTTGCCTGCACCTCCCTGATCTCTCCAAGGCTTGCTCTCCCCTCACAAGAAGCCATGCTTTCAGGCTGCCTCACTCCTGACAGTAGGAACGCTGGGCTTTAAACGCATAATAAATAATGTGTTCAGAGAGTAGGCACATTGGTTTTGATGTAGTTAAACAATTTAGCACAGATTTTCTGGATTGGGCCATTAAATTGTCTCTCTTGATCTATTTAATTGTGAAAGTGTTGCCAAATCCTCCGTATTGCAACGGTGATAATGTTTTTCGCTGCATGTCTCTGTACTTTAGATCTGCACCTGACAAACTGATCAATACCAGAGACAGCTGGTACCTCCCCTGTTGCACCAGGGGAGGTTTAAACTGGTTATTGGGAGATACTGCTTCACTGAAGGACCTGTCAGCACTGAAAGAGGCTGCCCAGGGCAGTAGTGGATTCACCATCCCTGAAAGTGTTCAAAAGACGTGTAGATGCAGTGCTTAGGGATGTGGTTTAGTGGTGAACTTGGCACTGTTAGGTTAAGGGTTGGACTCCATGATCTTAAAGGTCTTTTGCAGCCTAAACAATTCTGTGATTCTGTGATATATTGATGGAGTTATAAATAAGAAAGGCAAAACAAAGCCACAAGGGAGGGGCAGAGGAGGGTTTCTGGATGGCCCTTCCTGGCAGTCAGGATGGAGGTGACCCTGAGCCTACAACTTAAGACATGCCTTGTCTGCAGCACCCAGAGGACTGGCTGCTGAGCTACCACAGTGCAAAGCAATAAATAACAGCACCACCTCTTTCAAAGGCTAAAGCAGTTTGTCTGGCTGCTCCAGCTGAGAAGCCAGCAATCCTTCCTGATGCGCCCCTACCTGAGTGATGAAGAAGTATCTGTACACATACATCGATGCAAAGACCAAGCCCAGAAGCAGGACAAGGAGACCCATGGTCAGGTAGCACACCCCGCTGAGCGATGACCTCCGGCCCTGCACCGCAGGAGCCGGCTCCTCCTGAAAGACAAAAACAAGAGCATCAGTCAGCTGCCACTGTGAGGGATCAGAAAAGCAACCACAGGTTATGTGAAGGCCACGCACGGGTTTGTGGCATGTGACTGAAGAAGGCAGGCACTGTCCTGCAAAGTGACTTCATATCACATCCCAATAGTTGGCATTATTCAGCAAACTGAAAAATACCACATCTTAAGATCATCTCTAATCTTTGTCTTCCTCTCCTTCTACAGCTGAGGGTCAGCAACTGTGACCAACTACAAAGAAAAAGAGAAAAGAAAGAAAAAAAACCCCACCTTACTAGGGGAGGTTTAAAGGCTCTCTGACGTGAACCGCTAGAACAGGAAAGTCATGCTATACATCAAGTGTTTTGCAAAAACACATTTCCCTAGATAGTTGTCTTCAGAGAATCAGTACAGCCAGTGGAGGTGAAGAGGAATGAAAAGCCCTCCTGCACCTGACACGGAAGCGTGGCTGAGAAAATGCTTAACGCTCCGTAAGTGCATTGTGCCCGAAAGGTGCCAGATTCCTAGGATGGAAAATGTACTGCTTGCTTCCTCGGCGAACTACAAGTGCTAACTCCATAGGGAGCCTGGGGAGAGGGTTCATAAGGACACAGCAACATAAAGAGAAAAAAAAATATATACTCCCACTAAAAAGAAAACCTGCGTTTGAAGAGTCGTAGGGAGGGACAAATAAACTCTCTCCATTTTGCTATCTGCCAGAGCAGTTTTCTGCTCTTCACGCAGCCAAAGACACAGTGAGACATCTTGCCCCTCAACCCCAGCAGAGATGAATTCAGCTCCCCACAATGCATTCCTGGCTTCAGGAAAATGCCTTAATTTTGCATTTTGGGAGAAGGTGGGGAAAGTGAAGCAGACCTTTGCCCTGGGAGAAGTTACAAAACACCATGAAAAATTAAAAAAATCCTCAAATTCTGAGGGAGGAAAGCAAAACCCAACAGCAACCATTGTGATGGAGTGGAGCTCAAGGCAGTGAGGTTAAAGATGCTGCTAGGCAGGCCAAGGGGAACAATGAACCACAGTCCTGCAAAATATTGCATAAAAATCACCCATGCAAGCCCCCACTGAAACATGCAGCTCCTTCCCCCAGCCTCGCAGACGAAAAGGCCACCAGCCTCTACCTTTCTCAGGGCTGACAGCCTGCAGACTGCACAGGGCACAACCTGCTTCAATAGCGCCTCACCCAGCACAACTAATCTCCCCCAGCTCGGAAAAATCCAGGAAGCTTCTTCCAGAGGCTGCTGCCCCACTGATGCCACAGCATCCCTCCTCCTCCACAGGACTGCCATGCCCCGCAGCAGAGAGCTGGGGATTTTATACAAGAGGCAATCCTTCACAGCCAGTCCCATCTGTTCCTGCCACAGGATGCCTGGCTCCCCAGAAGGGAGCGGTTCTCCCCTAAGCTCACATTAGCATAAAGGGAATCAGTCAGTCCCAGCAACAAGGTGCAGGAAGGTCTTCAGCGCCAGAAAGCCCCCAAAGCCCGGGCGGTAGCCCAGGCCACGCACAGCACTCATGCTGCACGGCAGACACGGCGCATCTGGCAGCGCTGCCATTTCAGGGGTGGGGAGAAGAATGAGACCTGGCAGTGCAGTTCTCCTGGAGAGCAGATCCCACCTGCAACACAAGCATTTCCACTGAGAACGAAAATCAACATATTAACATGTGACAGTGCAGTCTAACAACACTCACCAAGTATTTAGCACTATTCTGTAGGGATTCATTAACCAGATGCTCCTCTTGCAACACACTGCCCGACTACTTTCTGCCTTAAATAACTATGGAATTTTTTGGCCAAAAGAAATGGGAAAAGTTGGAGTCAAATCCACTCCTGAGCAGAGACAAGGACAGAGATTTCAGTTTGGCTCATGAGTTTTTCTTTTATTATTTCTTCTTTTCTTGTTTTAAACCAAACATTCCAACAGATGGGCTACCATACACAAAAATCAACATAAGGCCCTTCCTTCCCTCTCATGGCTGCGAAGAGGATAAACATTCATTTGCTGCTTCACAAATAGATGGAAAAGCAATAGCAGTGGAAGAACAGCATGATGCCCATGGCCCAGCTGTCACAGATGCACACACCGGGAGGACACACCTTGCCAGGTGTCCAAATATACATCCCTACCAGGAAAAGAAATTTAAGACAACTAAAAATAGCAGATGCAATTTTGACAACTGACAAGTGAGAAGAGAAATGTGATGCAGAGTAAATACTCAAAGGGACATGGTTTAGAAAGGATTTCTATCTGAAAGGCAGCAAAATACGTCAGCTCTCTCTGTGAGGCTGCTGGTTTCAAGGCAGCAGCAGCCTGAGCTCTTGACGTAGGAGGTGTGCTGATGGAACACAGGCAGCCACAGCTCCCTCAAAGGAAGTAGGCTCGAAACCTGAGAAACCCACATCTGAAAATCTAACTCATCTCATCTTTTACTCATTTCTGGTATCCAAAGGCCAATATGGACTACAGGAAAAGAAAAAAATCAGTTCAGTGTCTCTACCTCCAATACGTCAAGTCCCATTTTCACAGCCAAAATCAGTTGCTGCTTTACAAAACAATGGGACCTGTGGTAGCAATACCTCCACCGACCTCAGACGGCAAAACCCCACAGCTGACTGCTGGCAAACTGCAGTGCTGCCAAGGGGGAGTGAGCTCGTACGGACTGATCTGTGCTCTGACGTGCGGGCTTGGATTTGAGTCTCACCGCTCAGAACAGTGACACCCACGTCTGCACCGATCCAGGCAAAGCAAAGCCCTCTCGTCCATCCACCTCACAGACAGCATCCCTCCCACAGGCAGGTGCTGGGCACTCCTGGCACTTTGTGTCACCGCTTGGAGTGATGAAAAGCACTGGAGAAATTACGGGATAAATTGCAGGGCAAGGAGATCCAGACCTGCCTCCCAGAGACAACTACTCTTGCATGCAGGAATTCATATCCAGGGAGCTCACAGCCCCCCAGGCCAGCTAGAGTCTGGGACTGGAGTGACTGCCACGCTAGAGCTCTGGAGACAGGGAGAGACGACACGCAGGGAAATGGCAGAAGAAAGAAGGCAAGAAGTAGGAAAGGAGCAGAATAAACCATTGTAGCAAAGGCAAGTCATCCTTGCATTTACTCAAGCACCTCCCGTGCTCCAAGAAAAAGGCTCCTCTGAACAAAAACCACGTCCTGTCCTCAAGAGAAGTTTGGCTTGGAGGGAGGAGAGGGAGTGGCAAGAGGAGAAACATCAGGTGGCACCAGGAGGGGAACAGTGCCTGGGCCATCACCCTGGCAGAGTCATTAGGGTCAGTGCTCAGCACGAGGAGTGAAAGGCCCCTGCATGAGCCCATCACCTGCAAGGAGAGTCCTTCCCAGCTGAAGAGCATTTCTAAAACTCTAAGTCAGAGAAGAAAATAATGTGTGCATCGTGGAGAGAGAGATACATACACACACATATATATATATGACACATGGTTTCCAAGGCAACTGAACTCCCTGTGCGCAGCACTTGTGCAGGGACAGGCAGCAGCATCTCCACAGAGAACATCAATGATGGCTTCTGGGCTCAAAGATGCCTGGAAGCCAAAAAAAACCCAACCAACCCCAAATCACCTGTAATTAAGAGACTACCACAGCTGAAGGCAAAAAGGTTGCAATAGATTAATTTAATTCCATTTTTAAACAACAACACAGCATGTGGCTGGCAATAAAGCCACCTGCCTCTCGAGTCACTTCACAGTGCTGGAAATTAGAATATCAAACCCAGCCACTGGCTAACTAAACCCCCAGCTTTGTTGCTATACAACAGACAGCTGGAATTCATAATAAAAATCCAGCCTGGCTTGTGGGAGCTCTCAAGCACTCAGTGATGATATTTTCCTTCTCCCTCATCAGCAAAAGAGATATAAACTCCCCCTGCCCCCTTTCCTCCTTTGCCTATCCCTTTCTGGAACTAAGGAGCTGTTTCTCCTCCCTCTTTGCACAGGGCTGAGGAATTAATTTCCATATTTTTTTTTATTTTATTTTTTTGGCAAAGACACAACAACTTCCAGCTGGAGTTTTTCCAGCCTCCCTCTCCTCTTTCCCAGGAGTAAAATCATTCAGAGCATCAGCAGAACCAACAAAGCCCCTTGTAAAACTAAGGTTGTTCTTACCAGGCACATAGCTAGAGCCCCAAGCATCACACTGAACAGACAGGCAGGCAGAGAAAAAACAAACAGCTGTGAGAAAGAGAAAAAAAATGTCCCAACCTGAGCGTTTAACAGCCTGACTGCCAAAACGCAGAGTCTGACAAATGTAGCTCCATTTCCAGAAATCAACAGGAGATGCAGCCACTCTGTGACAATGGGGAGAACCAGTATCTGCCTGGGGCAGCTCTACCACCACAGCTAAAAGACTCTGGAGTGTCTGGACAGCCCTCACCTGGAAGCAAGCACAGCCAAGCGAAAGCCAGGCTTTGGTGAATGAGCGCCCTGCGTTTCCTAATTCAGTCACACCTATAATATTTCTGCTAGAGTCATTCCCTCTCCTAATGCCCCTGCCAGTTTTAGCCAGATCCTTTATCATGCTCCAGTGGAATATCAATTATTCATGCCTGGAGTCCAGTAAGATATTCAAGTCTAGTATTTCACTCAAACAGATCCTGTAAGGATCCGGAGATGGTTTTCCCAAGACGTCCCCAAACCACACAGAACTGAGAATCATCAACAATGCTTCTTTTTTAAGCTGATGGCTCCATAGAGGACATAAAAAGAAGCCCTCACTTTGGCCCATGTGGATATGAGACAAAGACCAGGAATAACCTTCTGCTACAGAAGACCACGTCCAATTAAGATCTACCATGTTTAGATGCTCAATACTTCAACACGGCGAAAATACCTGCAGCACAGAAGCATCAAGTCTGGACTCGAGCTCACAAACGTATCGATGAGTGCAATGATTCCACATCACTGCCAGCTGGTTTTTCTCCCTCCCTCTGGATTTACAGCTTGCTTTGTGAAAAAGCCTGTTTGAAAGACTTTTCCTCATATCTCCTTCCCTCACCATCTGCCTTCCACCTCACCATCCTGCAGGGAAGTCGCACACAGAACTCAGCATTGCATTGGCAGAGCAGCTTCCACCCAACTGGTGTGACTCTGCTTCCCAGGGCTGGCAGAGACTCCTGAAGGCTCCTTCACCTGCTCCGTGCATCAGTGCCCAGCGCTGGAGCACCACTGCTCGTGATGGACTGGTACCTGCAGGAAGGCTGGAAGTGGCATCGCAGCCTGTCCTGCTCCGATCTGCTGCACGTGTCCTCTCAGGCTTTCTCAGGCAGATGCAAGGCAGCCGCAGGTCACCTTCCCTGCCTGAGTGGAGAAAAAGGCAGGAAAGGCAGGAGAACAGGGGCCCAGCAGCAGCCCCAGCAAGGAGACACTACCTGTCTTCTGAGAGCTCCACATCCAGCGGGCCCGCTCCTCACTGGGAAGGGAGCTCCCCAGGCACCAGAGAGGCAGCTGCCACCTCAGGGAACACAGTCCCCAAGGGCTTTAGGGCTTTCCCTGCTCTTTCTGCACAAACGGGGCAAGGGGAGGCTGGGGCAGCTCGGCCAAGCAAGGGGCTTCACTTTCTCCTTCCTCTCCCCAAAGGTTTCTGCAAAGGTACCCCAAGTGCACACAGGCATCCTCCCATCCTCACAGTTTAGTGGCAGATAGGAATGGTTGGACTCGATGATCCAAGAGGTCTTTTCCAACCTGGCGATTCTATGAAAAAATCCCCAAACAGATTTTGATGGGGCTCCAGCCGGTTCTACTCAGCTCTTGTGGATTTCAGTGTTGACTGCAAACTCAAGGAACATAGCCCCAGAGCAGTTAAACCCACAGTGTTTGTAATTATTTCCATTTCAGGCTGTAAAGGTGGGGCTCCATTAAAACCCACTGAATACTATTTTGCATCTGAGAAAATATTTTCCTGTGAACGCTGACCATGTAACCCCAAACTACCTTCTGCTCGAAGCTGCTGCAGCCTCCCAGGTCCTACTAAAGACAAGGAGATTGTTTCTTTTATAAGCACTTAAAATGTTGCAGTTTCCTCAAAATAACGTGGATTTTTCTGACAGGGTTCAAATTTCATATTCTTTCTGATTCAAACTGAGCTGCACAGGGGAGAAACAAGGCTCAGCACGTGTGAGCTGGATGTCAGGAGTCCTCACCTACTAGTTTTTTGAACATATTAGCATCACAGACACCTTCCTGCCTGCCACATCTTGGCATTCATGGAGCACCTGCCAAAATCCGCGGGCTGCAGAAGCTGCCTCTGAATGATCCCCCAGCTCTGGCTCCTATCACTGGGATTGAAGCTGTGAGATCAAAGAGGAGAGGAATGCAGAGCACCTTGTTCGCGTGTCCCCAGTGCCATTTTGCTGCGAGGCAGCTTCAGCAAGACACACAGGCAGGAATTTTTGGCAGCAGGAGGGAGAGCGCAGCAAGAAAGCCTGTACAGTGGGATCACCCCCTCGGTCCAGCTAAGCGCAAACTACATGAAAAAGAGGATTCCCAAGGAATGCAGTGCCACAGATATCCTGAAAAAGAACACGAGGAAAAGGCTGCCCTCCTGCCCGGGGATGCTCCGCCGGCTCGACGCCCTCGCGCTGCGCGACTCGCCACAAGCGCCCTTCTGCCACGGCTCTTACGCTGCTTTCCTTACATGCCCATCTGCTGGAATTAAGAGACTGCTCAAGAGTCTTCGTTCTATATTCACATTTTTATGTTATTTCAAATTTTTATATAGCTCACGTGGGCTCAGAAGAACCACACAGGGTCCCTCAGGAGCCGGAGCGCGGCCCGAGGCAGCGCAAAGAACCCACAGCTCATTACCGGACACCGGTTTCATTCACCCGGCAGGACCTGAACCCAAACAGTTTTGATGGCTGGGATCCGGCAGCACGAATGACGGCAATAAGCTTCTGCTGCTTTTCTTTTTTGTCTCGTTATTTTTCAAGCTCCCCTCACAGGCCCCGCCCGGCCCGGCGGCTCTAAGGGCCGCGCGAGGGGGCGCCCAGGGCAAGATTCACCTCTCAGGGCTGCACATCGGAGGCGGCCGGGCGCCCACCACCTCCCTTCGTTCATCATTAGGGAAGATGAAGCCTGGAAACCACCCGGCCGTGGCAGTCGGGCGCGTTCCCCCGTTACAGGTTTCGGCGCTGAGCGCTCGGGCACCCGCAGCCCCGCCGGGAGCAGCGACACAGCCCGACAGGGACCCTCCGGCGGGAGCCCCGAGGGCCACGGGGACCCGCAACCTCCCCCCGCGGGTCCCGGCAGCCCCGGCTCCCCCGGCCCCGCACTCACGGCACCCGCCGCCCCATCGCCCCCCGCCGCCTTCTCCTTCTCGGGCTTCAGCCCCGCCGGCTGCTGCGCCCCGATCTTCACCATCGCCCCGGCTGCGGCTGCGGCTCCGCCCCGGGGCGGGGCGCCCCGCACCCCCTCCCCAGCCCTCCTCTCAGCCCCGCACCCCCTCCCCGTCCCTCCTCTCAGCCCCGCACCCCCTCCCCAGCCCTCCTCTCAGCCCCGCACCCCCTCCCCAGCCCTCCTCTCAGCCCCGCACCCCCTCCCCAGCCCTCCTCTCAGCCCCGCACCCCCTCCCCAGCCCTCCTTCTCCTTCTCAGCCCCGCAGCCCCCTCCCCGTCCCTCCTCTCAGCCCCGCAGCCCCCTCCCCGTCCCCGCCCCTCCGCCTTCACTTATCTGACGTTTCAAACTTCACTCTCAGCCACACGTCCCTCCGAGGCAGCTCCTGGATAAACGTCTGGATAAACGGCCCAGCAAGCGTTAGGAAAAATCACCCCGATCACCTCACACCGAGCCTCAGACTAACAGAGTTTCCACTAGGAGCTGCCCCGACGGCTGCTCAGTAAAACCCTTCCTCAAACCCGCTGCCTTCTGTTAAGCAACCAATTTCAGTTTAAAACTGCCACTTCACACTCCATTAAAGCCACTCGCTATTTTATTAGTCTTTGATAAAAACGTTTCCGTCTCTTGCATGTGATTAAGGAGAATCCCAGGAATAATTCCCTGGATGGATCTTTCATTAAGCGCAGCAGCACAGTAACACTTCTCAAGGAAGAGCTCGGTGTGCACTTTATAAACCTTTATTAAGGAAACTGCCCGCTGCCTCGCTACCGTTCACCTTGCAAAACTGACCGCTTCGCGCACAAAAAAAAAGATATTAAAGAGAGCACAAGATAACCACCTTAATATATTCCGAGCCAGCCAAAATGTGCTTGTCATTTACTGAGCTGGAGCTATTTCACAGGCCTGCCAGGTGTATTAATAGCACCTCACTGTATCAGGCTGGAAGAAAATGTGGATTTGAGAGCCCCTAGATCATTCTGCTTTTACACTGCAGCCCCAGTGAGGGCTTGCACCAGAAAGCGTGCTGTAAAAATAAGCAGAACTTAGTAATGTGCTGAAAGTGTCCTTTTATTTTCCCTTCCCGGGCCATATGGCTCAGCTGGGTGGAAAGGAAGAAACAGACTGAGCTAAAGAAAAAAAAAAAAAAAGTAAAAAAACCCATAATCAGCCTTAAAGGTATAGACCACAAACGCAGAATATGCACTGATGGGTTGTTCTATTCTTTGTATTATCCACTTCTAATTACACTACTTAATCCTATGAGGCAAATCATATAACTGAGCCGAAGGCAGCGCATCAGTCCAGCAGTCCCCATGGAAAGTTAGAGCTGAAGCTCTTCCCGTGACTCCAGCCGGGGGAACGCTCCCAACCCGGCTAGGCTGTCATGGACAGAGCCTTCTGCTCCTTCTTTTTGCCTCTTTGAAACCAAACTGCTGGTTAGGCAGGAGCAGGAGGCCCTGGGAGGGTAATTGGAAATCTATTACCATTACATACTTCAAAAACAACAAGGGAACAATATTTGCCTAATAGTAAGGATTATCCTGGATTAGTCTCCCTCCTGGAAACTAGGGACCTCTAGGTAGCTCAGTTTTCCCTCTTTTATAAATTCTAGTCTATAAAAGGCTAATACTTAGTATCCTTCAGTCAGGATTGAAAACAAAAAAAGTATCCACATCTCAGAAAGCACAAAGGGAGCAGCTGTGTGCTGGGTTTGACCTGAACCTCTGTGATCAGTGACCCACAGGGGCTCGGCTGCTGCAGGGCAGAGCCAGGATGCTGGGGAACACTTGGTTGCCTGTGTGATACCCCAACCCCCCCGAACAGGTATGTGCGAAGTGGTGAGGGATGGTGAGAGAGGGAAGGACAGGGGCCTGCTTGGAGGCAGCACCCAAAACATTCAATCTGTATTTGTATTTTTATGCTTTCCTGGTTTTGAGGGCTTGCTAAGAGCAAGTGAGCATCCTCGGTCTGAATGAAACCCATTCTGGAAAGGGCAGAACACACAGAGGAGAAGCGTGACACTATAAACCAGCACCAGTTCTCCAGCAGATTGTATGCAGGGGAGGAGAAACAAACTGTGGTCTCTTTCCAGGAGTCTGACTGTTGAAGAACTGGTTCTCAAAGCTCAGAGATAATTGCTGTGGTGGTGTTTCAACACAGCCACGTCCTCAGAAATGAGTCTGCTCTGTCCCTTTAATTACCAGATCTTGATGAACATCTTATGTTACATGCTTAGAAAGCTACCATTCCCTTGAACCCAAGAGGGATGAAGAATCCCACTGCTCGACATCTCTCTGCCCAGGAATGACAGCAATCCAGGTTACAAGCAGATGACCAAACTACACCGCATGCTTTCTCTGTCCAGCATCTCTTTGTGGCAGAGACATACCAAACCAAGAGGACTTTATATACAGAGCATCATTCAAGAGCAGACTCCATTTCTCTGTGTTTCTGTCTTCAAGACCTACTAAACTGTATCTCTCCCCACCAATTACCACTGTTCCAAATAATTTGTTTTCTCCTATAATCCTATATGTAAGAAATCATCAGGTAGCCGATCACGCAGACACACCTGGTCCCTCTTCTGCCAGTGAAGATGCTGGTTAGGAGAGCATTTTAAAAGTCTTGTTAATGCCCAGAGGAAGTATTTTCAGGTTTAGATTACAGCTGAAGTGCCATGAACATTTATTCTTCTCAGGCTTTTTCAAAACATCTGACACGGCTGCACCTACAGCCACACAGCTGGCTGTGCCAGGAGCAGGCAAAGCTTCAGTACCATGGGGTGGGATGGGACACCAGAGCACTCTCTTGGACATTCCAAGCATGACTGGGGTTGCCCTTTGGGGTATTTCCACAGATTTGCTTCTGATGACAGGGCTGCTGTACTTGATGACTCACTGTTCACACTGAGCTCTGCCCTGGTGAAGTCCTGGGGTGCACATGCTGGCCCTACTCCACCTTCATGGTAAATGTTGAGTTCCTCGCATCAGTGGAACAGGAAGCTGGCAGTCCTGTAATTAATCACTTGTCATTTTGATTTCATTAGTGTTCTTCCAGAGTTTTATTCAGCCACTGTAAAATTTTCCAAAGCGCACTAAGTCCAATCAGCCAGGCCAGATTATGGAGGGACCAGTTTGTCCCAAGTCATTAGGATATGCTCCCCTTGTCCCATCCTGCTCTGCCAAGAGCAACCTAAAAAATCTCTCCTGCAAAAAGTACAACCAGATAGGAATTAAGAAGATCTCCTACTGTCTTTATTTCCCAAGTGAAGAATATGGCACAGTGGAAGACATAAGCTGTGGGACTCCTGAAAACATAGTCAATTTTTATATAGCCACCAAAAAGAAAAATCAGTGGTCTTATGAGCTGATCTGCCATGCTGCTCTTGTGACTTCTGAATCATCCTTACAGATCGCAGTGAGACACACCAAAACCTGCTGCCATCTGAACCGACAAAGCCTCCTGCAGCACAGGAGGCTGCACCCCTGAATGAACATATTAAACTGTTAAAGAGCTGAAAGCACCTCATTTTCTGAATCAAGAAAAAAAGTTAGTATCTTACAATCTACCAAAAGCCACACTCAGAATATCCACGTTCCAGACATGACCCTAGAAGAGCATATGGCTGCACAATGGCACAAGAATACAAAAAATTCCGTGTAGATGCCTGAAGATGTGTACTGAGTTGGCTTGAACTCCTCTGGACACAGGTAAAAGTGTCAGCTTTACAGTAAGGGACAGCTATAAGAGGCCAGAGTTCAGAGGGCAACAAGCAACAGCATTAACTTTCTTCAAAAATCCCTACTCTAAGTTTGATGCTTGGGCATAAATATCAGGCCTTTTCCAGTACAGTTTCAAAAAAAAAAAGGGGGGCGGAAATAAAACACTAAATTAAGAGTCTCATTTTACAATTCCTGTAAATGTTTTAAAAAGGCAGCAGACAGTCCCAGGGGAACACAAATACAAACTCCTCAAAACATTCCTGTTTGTTAAAATTCATGTTTGATGAGTAAGATACCCTCCAGGTTACTATAGCAGCAAGATCCATCGCCTAGGTGACCAAGTACCGACGTTGTCGACATTAACCTATCCCTACCCGCACTCACACAGTACACACTACCAGATTTTCATTTCCTGCAAGATGTTTGTCTTCATACCAACAGGCAGAGAGTAACAGACCATCTGGACCATCTCCATGAGGACTGAGCTTTCCTGACAGTCCTGTTAATGAGGATTGTTTCGGACGGCATCACCTATTTAAGAACTGGGCACTGTAAGCATCCAATACCTGTGACCTGATTTACTCCCAGAGCAGCAACAGAACTTGCACATAAGTTATTGGGAAAAGCTTCTGATGGACAGAAAGGTGCCTGACATACCAGAGGTTCAGAAGCACAGATCTGCACAAACCAGCAGGGATTTCTTCAAAAAATGCATTAAGAAGGTCTTCCCGCAAAGAAACAGTCCATTTGGGAAGTCAAACTATCACCAAATTCAATAAAATAAATTCCCAAATCAATATATTACCTATTATACAAGGATGACCTAGTCCAAATAAACCCATTCTACCTGTGTAAGGCCTTGCAAGCAAGTCTTCACAGCACAACACAGAGCAGTTCACGATCTTGCTCTGCACCATGAGCTAGGTCATAGACCAGGAGAGCCGCATGAGTAACAGACTCGTGACGTACCTCGAAGAGGGCCTGGGTCTCCACACAGCACGGCACGCGGCTGAGGACACGCCCCACATGATGCGCTCACGGATGGTGTTGAACTCTGGGTATCTGAGATAGGCTAACAAGTACAGACGAGTTTGTTTACAAACAAGCAACATCACTTTGACTACAAAGAAAGATCAAAACCAAGACTCCCCCAAAATATCGATTTTTTGGTAACAACACTACATAATTGGTAACTTCGAGTCTAAAGGGATTTTGGTTGGCTGGGTTAAAGGCTGCCTTTATATCTCACAGGGAAACTAAATGAGGCAGAAATCTCTTACCCTTCACTTTAACAGAGATGACTCACTATTTCCCCATTTTGCTTCGAATACCCTGTCATCGTGGTGGTTGGCTTTGTTCAGCTCTTCTCCCAGCTCCATGCAGCACCTGCTGCAATGACGCAGCTTCTGTGGTTCTTCTGTCCCTTCAATATACCTTGATTACCAACAGAGCTCTGACCATTAAACACCACTCATTTTACTTGCCCAGCACACACTCACAACCCCCTAGGACAGTGTTTCTTTGAACATACATTCCTAGACGGCAGATTACATTGTCTTGACAGAACCAAACAAAAGATGCCATAACTTCTCAAGCCCTTAGCTGGGTATAACCTGGATTTTGTGCCGCAGACTGAATTTTCCCAAGTAAAGCAAGCTCTTTCAGCTTCACTGACACTTGTGTAGGGAGGAAAACCTCTTGAATCTCATTTGTTTGTTTGAAACCTAAACGTTTGCTGCCTCATCTTTTACTACTTGCTGCCCTGTGTTCCTATGCTGAGTAAAACCTTTGGTGCCCTTTACCTGCTTGTTTATCCACGTGCAGAGCAAGCAAAGACCATTAGAAGTCAGGCCTTTCTTAATTCTGGAGAACAAAAGAATAACTCTGCTCCCGATAAAGCCAGTTTTCTTGCTGTCTCTGTCACTGGCTGATGATAGGATAATACCAGCAGAGGAAAACAAGATCAAACTAGTGCTGGATCAGAGAAGATAAAAGCAAAGTCAAAATTCAGAGAGAAAGGAACCTTTGGCAGATGAGAGAAATAAAAAATGTTTCTACAGCAAAGGATATTTTACACTGAGGCTAGACAAGGGTAAAAGACGTTCAGGGAAAACAGGGCCTCTCTGTTTCAGGAAAGAAGACATCTGCTGGCAGAGGGCTACTGGGCCCTGGAAGATACAACCTCAACACAGAGAACCCCCGAGCAGTGGAAAACAAAAAATAAGAGCATGGAAATGAATAAATGTTTTATTGTGTGCCGAGAACTGTATATTCTTTGTTGCGGATAAACACAGCCTGAATTTTGCAGAGGTTTTGTATCTGCTTGCTTCCACCATGAAAATGCCTTCCGAGGTGAGGCACTAACCAGGAACGGCCAGGGCTGCCACCCCAGCCAAAGGAGAGGCTGGAGCTGAGGCTCAGCCCCAGCTGTGAGAGCCGTCCAACAGCAGCAGAGTCCAGGTGCTGCAAGAGGGAAAGCGCAGGGCATGCACGCCCTGATTTGCTGCTATCAGGCAGTGAACAGAGTCACTTTGAGATTTTCCGATTAATTGGCCAAGGCGAACACTATACATCAATGTAGTCAACTGCCCAAGAAATGCTCCACATTTCTTTGTGTGTGAATTGTACGTAATAATGTTCTTCTAGCTCCTATCACTAACATTCTTCTTCAGAGCACTGCATACCCAAGGTCAGCACATCTTTCTGGACAAGCGAGTGTCTTTAATGAATAACTGAACTTTAAACAGTGAGTTTAATTAAAATGCATCACTTCACTAGAGAAAATATTCAGCACTAGTGACACCACTCAGTGCAAAGATACAAGATAAAGAACGACCATTTGGGGTTTGCATATCGCCCTGCATGACTTGACTTCTTATTACTTTCTAGCTCTTTCTTTTTAAATGCATACTTATATTTATATATTCAGAAGAGATCACAGGCTAACTGCACATTTCAGACCTGCCAAGAGCTGCCCAAGCAGAAACCTGCCCTTATGAGACTGCAACCATGCCCAGCTTTTCTGAAACAAGACTCGCTTCGTTCAGCCTTTGGATGGTCTTTCCTGCAGGAGCAGAGAAATGCTGCGTGCCTCTTACTCCATAACTCTGAGAAACCAATTGAGTCCTAAATGCCATCATCCCATTTTTAATTTTATTTGTAACACTCTCAAAACCAAGTTGCAACAACAGGAAAAACCAGGATGACCTTGTCTGTTGTTTCAAAGTGCAAGAGCAGCTAATGGTGGCACCTGAGAGGCAGGAAAGATTCGTATTTGATATAGCGACAAACAAAAGAAACGTTATTCATCTGGTTCTTTGTGGGAAGGCCCACGGGAAAGAACCCCCCAGAAAACAGGACAGAGCTGCTTGAACAAAGCATGAAAGGAGACCTGCAAAGGAAGCCTTTGGACTACTCTTTTTTTTTTTTCTTTCCATTTTTATAATGCACAGAGGGCATGAAAGGGTTCTTTCGGTAGTTCTTTCTCATTCTAAAAGGAATTTTTTGCTCCTGCTTCTCTTTTACATTAAAAATTCAAGTCTTACCTTGAACTGAAGGTCCTGAGGCAAACAGTATTAAAGACCTGCATGAGCCAGGACCAAGCACATTGGTAAGGATACTTGGCTAGTGCCCACCTTGCACTGGATTCTCAAGGCTGCAGATAAAAGTCAACAAATTTGAAGATTCAAAAACCAATACTAAACCAAATTCAGTTCAGTTCAGCTGCAACAAATATTTTTACAAGTGCAAAAAGGAAAAGGAGTCATCAATTTGCTAATCCAGTAAGATCTCCTGTGTTACTGGGACTTCCAGTGAGCAGCAGTGGGACTGGGACTGCATAACGGCCTGCTCTGTTCCCAGGCTCCAAGAAGTGCTTTGAGCTAACTTGCATGCACATGTGTTTCCAAACAGGAGTCCTGCCCTCAGCTGTGCTGGCAGAGCCGTACTCGGCTGCTGCAGAAGGCCAGGTGCTTGCCCATGACACCACAGCCCCAAACCTGAACCAGAGCCACTCCTGCTCACCCCATATCAAAGGCAGGCAGGCAAGCTAGCAGTGCACACTGAAGCCAGATAAGCAAAAGTACTCCAGGGCCTGGATCAGCTCAACGTACACTAAAGCCCATGTTGGGGACACAAGTCCGAGAGAGTTAAGCACAGCCCTAAAAGCGAAACCAAAAACAAAGAGGCTCGTCAACACACTGTGGAAGGACACATTAAGCATGACCACATCTTGAAGTACTTCACCTGCTTTTCTCTCTCCTTTTCCCTCCTAACACAATATGGCTGCGCACTGCCAAGCCACATTTCCTGTCCAGAAACCTGCTTTTTTCCCCTGGGTGCGTGTTAAATCGGGCAACATTTCCATAAATGGGTTTTAAGTTACCTTTTGAGGCAGGGTTGAATCCCAAATTATTCTTCTGCTAAGGGAACGGTCTTTCCTCAGTCGGTTGTTCTTTCCTGAACAGAAAAGCAGCAGCACAGCTGTGGCAGAAGGACTGCAGACTATCATTTCTTGTGCATCAATAGAACCAACTTCAACATTTAAGTCTGTTGTGCCTGCAAACATGCCAGATAATTTTCTCCCCAGCACACCTCTTAGAAGAGGAGGAAACCTTCTTCTATCTCAGACTGGTTGTTGGTGAAACAATCTGCTAAAAATAAATAAATACCTTATCTGCACAATGATAAGACAAGAGGCAGCAGATACAGTACACAGTAACATTTTGCCAGGTTCCTTCTCAAGGTAGAACCAAGCTTTCAAAACTGAAAACTAATTTTAACTCTCTTTTCCTGTTCTGCATGCGTGGTTTTGGTGGGTTGCCTACTACCTGTTGAGTTGGGGATGCTGAGCGCCTGCTCATCTTCTTGAATTCATGTGGCTGTTGCCCTAGTTAGGATCAAACGATTCATCATTCCCCAAGTCACCTCTGCTAATGCTCACCAGATGTTTTCTGGCACCAAGTTTTCGAATTGGAGCTGATGGGAATTTTCCATCAGAGAGATCTTCTGAAAGAGAATTCTGTTCCTGAGAAACAGAGATTTTCCATGAGGGTAAAAAACCCAAAATATCCCAAACTCTTGTTGTACACATCAGACTCCACAGTCCGAGTCCTCTGATAAAGAGCTTACTGTTACATCTTGTTTCAACTACAACACACTGACCAGAAATCTGATTATACGTGAGCTCTACAACTCAGTTTTGTGGTGGTTTTTAGACAGAGGTGAGTCAACAGGTATCTTAGGAAGCAGAAAAGGTCTTTTCTTATGAAACAGCCATTTCCTTCAAACAATGCAATATATTGTAGTGTCCCTCTCCTCCTTCCTTTCAACTTCTTTCCATATTTTGATAATTTTTTTTTTTTTTTAATATTTTGATCTGCCTCCAGTCACATTGGATTTAAACTGGATCTACCCAGGTAACTACAGATTACAGCCACTGGAAACAACTGTTCACAAGTTCAAATGTACTCAGATTAAGCTGAACACTAATTTAAAGAGATAACATGCAAAACAATAGGGTTATGTTTTCCTTATTAAGATACTACCATCAACTTAAGTTACAATATGCTGAAAAGTCAGAAAAAGCAGCACTTAAAGAAGCCTTAGGAAAGGCCAAAACCTTTAGAGAAAGGAGTACGGATACATCATGAGAAAAAAACACAACACTGACAGAAAGTAAGGGCCCTGCACCCAGCAAGATGGCAGCAGCCCCCGTGAACAGCCACACAGGGGAACGCAATACAGACAGGAAAAGGATTCAGCAAAGCAGCCAGCAAAGATCCAGAAGAAATGGGGGGTAAAAAGGGCAGCAGCAAAACAAAAACCATGGGAATTCCCTGCTGGGAACGACTTGGCAGGCCCCAAACAGAAGGAAACTTACTGACAGCAGCTTTGTCTGTGACTGCTTCCATGGCTCTAAGGGCATCTTTGACTCCAGTGCCTGAGGATGGCAGCTCACATGGCAGGTCCTGCTGATCAGGTCTGCAGGGAGAACACATTAACAAGTTGGAACTACATCTCCTTGCATTCCCCATGCCTGCTCCCACCCGCGCCATTTCATCCAAGCCTCCAGTCAAGTACCCAACTTGCTGCTCTTGTAATTAGAATTTGCAGTGTGTTTGGCTACTGGTATAAATTCCTCCTTCCCTTTGTAACCCACGATCGTATGCCAGCAAGTAAGAATAGAACCAACATTTCATCTAAAGGCCCAAGCAGATGCAGGCTCCAGTGGGGGCTATAAAATACCAAAGACTTCTGTCTGTAGGGCAAGTGCGTTTCTGGCAGGAAATCAGATTTTTCAGTAATTTTACTAAACAAAACCACCTGAAGAATCAGCAGCAAAACCTCCTGAACGTTCAGGGTTTTAAACACAACAGACTCCCCCAATGTTTGTTGCCTTGCATCATTTGGGTGTTACCTGTGAAGTACAGACAGAGGCAGAAAGCTTCAAAGGCAAAGGAATCACAGGATTCCCTAAGCAGAGTTACCCACCACACACTGCCGCCTTCTGAGATCTAGAGAGAAGGGAAGGGCCAGAGTTATCAAGGATTCACTTCTGTGGTTCCTCTCAGGTCCTGTCTCTAGATGTGGTGCAGGAAACAGCATCTCCTTCTTTGCCCTTGGTTAGGCAAAAAAGGAAGAGAATAATGCAACAAACAGGCAAGAGAAGCTACCCACAATCATTAAGATCGATTACATCACGAATACAGCACTCAGTCTTAATTCCTTAGAAATCTAAAAAAACCTACTTCACATTTAAAATTGAGAATGCTACCCCCTCTAGGGCAATAGGAGACCAGGCCCACACCCACAGAAACTCGCCCTCTGCAGGAACACAGTAACAAACACACCTTTTTCTTCAAAACTTTATTTCACTTTAAATTATGGGGCCAGCCAATTTTTTTTTTGATAAGAAACGCATTTTCCTCCAGAGAAATTAAATGCTACCATGGCAGCAGAATTACAATTGTATACATCTCTTATTTAAAAAAAAGAAAAAAGGCAAACCCAAACCCGCTCACATTTAAATTACTTTTAGTAATACCCTTAAGCCTTTAAGCAGATAAGAAACCACTTCCAGAACAATAGGTTTTTAATACGAAGAGCATGTCAAATGAGCTTTAATTTAAATACAACTTCTTTCCAAAAGCCAACATTCAAACGTTTTCACATATTAAAAAGTCACCATAGCCACTGTTTCCAAGGCCTAACATCGAATCACCTCTATCCCATCCAAATGCTCTCACCTCTTTACATACAGAAATCTTTATCACACCTACACTTTTCTAAAGAGAAAGCCTCACACACTCTGGTGAGTAACTTGTCAAATGATGTTTTCCTCCACTCAGCTATGACAAACCCAAACGGAACAGACTGTCAGTACTGGACTATCACACTGCCTCAGGACAACCCTGCCTGCCTCTGTAAGCTACCTGCAGGAACAGCGAGCTATCATGAATCGGGTCACAAAGGACATACTAAGAACCTTTAAAAGACCAATCACATCATTCTGACCCTTTTTAAACAACTGAGTGAAGAACACTCAGTTTTCTGGAGCTGTTTGACTCCCCTTGTGAAGGCTTTCACATCAGTTTCAACACCACTTGGGAGTTTCACCTTGCAGACTGCGCGAGATTTTAACTAGGAAGAGGACAGGAAGCAACAAACATTCTCTAGAACGGTCTCGATCAGATTCTGCCATGCAGAATTTGAACTTCCAGACTCCAACCAACACATTTGCTTGGCTGTGATCTCAGCATTACTGTCTGATGGACAGATATGATTTTAATAACATCATTTAGCTCAACTTAGTAGATTCCTTTTGCGTGTCACAGTAACAAAAACATGGTGCAAAATCAGTTGGGGTTTTTGTTTTTATAAATACTGATAGTTTGCAGCATTAAAGAACAAAATCAGCAAAATTAAATCATTTTGTTACCCTAGGACATCTATGAAATTGTTTCTTGAAGCTGGAGGGAGTTAAATCCTTCACTTTCACACTACTGGACTGAGTTATTTACTGTGAGAAAGAAATGATGCACTGCAGGCTCCTCAGAAGTACGAGGAATCGATATTAATCAAGCATAATCTTTGCCGTTTGCAGAGCCCGTGAGCGCAATGCTAGTTTAACTGAATAAGACCAATATTATCCAGTAAGAATATAGTACAAAGGGTTCCAGTTCTGTTTCAGCCAACCCTGACTGATGGCACCCCATTAGGTAAGTGAATACAAAGGATTGGTTTGGGTTTTTTCTCCTTTTAATGCTGCAGTACTTAGATTGTTAAATTAGCATTGCCAGGTGATCTGAAGGGTTCAATTACATGAGCATTCATTTTGTAAAACTCAATATTAGGTAATAGTTACAGACTAATACAATAACATTCCTCTGCTGTACAAATTAAATCATATTTTAAAGAAATGAGCAGCCTAGGAGTTATATACAAAAGAAACCAGCAAGCACTGTTGAAATGAAATGCAAAAATGTCACTGCTAGGTCTACTGTCGGAAATACCTTTAAAGGAAAATTAACAAAACCCCTTAGAACATATTTCCAAGTTTACAAGTCAATTCTCAGAAAAATCAAATCATGTCAAAAAAAAGGTCTGTAACGCAGTGAAAGGCATATATACATTTTCCTTATGAACCTTGAGATTTCACTCTTTTAGAAGTTGCTAAGTTTCAATATCAGTTTATTTGCAAGACAACTGTTTATCCCAATAAGCTCACATCTCAGATACATTTCCCCTTTGATTACAGATAAAGCACTGCACTTTTGTATTTTTAAATCAAGGCATATATCTTATACTACGGTGCCAGGTATGCACGGGTCACATTGTGCTCATATCTCAAACAAGGTAAGTGCAAACATACAGATTTATTCAGATTGGCAAGCATGCAACCTGTTACTGAACTACATTAATACCTTCTCTCCTAAACCACAACAGTATCTATATGTTTGCTTTCACGAACCTAGAATCCTTCTTTTCAGGACTAAAACAAGCAGTGTCTTTGAATTCTGAAATGACACAAATATCAAGAAAGTCCACATTGTGCAAGAAAGCAGCAGCTATGTTTTTCAACTTGGACTAAAAAAGAAGAGAAAAACAAAAACCGTTCACTGAACAGCAGATTAGCAGTAATGTTCCTCATGAATCGATAAGAGTGCCTGATGCTGAATATCTAACAGCAGATGCTGAATTTGGGTTTAATATTTTAAGGGTTTACTGGAGGTTAAGCTTCTTGCTGTGCTGGTCTCTTCAAATCCCTGATCTGTTTAACTAAATAGGTCTTCTCATCATTAAATTGTTCATCCTCGGTCCTGTCATTCTGAAACTTGCTGAGGAACTCAATAAGTTTGGTCTGGTTCTTTAGAAGGATGTCTAATATAGGCTGGGTCTTGTTAGGATTGGCTACAAACACCTGCAAGAAAATAAAAGGCATTTAACAGAGTAGTAGGAAACATCTTAAAACAATGTTTTAATTATTCCATATTCCAGTATCTCTACAGAGAAAATAATGGAGGAAATGCAAGCTTTAAAATAAAATCACTTCATTTTTTAAAATGAGAATAGATGCTGAACACCAGCACCAAAGTAAATTCCATTTGTGGGAGATGATCAGCCACAACAACGTCTGCAGAAACCACTGAAGACACCTCACGGGTAAATTCTATAGTGAATGTATGGTTTCATATTCTTTACAGCACCATATGGGTATCTTTAAGCTCCCCAAAAACTTCTATGCCTCAAATTATACCACTGAGCTTTCAGTCGTTTGCTTGTCTGCAAAGTCAGAGGTATCTATTACAAAGCACAAACTACAATTCAGGCTTTGAAACTGAGCTGACTTGACTAACACGCTACTGTCCTTCATAGATCATGCAGTCTGATGAAACCACATTTGAACTCCAAGATGCTTCATGATTTCACATGAAGTCATGCGTTAACTCTTTATCTTACTGTACTTAATCTTAATTCCAAACTTCTCTAAGAGAGATTCACTGTCAATCACCTGGAGGTGTTCAAGGCCAGGCTGGATGGGGCCTTGGACAGCCTGATCTAGAGGGACATATCCCTGCCCACTGCAGCGGGGTTGGAACTAGATAATCTTTAAGGTCCCTTCCAACCCAAACTACTCTATGATTCTATGAAGTCCCTAAGTGGTTCCCAAACAATCTTCAAATGATACAAAGACAGCTATTTGTAAAGGTGGATCATAAACACTGGTGCTCTCTTTAACCATTTAGCAGACAGTCACATAAGCTCCATGTAGACTCAGGTAAGTAGTTCACTCATAGAATCACTAGGTTAGAAAAGATCCACTAGATCATCGAGTCCACTCAATTAAACAGCTTCTGGTGGGGTTCTTTTGTTGTGTGTTTTATTGTGGGGTTTATTTAAACATACCTTAAACACATGAAAGGCCTCAAACTGAATGTTGCGACTCTTGTCTCGTAGAAGGTTCATCATCAGTTTGAGATTTTCAGGTTTACTGATGTACTTCGTCATAATTGTGAAGTTGTGCCTGTCCAATAACAACTCACCAAGAAGCTAGAAGTGGAAAACAAGCCTAAATGAGAAAACAACTGACATTGCACATGAGAGATAGCTTTTTCATAAGTCCGTTCAGACACACTGAGTAGTCAATGCCAGTCCATAAATACAGTAATAACAGAACTCAAGTGTCCTGAATTTCTGATGATTTCTACATTTTCCTCTCATTTCAATAGCATAGTTTCTCCTTTCTCCCAACAAGCAAAAAATTGCCTTTTGTTCCCCCTTGTTATGAACTGGAATTGAAAGTAAAGTCTCTTTAAGTCTTTCTTTCCCATGACTTCATTATTTCTTTCATTTATACATAAGCTATAAATCACCAGTGCGAATGTGTTTGGATTTTGGGTTGTGTTTGGTTGGTTTTTTTGGTTGTTTTGGGTTTTTGGGTTTTTTTGTGGTTTTTTTTTTTTAAAAAAAAGCATTAGTAGTTCAAATGAGAAATATTTACACTTCTTTTCCTACCTTTCTTTGTCCAGAAAGGAGTAAAACAACATTCCCCACAAGTACCATCCTTTTTACAAGTTTTGTACTATATTTACGTTCACTGTACCTGCCCTACTAGAATGTAAGGCCAGCACTGGTCTGGTCACACCATGTAGATCTATACTTCATTATTTAAACATGTACAGATTTGTTGAAGGAAAAAAAAAAAACAACAAATCAAACATACTTGCATACAGCCATTTCTGCCTGGGGAGAGACATGGCTTGTTGTTTGCTAGGCACTAAATAATGCAAGGACTGCACTAAAGAAAACCAACTGAACTCAGGAATTAAAACATTTGACAAATTAAAACAAACACCATCCAAGGCAGTTACTGAAGCCATATCAATTAAAGCCAACCCATCTGGAAGTTAAAGGAACTCTTTGACTTTGCATTTAAGAAGAAACTAAAACTGCCTTACCTTAAGTGACTGTCTCTTTGTCACATAGTTTTCTGAATGCAGTAACTTCTCGTATTCACTGAAGAACTAAACACAGTTTAAAGTGAACAGTTAGGTTATTTCCAAGTGTCACAAGTGCTCTTCCTCCAAATAATTAAAACCAACAGGAGGAGATGCGAATCCAAAATGCAAACGCGAACGGAATCTGAACTCGCAGTAGACTCCTGTAAATCACTACTGTTTATACACTATATGCTTTAAAAAACCAACGTGTTTACTCTTCTAGGAACCTTTAATGTTTCGACTGCAACGTGGTGGAAGTAGTTATTATTTCTTAAGGTATAATAGTTTCCAGTACTGAGCCCTGTTCTTTACTTGCAGGAGTTCCCAGCAGGTGGAGGAGAGCGAGTTTCGTGTTCTCTGGTTGTTAAGGGCTAATTCAGACCAAAGCAGAAGCCAAGGAAAGGGTTCCCTCTAGTGGAAGAATCAGATCCCATTTTCACACAACTAGATGTCTGCTGCCTTCTCTTGTTTTCATACCTTTCTACATTCAACAATAAATTCTTAATTTTACTGCTTGGCAGAAATTACCCTAAGTTCAACTGGCTTAATATTGTACATAAATATCTAAAACCAAAGATGAACAGGAATGAAAATATTGATTTCTTCAAATAAGATACACGGGACAAGAAAAATCTGAATATTGAAACATATCTGCTTACCCTATCGTAATGTTGTTCCAAAAATTCTGCACTTAGCAACTTGTGTCTTGTAAGCAAATCCTGTAAAAGAGCATAAAACCAGTATTTACACTGAAATATTTAAACACAACACAAAGAAATTTAGCAGTGTCTGCTTAACTGCATTCACGTCCTAAAGATCTTGGCATCCCTTAGGAAAGGTTTGCTATGTGTTACATTAATTCTTACAAGCAAACGGCCTGTGGAATCCCCACTGAAGAATGCTATCGACAGACCAAGGCTGTGCTTTGCATGGAACTGTACACAACCAAAGTTAAGACCCACTATTTAATACTGATTAATGCTATGCTTGTAGTCCCGTAACTGGTTGGTTTAGGACAAAAAAATTGCCCCAGACAAAGCATCAAATATACCAGCTTTAATGGAATGTGAGGGAGCTTGCTCACTGGACTAGTTGGAAACAGTTTTAAAAGCCCCTGGCATGGAAGCGCACAGGTATTCAGCCAAGGCATGACAGATTAAATCTTGCTTTCTATAACAAAAGTTTCCAGGAGCATAGTACATGTACTTAAAGGAATGTTTTGTGTTCTGAGAAATAAGGGAAAACAATGATCAGCTTACCAGTTTCCATCACATCTATTTTTTCCCCTCTCCCTGGGTTTGTTTTGCCCAAGAATGGAACAAACAACACCTGGGTTTATGTCACAGAACTATGGAAATAACTCAAATTTTGTGTGCAAATTACCTTGAAGGTGGCAAATGCATCCGAAGCAATGTCAAATGTCGACATTTCCACGTATCTGAAGAAATCATAGAATTGTTCTGACCACAAGATTATTTTCGCAAGGGGTTCATGTCTGATGCATTCCCTAAGCATTATTCCACAATTCAGAGCAATTTCTGGAGACTCGTACCTATTTAAAAAAAAACAAGAAAAATTCTTTATAAACAAATTCACAAGTCAGCACTGCAGCATCACATCGCAAACTGCAGTTTTCAGTGCTATCGAGTAAACACAAATTCAAAAAATTAAAGGTTTATTTCTGCATTTAACTCCTCTCTATACACCTCTAAAAAATTCACTGAAATCACCACCAGTAAAATGCCAAATCACAGAGCCAATGCAAATGGCTTTCACAAATTGAGAAATAAGACTAACTAAAAATATTTTCTTATTACTCAAAATCAGTTTTCTTTTTTCATATTAGTGGGATTGCAGACACCTGGACAAGCAGTAAAGGGATTTCCATTGCAAAAGCTGTTTGCTTAAAAAATGAATGCAATTCACAAATTATCCAGCAACAAAGCATTTCTGACAGCGAACCGTATGTCTTTCTCTTGTACAAACTGAAGCAAATGTTCCAGACTGTTTCTGGTGCAAAGCCTTTGGAGTCAGCATGAAACAAAAAGACATAAAACTCCTGCTTCCTCCTCGGAGAAAAAATCTTGTATGATCCATTTCCCACATAAATGGCCACGATGAGGCAAATGCAGAGATGTTACAGTAAACCAGCCTCATTTGCCATGGATGTGGCAGGTCAGGCAGTATCTATAGGTACTGCTGTGAATGGGGAAGAGCAAAAAGGAGTTATGTTTCATGCAAAATTATATTTTTGGTGTTTACTTACATTATCCTTTATTTAGGGGAATTACAGACCAAGACAAAAAAAAACACCAACAAAAAGCACCCCAGAAAACGACCTACTGCAAAGGAAGAAAACACATTTCATATCTCACTGCTTCTCCATGAATTTAAAAATGCCTTACTTCACATAAAAGCAGGTTTGTGCTTCACTGTGTACATACCCTTTCAATAGCATGAACAATATATTCTGTTGAGTGCAGATGTATTCAACTGTGGGAGTTCTGGTACCAATCTGCCTCCGGAGAATGTTGTTGAAAATTTGCGCAACATCTTTTTTGCCCTGTCAGAGACATCAGCAGGTAAATACAGAGTATTCAAGTCCAGTAGGCAAGTAACAATTAAACATTATCATCACCTCATGCATCCACTCTGGGTGAGTTCTACAGTCCTGTCAGACTCTGTACCCTGATCTTAAATAGATTAAACATTCTGTTCCTTTATACCCAGTTCAAATATGCCAGAGCACCCAAACCATTGCATCGTGCTGCAGCCAGATAATGGCTAATTTACACCACGTACTAAAGCCCGTTGATGTTTTATCAGAAACTTCTATGTTGTATCAACCTCCTGGGTTTGTTTTACTCTTGGTTTTGCTCATAACTCAGTTTTCAACTGTGCTCCTGCCTGAAAGTGTCTTCAACACTCCATTATCCTCTTTCTTTGCTTAGTAACATGCAATGCCCCCGTTAAGAGTGTGCAGAGCATCTTTGGCTGTAGTGTTAACATCTAGCTTCAAACTCATGGGAGTTAAATAATAAAGAAAACCTACAAAGAAAAAGCATCCACTGACCTAAAATGCAAGTTTCACATTTTTCAGTGGGCAAAAGCAGTGTAAATAAGACCAATATGCTGGAATTCAGCACAGATTCTACACAAAAGAATGTACCCTGATAGCCCCAGGAAGTATAAATGGAGACGGGAACATTCTCTGTGTTGAATATACACATCTCCTGTCCATTTCTTCTGTGAAACCATAGCTAAAGATGACAAATTGGTATGGACATGGAACAAAAAGCTGATTATAAATATAAAAATTTATAAAATTATAAATATAAGCACTGTCATTCACATGTGCCATTCAAAAGCCAGAGTTTTGCAATTAACTTTCCATTTTGGATTGCCATATAGACAACCTCAGGCCTATGCATTGTCAGATCTGCTCCCAAAAGGGCACAGGCAAACTTGCACTATGCCTGCACCTGAAAAAAAAAAAAAGAAAAAAAAAAAGGCCTGGGAAGCTACTCCACTTGAAGGCTCCCAGAATGTACACACAAAACCATACATAGATAAATCCTCTTGACACTCTCTAGCTGTAAGAGAAATGCCCCGAGTAACATCAGCAAGCTTCTGAGT
Organism: Phaenicophaeus curvirostris; assembly: GCF_032191515.1. Taxonomy (NCBI): domain Eukaryota; kingdom Metazoa; phylum Chordata; class Aves; order Cuculiformes; family Cuculidae; genus Phaenicophaeus; species Phaenicophaeus curvirostris. Next base: position 27,487,866 of record NC_091401.1, on the reverse strand, counting down.
CAAACACAGGGCACATCTAATTAGCAAGAATTTTAAACCAACAGTAATTGTTCAAAATTATTTCAGTTTTCTAACCATCAAAAAGATTGAATTAGAAAGAAAGGGAATATTTATAGGAATGGAGGACGACTGCAGTTTTACAAATGGTACGTTTGGAATTCTCATGGGCAGTGCTGTTAGTGTTGTTTTCAGGATATAAGAGTTTGTTTGTAAATACTTGTTTTCTCAATTACAATTGCACTGAAGGCCAGCCCAAAGCCACACCAGAACTCTTTGTTCTGAGATGAGTAGAGCAGTGTTTCCAGAAATTGCTTTACTCGTGCTCCACATAATCCAGTCATCAACTCTCATTCACTTACTGTACCAGTTCTGCATCGCATCCCACAGTTTGCTCTGGATTCACCAGCAGGAACAGCATTTCCTTCTGATGCGCAGGGCTGAGCTGCTAGCGGTACACAGGAATACCAAAGCCAGCTATTGTTAAAGGATGTGTTACCGAGTGATCTCATGGCCTGACAAAGGCAAACAGCCACCGAACCCTGTGCCAATCGTCAGGACTGCAAGCAGCAAGAGGGAGACTGTGCTGGTATTGTCTGCCCAGCAGAGGGATCCAGGATCCCTTCTGCAAAAGGGGGGTTTTGTTGGTTGCTTTTTTTCTTCATTCAAAAGAAAACAAGAACAAAGAACACAGTTCTGCAAGGGGTCCCATCTCTCCTACAGACGCAGTAGTGCAGTCAGCAGGGAGCTAACGGGGAAGGGTGCGAGACAAGTAAGTAGGAGCTGTGTTGTCTGTTTTTCTTGAAAGCAAGCTTCCAGAGAAGGATATGACTGTGAATAGGACTTTACACACAGCAAGGTCTGGGCAGTCAGTTTCCTTATTGAAACATCAAAACACCAAACTTGTTACTTTGCTGGTTTTTACTTTGTTCCTTTTCTTTTTTTTTTTCAACCCTGCTATTCAGATTCAAATGCGTTTCAGAGTCAGAGTGAGCAGCCTCTGTTCTACAAGGAACCCTTCCACAGGAACAGTGAAGTTCTTGACATAAAAAAAGACCTTGACTTCATCACTGAATGACCTCAAGCTGTGGTGGGGCTCCAGAATGAAGAAATGCGAGACCTGCTCTTGAAGTTTAAGAACTAACAGGAAATCAAGTTCCTTTCCCCATCAGCAATAGAAAAATCCTTCCCAACACAGTCAAGCCCCAACATAGGGATACAGGATATCAAAGCCAGCATCTAACTGGCTCTGCAACAGCAGGGAATCCAGTGTAGGTTTGGAGCCCAGATGTGTTGACATTAACTCTAGGTAACAACAATGGCTGGAGAGTCTGCCAGAGCCCATCCCGACAAAGCAGATACAGACAGCTTTAGGGCAGCCTAGAGAGCGGCACAAATGCCTTGTTCTCTCTCAAGGGGGAAATGCTACATCATCGTGTAACAAGGCCGCAGAAAGTCCACAGGCAGGAAACTACTCCCAATCTTTTCCAGTCCCCTTAGAATCAAATGAATAGCTTTCCTTAATGAGAGCAAGCCTGCACAAATTGTTATCGTTTTTCATTACCAGGAGATAATGAAGGTTTCCTTCACTAATAACGGGGCTGAGTAAACACCAAGCTGATAAGAATCTAGAGGCTGCAGAATCCAGATGACGTTTCATGATTTCCTCTCTTCTGCAATTAAAGGCCATCACATTTCAGCATCCCCTCTCAGCTTTCCCAGTTTCCTTGCTTATTTAACAATTTGAACATTTTATGTTTGGTATAAACAGCTGCATGAGTAAGGAAAAAGTACCTCTGTGTTACAACTAAACACAGCTCAGAGGGAGTTACGAGTGGGGTGGAGGGAGTAAAGAAAGGCCAAGGAAGAAAGACATGGTTTTTGGAATGTCATACCACAATAGGACATTAAAAGGTTGCGTTTGCATCGTGAATTTGTTTATGAACAATATTGGTTTTAAGCAGCATTATGGCCAAGGCTGCAGAGTGAAATACATGAGGTTTGGCTCCTTCCTGAGACAAATACATGCTTCTTGCAAGACCTCAAAGAAAAGTGGAAAACCCAGCTGTACTGCAGTTTCTTGTAACTGAACAGGGTGATTTTTCACTGTGGCACTGAGAACCTAAATTATTCCAGGTGACGTGGTGACAATTGCCAGACAAAGGTTTGCAGATATATCTGAATGCAAACAAGATTGCTAACTAGAAGTAATTAACAAATTTGCATTTGTTGTTTTCTAATGAACAGAAAAAAATGAGGAAAGCAGACAAAAGACTGCATCACTTGTTTCTGCAGAGAGACAGAACATGCTCGACTGTTACTAAAACTAACAGCTTCACCCTATATATTTAAAATTCTTCATAAATGTTATAATAATTCTCTTCAGGTAATTTAATTTAACGAGATGTGAATACAATCATTACTTGCAGTAGGACAGCTTGCGTTCCCTATGGTGTTAATGCTAAGAGATTAACCCTTCTGTGCACACAACAATAAAGAATTATTCCATAATTTTAACAGAACTGTATCATCAGCATTACAGGTTTACCTGCTTCAATTTTGTGTAATTTATGTGTCTAAATTCACATATTTCATAATCTGTACCTGATTAATTTTTTAGGTAGTTTAGAACAGTGAGTTCTCTTCCTAACAGTTTTGTCCCAGCCAGAATCGAAATTTTCAGATCAAATGTCATCTTAGACCACTAAAGTGGCAGGAATTCCAATGTGTCCATTGTAACGTATACAATATAAGAAATATCAAAGTTTGTTTCTTACCTCAAAATCGATTAGCTGCAAGTCGGCTACTAGGGTGCTAAGAAGACCACTGTTGTACAGCTCTTGAGCAAGCTGTGCCACAGCTTCTGTCTGCGGTTCTTTTTCGTTTGTGCCATACAAGATTTCTTTCATGGCAACAAGGTTTTTTGAGACCTCCTCAGTGGCCTAAAGAAAATGGGAAAACAATACAGTTAGAGCATAATTGTCTTTGTACCTCCACACTTCGTTACTCTGATAATCTGCAAGCTTCCGGTAGGGGGAAAAATACAATCTGGAATGACAACCCATTATAAACAGTAGATCGTCCTTCTGCAAGTGAGACTGGCCCACGTTATCAATAAAAAAAAAAAAAAAAAGGCAGAGGGAAGAGACAATTTATTTGAGAAGTTACTGAAATTAACAGCCTCTTCCTTGTTACTGCCTTAAACTTCCTATTCAAAAATCCCCTGAAGAACAGGAATGGGACACAGAAACCACGACAATCTCCATTCTTTAAGAGAGGTACACAGGAGCAGACTGGGAAACATGACACAGAGACAATGCCTGTTGCTAGTGAACTGCTCAGAGATCAAGTGTAGCCCCTCAGCAGGTGTGGTCAAATACTGTGCTCCCATTCCAGCTACTAGAATGAAAATTTCCTTTTCCAACTCACAAAATGTCAAAGAGAACCTCTGTTAATGTTCAGGTTATCTCAGCATAAAGGAACACATGGGAAAATAGACCCAGGAGGGATCGCGCTGGAAAAACACAGTGACACAGGAGACAATTCCAAGTCCAAGTTGCTTCCCATTTCAAGTTCCTCTTACAACAGAGGCACAGGTCTGCCCTCTCACTTGAGGAACCTAGGGAAAGGAATCCCTAAGCTGCTGTGATGGGCTAGAGACACATTTAGCAGTGGAAGTTGAGCTAGTTCATGACTAAAGCTAAAAAAATCAACAAAAACACTTCTAAATACCAACTTCTGACTCTTAAAACACAGTTACCTCAGAGCAAAAAGAATGACTACTCCCATCAATATATACATGTACATATCTTGGGGGCAAAACACTGAAAATGATTGACATAAATAGCTGGTTTAATTACATTGTATTGGTTGTTCACATGCTTAAAAAGTATAAATGGTTTGTAAGCACATTAATTCTTAGTAATTAGATAAACCTGCCAGCAAGGTATGCACAGACTTTAACATAAAGTATTTATGATTGGTAGCATATGGAAAATTAATGAAGTGAAAATAAGATCACTTTCCAGATAAAGGGTACATAAAGAGGTTTCTCCTTCATGCGTTACATCCAGAGAGGCTTACGAGCAGCACAACCCACACATTATTCAAGTCAAAGCCATTCCAGCTTTGCTAGGTATGCATGTAAGGATTCCATGACCTTTAAGGAGGCTCCACATAATTTTTAGCTCCTCCACAACTTTTCAGTCCCCGCTGTCTCCCTCTTCTTGCTAACTGTAGTTCCCAGTCCCAGTTGTCTCCTCCTTAATCGACATTCCAAAGGATTTTTGTGGGCACTGTTAGTAGGACAGCAAGAAGCAGGTGCTCGATAAGACTGCTTAGATCCATGACAGCTCCTGAAGACGCAAAAGGAGAAAGCAGCTCACCAGATGTAGTAGCATTATGCCACACAACTGTGCTATTTCTTTAACATTCAGAAGAGTTCTCTTTACTACAAAAAGAACAGGAACACCTGTCAAATGTGGAGATACAAGAGATGCCTCTGATGCATGGCTACCAAGAAGAAAGGAAGTAGCAATAACAATCCTGTTGCAGCTCACTCCTGCACACTAATTTAGGAAGCAAGACAAAAGAGGAAGAAAGGCTGAGGTTTGAGCAGCTACCTGTTTTCAGAGAAATGGTGGTGATAACTGAGGGCACGTCTGCAATGCAGAAGAACGCTGGTGGAGAACTGCTTACACCAAAATCCCAGAAAACAGAAAAACCCTCCCAAAACTAACATCACATTTGAACCCTCTCCCTCACCACCATCCCAAGAAAGACGCAGTACAGCTGGGAACACCACAGTTTACTCCTGTCCCTGAGGTACCGCACTGGTATTTCCAAAACACACTGTTTCCTTCAATGCTAAGCAGCACAAATCCAAAATACTTCAGCCAGACCTGTACAGCTGGAATAGCTGAGTTGTATGAAGCAACGATGGCCTCTCCTTAGAGAAACAGCTGAACGAGCCAGAGAGCACCCGGAAGCACTCTGGAGGAGCTCAGCAGCTCCGGGGCTGTGCCTGGGTGTCCTGCCCATGTGGACAATGCAGTGGCAGAAACGGCACTAGTAATGCAAACAGCCAGCAAAAGATAAAGCAGCTACAGGTTTGAGCCTGAGCTTAGAGAACATTTCCTCCTAGTGTAGAGCCAGTAACAAATGCCACTGTGATAATTCTGTTTGAACTGACCAGATTTCAAGTTGCTTACAGAAACATACAATTCTGTAAAGACGTGATTAGCTACCTAGAATCATGGAATGGTTTGGGTTGGAAGGGACCTCAAAGCCCATCCAGTTCCATGCCCTGCCATGGGCAAGGACACCTCCCACTGGATCGGGTTGCTCAAAGCCCCATCCAACCTGGCCTTGAACACCTCCAGGGATGGGGATGGAGAGGTCATCATCAATGCCACTAGTTTATTTCAAAGGTCAAAAATTATTACATTGCTTTGCAGCAGGCTTCTAGCATTAAGGCATCACTAAAGAGTAAGCCAGATTATAAGAGAATTGTGCCTTCCCCCTCATTCCTTCCTGAAGAAACCCCTACTTCATCCTCTGAGGAGCAATGCTATGCAGCAGGCCAGGCAGATCACCCACCCTTCAGCCTCTTTCAACCACAAATTCACAGTACACATGTGCAGAACATTTAACACTTTACTGCTGTGTAAATGACAGTGTGAACTGACCAGATGGAATCTGCTCTACACCTATGGCATAATAGGTTCGGCTCACTGGATCAGACCAGCATACTGTGTGATCCCACCCACACAGTGTGCTGAACACTGCACAGAACCAGTACCTGAACAAAGAGGCCAACTGCGCCTGCAATTGCCAACCCACACAGGTCAACATGGCTGAAACAATTCCCTGACAGCCAAAACCAGAGCTGTTCTGAGCAGGTTAACCCAAGGTCAAAAGGTAGGGAAGAACAAGTTTATTACGTGAATAAATATTTACCTTCATGACAGTAAACGTGTGTCACAAAACAACTGAACTGGGAATATAAAAACACATGCTGATGTCAGCCAGAGAGGAGGAAGAGATGCAAATAAGAGGCTAATTAATGGGCTAGATCTAGGGTAGGTCCCATTTATAGGAAAGGAGTTTTACTTCCCGTTCCCTTTAACCCCCCTTTCTGAAAAGACACAAGTAATGGAAAAGTACTGTCATGCGTGACAAAAGCATCTGCAGTTGTAAAGCAGTTAGCATTTCAAGTTTCCCTTCCAAAACTCAAACAGGTAGTGAGCTACCACCTCTGCCCTAAGTCAAAGGCTGCAGCCAAGCACCCAGGGCTGCAGTACACGAGGCAGCCCATCAGCACAGGCACCATCTGGCCTTCACAGCCACCTCCAACCTCAGTGCTAAGCAGGTCTCATGAACTCAAAGAATGCTCCAAAACGACCGAAGAATTACCTGGTTAATCTTTCTCCAGTATTCACAGAGCTCAAAGAAAGGGAGGTTAACAGGCAGCTAGAATTCATGTCTTGAATTTCAGTTTTTTAATTTTTAACACAAGCTTTCCAGTGTTACGAGGCAGAACATTTCACAATTCAATAAGCAGTGTTGTGACCACGACTGCTGTTTTACATCTTTTACTTTGAAGAATTTCTTCCATTTTGATTACAAAGAATGTACAGAACACAAACCAACCGACCTTTAAAAATCCCTTCCTCTACTCTGCTTTTCCTTCCTCTCATAAAGCTTTACAAGTTCTTCATTTGAGTCTAAGCATTTAAAAGAACTGAGGTATTTTGTTCAAACATAATCAATAACATTGTTAATTTCATGGGAAAATTATTTCTCATTTTCTTTCAAATCTGTGTTTCCAAGTGTGATAGGAAACTGGCAAAGAGCACCCTCCTCACAGTAGCAAGCTAAATAATCTCATATCAGCATTGTGCTGCTACTGGACAGCAGGAACTAAGTGAACTACACATCGGAATCAAGTCCACACTGCAGTGCTGCAGGAGACCAGGACTGCTCTGTATCTGGAACCCCAGCCAGGCAGCAGGTACAAAACAAAGGGTACTTACAATTCATTAAATTTCATGGAAGAAACAGTTAAAACAACGATTAGATTTTGAAGCCTTCAGGTCATTTTGACTTGTGCTTTTTTTTTTTCTTTAGTGTAATCTACACACACATTTCAAATTCCGGGTGTTCACAGGTAGAGAAAAGGTGCAACTGTGTGCACTTCCCTTTAAGAAACAAAGTAGTCTAGAACAATAAGTATTCCCTGCACCCAAAAGGCTCTTTACCCCTCAAAGTACCAATATTGAACATGTAACACACTGCTTTGCCTTGAACTTTCATGGTTGTTACATGACAGACGACAATAGCACAGCCCTGGTGACACAGCAACCATGACGCAGAAAACACTGACAGAAAGAGAGAGACACCTTATTTTATGTAAGTCTAATCACTAATAAAATGGAGTTATAACAAAAGACTCTTGCATTCTTCTCCCCTTTTCCTAAAGGGTAATATTTTTGTGCTTTATGTGAGTGCATCTAACAGCCACAGAACTCCCTGCTTTCATCAGCACACAATTCTTCTCCAAAGGAGGCTGGGAAGTTGCATTGCAGAAAGTACCATAATAACAAAAGGCGCAGTAAAAGATAAAAAGATGCCTAAATCCTGAGATATGGGCATGCAGAATTTTTACTTTTCTTTTTCTTTTTATTTTTTTAACAATGACTGCTGCTCAGACCCTTGCTGTGCTTTAGCTCCGAAGTAATTTCTGTACACTGGATGGGAAGAGGTCACCAATGCAGGGTGTTTAACCAGAGCTGCACCCTCAAAGAGGTGATGGGCCCATAAGATATTGAAGAACTTTCTCTATCAAACCAGTAAACAATAAAAATCCAAGATAAACTGCCACAACCAGTCACCTCCATGAATCCTTGGCTTGCCAATGAAACCACTATTTCCTAAAGAATCTCTGCGTGGACACCGGTGTTGTGTATGCCCAGATTCACCAGCTGATGTCCTTTGCGAGTGAGGAGAAGAGACCAGCACTACCATACCCAGCTCAGCCCTGTGAATGCCAGTATTTAACACTCCTCACATTTAAACTCGTGAACATCGGTTGCCTTCTTTCGTCCTCCACACAGAAGGTTTTGCTTTCCTGTGTGACACAGGAGAAACAACTTGATAGGCCCAGTGTATCATTCCTTGTCAAAGCAACAGCCTCACATAAATGAGCTCTTTAAAGAAGATGGAGGTATGGGATTAACAGCCAGCAGGAAGCAAATGGTACATAATAATTCACAGCTACAGCATCGAGCCCAGGCCTGTGATACATGGCACAGCTATGCACAGTGGAATAAAGCTGGTCTGTTCCCCATTAAAGGGCTAAGCAAAAAGAAAAGATGACACAAAATAGCACAGATTTTAAGATCGAGCCACACTTCCAGGAATTAATAATGACGCTGAGATGAAGGAGGCAGCGCCACATCTCATCAGAATCTTCAGCACACACCTAACCCTCCTCTCCTGACAGATGTCTTTATTAGACAAAGAAGAAAAGCAGCCGCAAACGAAAATAGCCCCAGCCTCCACACAGGCCTGCAGAACAAACTGTGACAGTTTTCTCTGAGAAAGCATCAGGAACAAACACTATTGCACCCTGCAAGACCCTCAGTGCTTACTGGGCACTGGCACCCAGGCAGGAGAGGCTGATTTTAAAGAGTGTCAGGATAATGATGGCAATTCAGTTAAGACTCAGATTCTCCTGCACTTAAAGTAGTAGTGCCAAATCCAGGTGAAATTGGATGTAGACAAGTTGGCCACACTGCATAAAAATACTGGTGAACTGAAAAAGATTGTGATTGACCCCGACACATGACTCTGTAAGGATGCCAAGAGAGTTAAATAATGCTGGGAGAGGATCCAAGCTGGGTATCACAGCCTGCTTCAAAAGCTGGCAGACTGCAGAGGGAGATGTTTTGTTTCCTCAGGTTTTCCTGGTTTGGTTTTGGGTTGTTCTTTTTTTTTTTTTTGTAAGTACTGAAATATATGCCCTTGTGTTGAGTTCATCAGGAAAAACTTAATCCAAACAGCAAACACAACCCTGTCCCAGAAGTCACTCGAAAGGGTGCAGCTGCACAGGCTGAACCTGCAGTATCAAGACTCCCAGCTGAGAAGTTAACAGTTAACAAATGTTAACAGTTACAGATCCTGGAGGAGAAAATCATCCTATCTAAATGAAACTGCACCAGCACAGAAACTTGTCACCACATCTTCCTGTGGGTTGAAGAAAAGGCAACGAGAGGCAAAACTTATCCTCTGCTGACACCCGTGGAGACACTAAGTTCCTCAGTTTTGGTAACAGAGACACTCAGCCCTGGGAACAGATGCATGGATAAGCACAGAGAGAACGACTGCACAGCAGTAAAGCCACTAGGGTGAACACGGGCACCAAAGCACCGCGTGGTTGAGAGCTGCTTATTAAAGAATGAAGCGTCCTTATAGTTCCAAACCAAATTAAGTATCATATCAGCTGCCAATGGCATTAAATAAATAAATAATAAAAAGCCGGCCAACACAAAACATGTTTAAAAGGTACATAACTTACCCTTTGTCAGAATATGAGACCCCAAAACAATTATTAATTGATTCATTTTCAACAGCTCTAAATTCCCTTTTCCCCAACTTTCAGTAACTGTTCAGTAATTGGAAAGTCCTGACTGTACCTTTTCTGCCTTTTTGTCAGAGATGTCTTGCTTTTCTAGAACTGCCATACTTTCCTTCAGGTTCTTCACTATGTCTGCAGGAGACTTGTGGGACTTGCCAAAAGGGAATGGCATGATTGCAGGCCACAGGGTCTTCCTTCTACAGCTCCTGCTTCACCTGGAAAAGAAGGAAAAAGAAATTGTTTCAGAAATAGAAATAGGAGGTCAGTGTAACAACACATGTGAAGATCAAGACACAGTAGCAAGGGTATTGATACGTGGAATAACCATCCTGGACAGCTGAACCAGAGCTTGCCATTACAATCTAAAATGTTTGCGTTTCCAATTCTTTTAAAACACAAGATCCAGAATCTGAAAACTCACACTAGGGTCTTTACCTTACGCTACAGGAACAAAATAAAGAGTGCATTACTTACAACCAAAGCCACACAACATACAAACACCACATGTAGGACAAGACTAACAAAGATAAATTATTTCAACTAATAATGTCAAGCAAAACACCTTCTTCTACCAGGTCTCAGACTCACAAGTAACCGTGTCCCAGTGGTTCTGCGATGGTTGCCCAGGTACCAACTCTGACCCACATTCATTCCACAACAAATGCAACGCAAACCACAAAGCCTCAGTGCAGGAGTGATGCACATGATGTGGACAAAGCTACAGACGGTGCCTTGTTCCCAGGTCAAAATACTTGGTGTGTCCTAGCTTTTTACTATCCATATTATTGTGACTTCACACTAAAATACAGGATCATGGCCAGTCACTTTACGGGAAACAAAATTTGTCACCAGCAACAGGAGCATAAATAACGCATTTGAAAACATGAAAATCAAACACCCAATACGTGTATTTTCAAAAAGATAAAATTTCGCTTACGGAAGTGATCTTCCGTCCCTAAAAATATTTGGCTTTTGAATCCATATACATACACACCTTCGTATATTTACATATATTTGCTTTTACACACTCACACACAAAGGTATACACAAACAACAAAACTAATAACAGTATAAATCAGTGTACAAAAGCTTTTGTTACTAAACATGTACACCCCCATTCAAACAATAATAAACACTTCTTACAAGTTATTCCCACAGAGCATACTTCTAGATCTCTAATCTAGACAGAAAAGAACAGGAAATCCTGCACTAAAGATGCTGACGGCGCTACTTCTGCTGACACAAAAGGCAGCTGAAGCTGACGGAGCAGGGATTGCACTGTCCTTACAAAGAAGGGATGTTACCCTGAGAGCCAGGAATTTCTGCCTCCATACAATGGCTGTAAAGTTTGTAACAAGTCAGCTCTAATCAGTACGCATTCAAGTTTCTTGTCTAATATGATGCACTTTGATCCTTGATTAAAATACTGGCTCATTCACCATGAATTCCAGAATGTTAACCCTGGCCTTAATCAATCATGTTTTGATCGAGGATTAAAATGACCAGTTTGGTGTTGGTTTTGAGCTATTTTGATTTTAACACAAACAAGCAGGGCTGGCCCAAGGGCACCAACTGAAAGGTGGAAGAGAAGCACTCTGATCTCTAGCCAGAAAAGTTTCCACCCATAGGTATTCTGGGTACCCAGCTCCAGAGCTCACACCTTCACCATTCTATGCCTGCAACTGACCTCCCACACCTGGTAAAGAGCAGAAGGGAGATAGTTTTTAACCAGATCAGGTTGAAACTAGGTCTTCCACCAGCCACTTCCGCTCTCTAACAGACCACAAGGCCTTTCTGTGCTTTTATTTTGTAGTACCTCAATTGCCTCATTATAGCAATCTCTCATTCATCACCTGCAAAAAGAAGGGGCTGCAATACTGAAACCACAAAATCAACACTGGTACCTTACACGGTAAAAGTGCCCACAGGTCATTCCTTGCACAACAGAATTTCATGCCTCAACTTTGTCCCGTGTAGTGGAGCAGAAACCTGCCTTTGGGAAGAGCACAACTACTTATTATTTAATGAAAATGCAACAGCATTTATAACAAAGTTAAATGAAAACTATAATATTCTCATACGGGATTTTTTTCTAGAAACAGACAGGTGTGAAAACAAGTAGGATTTCCCCACGGCACAGATGGCACACCTGAGGCATCACAGCAACATCTGCAATATTCCCTGGATCTCCCCGTTGCATTCCTACTCTTGCCAAATCCAGGTGAGCCCTGAAAACACAGCTGGATTCTTTCATGTTTGCATATCATCACTGATAATACCAGTATTTAACAACTACTGGGCAAGCTGGAGTTGTTGATCTCTAGGGTCTTTTCCAACCTAATGATTCTAAGATTTTACGTTCACTCTGGAAGGTGGTTGTGCCCTTGGAACAGAGCAGCACTGGCTCACAAAGCTGCTAGTTACAATTCCTTGGATTACGTGTTAAAACAGAATAAATCCCAGAAGGAATCAAAACAGTACTTTGAGAGAATAAAAATACTTTTTATCCGGAATCAGAAAAATCTGCTCCTGTAGGAATACACAAAGAAAAGAATTCAAACCCAAGAAAAGCCTCTGTACGCTTATTCTCTGGATCATAACTATGTTACTTCTAAGCAAAGACGCCATGGATAACACGTACAACACAGAGAAGCAGAGAATGATGACAAACAACTGTCCTCACAGTGTGCCCAGCGCCTAGGTTTGCACAACTTGATCTCCCTCAATTTCTACATTACGTTTAAAACAGGCTCCTATTTTCACTTAGTCATGAACCTTTCTGCATAAAGCAGACAAGTCCTACATAAGCCTTATTGTATCCACTAGCATATCCAATAGAAAAAAATCAATTAATAGCAATTCACTAGCATTTATTTACACTGAACAGTTTTTCCAAATTCAGGTAAGTTCCTGTAGGAATTTCTCATAAACAACTTAAAAAAATCAGGAAAGACTGGCAGCGCCAGCAAGAAGGAAATCCCCACCCTTGGTTACTGCAGGTGACATTTTGCTTCAAGGTGTATAATTTATTATATAAAATGGAATAAATGCATTGTTTCTGCTATTTCAGTTTTCTTACTGGCAGAACTGCAGTGGCATTGCCAGGAACATCATCTGGGGCCTCAAGATCCCACCAACCCTGAAGCAAAGCTCCATTACTGAAGAACCTGTGCCACATCCTGCCAAAGAAAGCGGGAGCAGCCCTTTGTCTCTTGGAGCTGTACTTCACGCAGCAGGGAGAACACAGACAGGCTGTTCCCTTTTCAGCCCTGCACAACCACCCCGATCAGCACAATAGACAATGACAACATCTGTGTGAGATCGGAAAGAACAGCAACCACCCACAACTGCAGAACGAGAGAAAAAGGAAACAACAGCAAATGCCGTTTTCTGTAAATAAGAACAGCCCTTACATCATGTCGAATAAGAACCGCTTCACACTACCAGCACCTGGCTGCCTGACCAATTCATGATACAATTTTGACTGTGGCCTCAGAATGGGATCACTGGATTCTCAAGGAGTTAAACTGCAGGAGCATACAGTGCTCTGCTGGGCTGCTTGGCTCTACCTTGCCTTCCTAGCAGCCTCCCTGCTGCTATCTGCCTGTTACAAGTGACCACAAAGGACATCATACAAAATTTGGGTCCTCTTGGGCACGCATTTTGTCTCAGTAGTTGGAGCATACCCAGCCTAACATAATTCCAGGTCCTCAAAGCACTGGTGTCACGGCCCCATTTAGAACTCTTCAATGCCATTATAAATCCAGCTGGACCGTCAAACAACAACACGGCACAGAGCCAAGCATCTAGAGATTCAAGCACACCGGACACACGCCCAGGCGCTCTGGGCCATTTGAGCTTTTGGGATAACAACCGATGGCAGCCCCCGTTTCACAGCGTGCCACTGCCAGCTGTCAGTGCAGCGCACAGCTGGGCACAGTTCCCTTTAAGGTTCCCTTTATTCACTGCATTGACCATACAATCAATTCATGTCCAATTTAAATCTGATGTGTTTCATATACAAGATTTTTTAACTAAGCAGGTCACACAAGAGATTCTCTGTAAGACAGCCCTCTTCCAAAAACTTGTTCCAAGAGTAAACACAGGAAGGGTGATAGACAAATGCCTCTCTTGGCAGATTTGACTCTGCAGAACAGCTTCCCTAGCCTGGAGTGTGCTCTCCCTTGCTGTTGTTAACTTATTTGAAGGGTGCTAAAACACACTCCCTATACAGCAGGAGAAATGCGCTAGAGCGTAAACCCCCACCACTGAAGAGCAGAAGGGGTTTTTTTGTGGTGGTGTGTTTCTTTAAAGAAAGCCTGCATGCCTATTTTCAAGACTATTCTGGTACAAGAAATAGTACAGTAACACCCATGATGGCAGTGGCTCGTGCAAAGAATTACTCACAGGCAAAGGAATTACAGCACCGAAGGCTCACCAATGCAGGCTTTTAAAGCTATAAGGAAGCTCAAAGAACACCAGTTGTACAAGCAGAGACAAAGGCAAACTCAGCCTTTCTGCTCCCCACATACCATGAATGACCATAACATATAAAAAGTTGTAACATTTTTTCTCTACTTAAAAGTATAACCTGTAAATAAAACATCAAATGTGTTCAAGTATTCACAATGTTGTGGGTCAGGAGAGCAAACGTCCACCTTCCTCCCCACAAAAAGCTACTTAAACAATGTATGAAACCCCTTGCATTCCCAATTCTGTTAAACAACCAGATACAACAAGCAATTGCTTTTGCAGGCCTCACAGTTCGACTGCATTGCAGCAAGGCCCCAGAGAGACCTTGCTCACCTTGTTGGCGACTGCTTTCAGTAAGCTCCTAACCAGGAAGGAGGGAAGAAAAAGCCCTTCAGGCACTTTTTGGCTAAGACTGCGTGAATTAAAAGAAAATCCAGGCCTAGTGAAAAACCACCAGTAACACCCAGTTACTGTGCACATAAAAAAACTGCTGAGGATCAAAAAAAATCACTAGAATTTTCGTAAGGCCAAATAACGGTCAGACTCCCCAAGAGCATTGAGCCAACCCACCCACTGCCTGCTGCAGACAGGGAGGCCCCATTCCCCCGCTGCTCCCAGGACCCGACTTCTTCCCCTGCATTTACGCCACGACCGGCTGACCCCTCCGAGAGCGGATCCAATCCAGTAAGGTATCAGAAAACCTACAGCAAAAAGCAGGCAAACAACCAGAAGCAAGAGGAATGCAGAAACAGCGTCCCTTTGCCCAGCAGGTAGCTGTGAGCCAGCTCCCTCAACTCACGACCCCAGCTCAGGGCTCTCCACGAGAAGGCTGGAGCTCAATCAACAACAGGGTTGAAGGGAGTAGGTCCCTCTCATCGGGTATTTTGAGTGGTCTGATGTCAGTCTGAATGCACGCTGTGCCGATTGTGCTCACCAAAATGGCAGAAGGCAAACCCAAACCAAGGAGCGGGGTAAGAAAAACACCAATGAGATTTCTGCAAGGTGCTCAAGCCAAAGCAGGGCCAGGCCTTGGGAGTGGTGAGGCAGAGCCAGCCTGGGGCAGCCGGAGGAGGCAGGAGGAAGGGCACACCTCCTCCTCCTCCAGGCAGGGGATGCTGCCAGCCTCTATCCCCAAATCCTTACCACGTGTTGACTGCATTCAACAGTGTTCACAACACATAAGAGACTGACTTAAGTGGGTACTATTATACAAATATAATAGAGTCTACAAGGGTGAAATACCTCGATTCACAACGAGCTGTTGGGTCTACTCTGTAGAGAGATTTTTTAACTGACAACTTATCAGTCTATTACTGAGAAAATGTGCTGCATTCTGCTGGAGAGATGCAGGTTCATATTAAAAATCTAACCCAGTGAGCATATGTCTTCCCTGACAGAACTGATTTCCCCTCAGAAACTGCTCTCGGATTAACAAGAAATCATTACGCCAACACTGAAAACAGTATCTTCAAACAGTTCTCATCAGTTCTTGCTGTCACAGGCAGCTGTTAGCATAGCCAGAATTCACTGCTGTGAAGGTGGGTTGGAATCATAAAAGCAGAAATAGATCAAGAAATTATGCATTTTTAAAAGCACTGCTTCGCTCTCGGATACACCTGGCATCCGGAAGGAAGACTGACAGCCATTCCTTTGATCCAAGAACTACTTTTTATGCAAGCTACCATGCACCTTGGGAAAAGAATATTCAAGCACTTCACAGACAAAAGCAGACATCATATTAGTTTTCCATTCCTCTTGTACCACAGGACAGAATGCTACCAGTTACCCTAGCATTTAGCCATCCCTCAGCTGCAGCTGGTACCTTCTGTAAGCGCCATCAGCGAGAAGAACCTCGCACTGCTCCAGGGCACAAGCAGCAGCCAGCTTGGCCAGGCACAGCCAGGTGCCACGCTGAAACATCCAGAACACCACTGCCAGCTCATTGCTGTAAACTCATGGCTATAGCTCACCTTCCTTCAAGGCCTTGCCACTTCCAGTTGCAGAAGTGTTGCTGCCCAGAGGCAGCATCCAGCATTTCCTTCAGTGCATTATTTAAATTGCACACTCACATTTGTCATTAAAACATTTTTCCACATGTTCCACGTGCTGTTGTCTACTCCATCTTTCTGTATCCTGGTTCTGGATGTGGTTTACTGCAAAATTAAACCCTTTTCTAGAGCCTCAGCATTGTACCAAAATAAATTTCCAGTCTTTCTTTTCATAAGCTAAGCAAATTGAAACACTGTCACCAAAATACACATCTAAATAGCGTAATTTATTAATGCAATCTCACGCGCAAACCCTTCCTATCTTGGAGGAAATGAGACACACAAAGCACAGAAGCCACACCTCAGTCTGCCTCAGGGCTACAGCACAAAGCATTGTGGATAACCCTGCTTTACCTGCAGCAGCTTCCATTGACAGAGCAGCAAAGGCTGTAAATAATAATTACTGGCACTACCGGCTGGCAAAACTCAGGAATCTGCCCCAATGCAAAGGCTTTTATGCTGTCTTCTAAACACCTCTGCGTATCTTTTCAGCATTTCTTTCAAGATAACTTCAAAACGTAGACAGAAGGACTTGCACACACAAGAAGTAAAACTTTTGACATTCTAAATGGCTAAAGCAATCAAGGACCTGTTTGGATCTGTTGTGATATTTTGGGAAGAATATCATGTAGACATACACATTTTCTTATAAGACAGGTGAGTTCATCTCCTGCGTGGCACGGCCCACTCACCATTGAACACTAGCGCCTTCCTCAAAACTCACTATCCATTTATCCTATCCCGTTTGCAGCACACAAAAGCTTTAGTTTGATTGAAAAACAGTTTCACAACCCTGTATCACAGAATTATTTGTGGTGGGACAAAACTGGAAGATATAATCCCCTATCTCAGAATGCTAATTAATTCAGAGAAAAACAAAAATAATGAAGAAATAAATTCTCTGCTGTCACACAGATGACAAACAAACAAATAAGATAAATGCAATGTGCTCAGAAAAAAAAGGAAAGTTGGAAAATACATTTCTGTGTAAAAATGAAATCCATACCATGAGATAGCTTCTTGCTTTCTGAAAATTTCAAAGCAATCAGGTCCCCAGCTGCTCCCAGCTCTGCTGGGTTCTTTAGCCCCAGGTATCAGCTGATTCCTTTCATGAAGGGGGAATGGTCTCAATTGCCCCACAAAATGAGTAACCTAACATTCCTTCCGATGACTCACAAGATGCCAGTCCAAAGATCTAAGATAGAGCAGGTTATGTCAGCAAAGACACTCTGAAAACCCAGATATTCCTCACAAAAACCCCCACGTGAGAGTCCTTTTCACTCCTGACACTGCCCAAGAGTTCCACATGATGGAAGTTACTTATACATTAAATGGAAAGAGAACAGAAACAGCGTGCCAGGTGCCTGTGGAGATCCATCAGACATACGTACACAGTGCATCTCACCTGGCTTTCCTTTCAGGGCACACTTGAGCTTTCTTTCCAGCCAGAGACCATCATGGCAAGCAAGCTCCTCTCCTTCCACCAAAGTAGCAAACACAAGAAAATAACAGCCTTGGGATGGGTGGGGAGAAGGCCCTCCTCAAACGTTTAACATTGAAATCCATCCTAGTCAAAGCTCAAGGCAAAATCCCCTACAGTTCCAGCTTGCCAGGACTAAGAGAGGTTGCCCACAAGTTTCAAAAAGCATACTTGCATTAGAAAAAGCAGGGACAATACCAACAGGAACACTTCTCAACTGATTTTCCTTCAAAGCATCAAGCAGTAGCAGTCAGAGGTGTGATTCTCCACGGCAGAACAGTCCAGAGGGCTCACATAATTAAAGCCAACGCTGTTGATCTTTTCTATCCAGGAGTCAGCATCTCTTCTGCAACTCATCCAGAGATCCACAAACTCAAAATGTTTGAGAGCCATTAGTCCAGAGACAGAGACTAAAACATGTGGCTTCTAACAAGCAGCAACTCATATTAGGCCAACTTGCACAGTGGAAAAACTGCAGCATCTCTGAGGGCAGATTTCCCTCATCTGATCTGCTGAGAAGACTTAGACTGGAAAAAGGAACTATCACACTGTTTTGCAATACTAAAATAAGAGCTCCCAGCTTTTCTCTAGTGCAATCACCATGCAACGCTACCAAGAGAAACCTGAATGCTCCCAGACCAAGTTATCATCTCTATCAGTTTATCCAAGGAACAATCACACATCATCCCTGTCATTACTGCAAGAATCCTTCCAAGGGAGAGCAGATGTCCCAACAGATGGACACCCAGCCCAGGTGGAAACGTACTGCAGCTGATACTCATACTCAGTCTTTTTTTCTAAGTCAAAGGAATGAAGAAAACTGACCTGCAAACCTTCCACAGAGTGTAAAACCTCAGTATATCTGTAAGGCTGTCATCACGTGCAAACGCCCAGACATTATTGTGACTTTGGGGGAAAATACTCCATAACTCTGCAATAAAGCAGTGCTCTTGTATGTCAGTACATTACCCCCCTCACCACAGCACGTGGCTAAGAGTAGCACCCGCCAGCCAGTACAGCTACGCCAGGACTCTACCCAAATGCTCCGGGAATGGAGGCAGTTCCAGCATCAAACACTGCAGACTCCAGCTCCACCCTGTTACAGCACCAGCAGAGTTTAAATATTGCTCAATGGCAATTACAGATGTAAAACGGAACTGTATTAGTCAATACTGATGAGTCAATATACTGCTTTTCTTGGAGGTTATAACTCTAAATCATAACCTCCAGAACAGTACTTGTTTAGAAAACTTACAACATTTTCAAGAAGCTTCCTTTGTTGTCAATCATTGTCCTTGAAAACCAGACTATTTGACTGGGTCTCTAAAGGTCGTGTTCGCTTTCAGACCTTACTTTAAGACAAACTGAATTTCTCATGTTCAAGTAGCAAGTCCAATACCCAACACTTTGAGATTTAAGGTTTTCTAATTATCTTGATTATTTTAGTTCTTCTCTATTGGGCAACACCAGGTCCCTCAGTCAAGATATCCTCCAATGCTGCCCTGGAGAGCAGAATTGTATCCTGAACCTTCCTTTCTCCTTAGGTAACGCATGACCCAAGTGTCTAATGCATGGGCACTATTTAAGTATCTGTCCGCATTTGGGACCCCAAAATGAGATTCTGGGGCTCACAATCAATGCCGTGGCAGCAGCTGAGGTGCCTACATGACAAATGCCACTGCCAGTGCACTGTACAGCATAGATGATCTCTAGCTGCTGCTTCAGAAAACCCTATGCCTCGTCCCTGTCTGGGGCAGGCACCCTGCACATCTAAAATAATACCAGATATCCAGGTTTAGGCAACCGATCTCACATCACAAATGGAGTTGACTCGGAAAAAAAGGTTTGGAAGTGCAAGCTCTCGAGTGCTTCACCAGAAAACCCACAACATCATGCGCTCAGACACAGGAGAACATTCTCTGCTGTTAAGCATTGTTACCTTAAAAAAAGGGGAGTCACTGTGCTGCTGAAGGACACTGAACTCTATTTCCATTTGCAACCGTGAACCACAGGAAAATCCACATGGACTTGAGCCCTCCTGTCTTCAGAAGACTGAGTTTTGGGAAAAGTAAAGACCAAACACTACATTGTACCTAAGCAGGCGCATACAAAGGATGCCCCTTCACTGAGCCTTCTCTGGCTGACTGAACAAAAGGTCCTGCTGAAAAAAAACTCAAACCAATCACATAAACATTTTCTACCTAATCGGTAAAAGCAAAGTGAGGTTCTGAATATCTGTTAACTTTTGAGATATTGTCTTTGCTTTCTCAACACTCTTTTAATATAGCACTGAGCACACACAGAGAAACACGCATCAGCTCCTTCCCCTACCAGGTACCTCTAAATTCTCCCAGGAAGTTTTTCCATCACATCCAATCACCTGACAGAAGAAACTCATGACTTGAACAGCAGGTGTTACAGGTTAGAAGAACAATGGATTCACAACTGTTCCATGCTCACCTGTGTTACAGTCCCTGCATGTCTATCTCTGAGGTCTCATTTAGGCAGACAAAACCCCCTACATCTGCTTTTCTAAAATCTTACTTCTCTGTGAACAAACATTTCTTTTGCTTTTAATTTGTCTAGACGCTATGTTCAATAAAGTCAAGAAGTTATATATGCTGATTAATTTTATAAACCATTACAATACACCAGGCAAAAATATCTTTTTATGAGTATTGAAAGGAATATCGTCTGCCAAAACAATGAAGTGCATACCTCACGTGTAACAGCCACAATAAAATATAATGATGCAACCATTGCTTCAGTTCTATAACTGTGATAAAAACTCTTGAAGCTGCTTACCAGGAGGAAGCGATCCCAAACTCCGCTGCAACAGGATGCTCTGAGTGTGCACTATCAACACACGCATCTACCAAACCATACAAGACGTCACTGATAATTCAGTGTCTACAGACTTTGTTAAAGCAAGCTCCTCAGCAGATGAGCTAGGAAACTGGCACGGCTCTGGATGAATACTTGAACAAAAAGGCATTAACCCATGGTAAGCACTTCCAGGTGAGTTCTTGGCCAATGTGAAGTCCACACAGTCAGCTCCTGTCCGGCAAAATCCGAAGCGGTACCAGACACAAGAGCAGGCTGGCAGCATGGAGGGGCCTTCCACAGCCATGTTCACATCCTACACGGTGGCAAGTTTTACTTAGAAGTCAGGACACAAAACACTAAAAACTTCTCAGAAAGTTATTTCCTCAGGCATCAGTTGTCTGCCTGGACAGCCCCAGCAGGAAGGAAGAGACTATGCATCCCATAGTTCTGGAAAGGCTTCTCCATTTTTCATTAGGTGTTTTAACACAGACAACTTCAAAGGCAGCAAGACATTTTACACACAGGAACGACTGAACGCAAGCCCCACTCTTGCAATCAAGCACATTCAATGCACTGAAAAGCTGACTTACGAATTCAACTCAACTTACAGCCCAGTTCTGACTGAGCTGTTTTTAAGTGTCACCTTTTAAACCTCGCAGAGCTTGCAGTTAAACGCTTAGTTACAGTCTTTTAGCAAGAAAAATGGATTTGTTTTCCATGCAGATTGATAAAAAAACCCCACACAACGGGGTAAGGATCAAAAGCAGCACAGAGCAATTTCACACTAATGCAACCATTTTGCTGTGAAACACCTGACAGCACACCTGAACACTTTAAGAGAACTCTACCTAGTAACTCCTAAATACCTTCACCCAAAGATGTTCCTGAACTTAGAAAAGCATGTTACACCAATACTGCAGTTCTGTGCTAATTATAACTTCTCAACTTTTGAACTGTTGCACTATATTTAACTTTTTAGCGATTAATTTTCCGAGTGCTTGAACACGTGAGGGAAGGGGAAAGAACTACAGAGCAAAGGAATCTTTAGAAAGGAGGTAGGCATCTTATTAGAAGCAGCAGATTTCCAATAAGCAGAAATATTAGCTACAACATTTAGTAATTACTTCCCCCAAAGTTTTATGCCCTTGTGGATGGGCCTTAAATTTGCTTCCTTTTAGAGCACTTACGATCCACAGCCAGGAACTTTCTATAGCGCCTCTTGACTATATGAAGTATTAGCTAGAATTCTCAAAACAAGGGCATTAGAAAGCCAACTGCACTTGCTTATTTAAACCGAAGCAAGTTACTTTCTAAATTAATGTTGCCCAAAAAAACCCAGGCCATGAAGGCCATGAGGAATCACCACAGTTATTCCTGTAAACAGACAGTACTCCGGCTGCTTCCAATTTGGATTGATCCCAAATTCAATTCTTTATGAAGGGTATTTGAATGGGGACAAATGAACGTGCAATTTTATCATAAGGTGCAATAAGAAAAAGATACAAATCTGCTCAGGCTCATGACAGACCAAACTCACCCTCCTGCAGCCGGCATTTAATGGCCCAGTTCAAGACTGTTAAAATAATCCAAGACAGCATCATCTTCTAATTTAACCGTTGTGTTTGCACTGGGAGGGGAAGGATCACAGCATAAAGTTTCATCTGCTGGCTGAAGACGTTCTGTTTCCTCACAGCTCACACCTCTACATCTTGTGGAGCAAGAAGCAAGATACCGAGAGAAAACACAGGGAAGGAGAATGCCCAGATGAAAGGGTCTGAGAGCCGAACTGCCAAGCAATTCGGAGGCATCAACACTCTAATCGGGCAACAAACTGGAGAACTAGCACTGTAAGAGTTCTCCGGCTAGCACTGCATAAACTTGAGCACTGATGGCAAAAGGAAATTTTCATCCTGCTTGAGGTTTATCTGCTGCTACAAAAGCACAGTTACAATGCACAGTGTGATTTAGGATCACTGAACAACTAAAAAGATCTTTGTCCAATGTGATTTAACATCTGGCTTCAACCTGCAGCTACAAAGAAGTGGTAAAAGTGCATGTAGCCTATTGTTTCCTTACCAGAAACTGCTAAACTTACTTCAACTGCACAATGTAGAAAATATGACATTTGAAATTTAACTCATGGTTTTGCTTTACACATTTTTCACAAACTGCTGCAGGTGGTTGCAGTAGTATTAATTTTAAAGGAACAGATGAGTTAAATCTTATTTTTGATAGAAAGCTGCAAGATGCTTCCAATTAGACAAAAGTAATCACACTTTAATAACTCCTCTTGTAATTAAACTATATTATAAAGTGTCAGAAGAAGAGAAAAATGGGCCCAGAAGAACATTCAAAAGGTCACCTAAGGCTCCCTCCTGTCCACTGCTTCAAACCAGCTCCAGCTATTAGTGTGTTGTTCCAAAACTCTACATGCAGTACGAGACAAGACCTCATTTCAGCAAGGGTTTAAAGCCTCCAAGCACATGATGGGGATTATCAAAGCTTCCAGAAAAACCTTACACAAAACCTAAGGCTGCAAACCCCTCATTCAAAAAGTCTGCACAAACTTAACAGAGATTCGATTCCCAAGGGAAGACAGTGGTCAGTCCTTCCAACAGTCACAAGGATGCCACGAAAACCTGGGCAGTGCAGCACACACAACACCATAGCAAAGTCTTATTCCACCACCAACCAGTAATTAATGAGACTGACTCGGTAGCTTCCACAGCAGAATGCAAAATAGTCACCATTCCCTCCTCGATATACGTTTCATAAAAGCAGCCATGGAATTCCAAGAGGTGGAGTTTTCTTACTATTATCACACACACACACCACCCCTTGCTGGGAATACACATTTGTCTGCATTGATAGCACCCAAAGAGCACAGTTATCTCCCAGAGAAGTACTGTCACACAGCATTGCTTAACTGGCATTTTTATTTAGAGTTCATCTTTTCAAAGCTCTATGCATTTATAAAAATAAAGGAGAATGCTTTATAATTCTCCATCTATAACCATGCAGTAAGTATCCACAGAAAGCATCAGAGTTTCAAAACTCTGCACCAGCATCAATGAGAGAACACAAATAACTTGAAAAAAAATCAATGCTATCAGTATGTGGAAACATCCGCATTAGTCCATACACAAGCTCACATTACAAGACGTTTCTTCAGATCGCTCCTAGCACCAGAAAACACAACCTCCTCTCGTGCTGGGGTCCTTTTTCTGTCTGACTGAGGGAAGTCCCCAGCAACACATTTATGGCGCTGACATTGAGATTACAATTTAAACACAAGTAAATTTAAGCCAAGCCTACAATCACTGGCTGACTAAACAGTTCCTCACATCAGAGGACAACTGCAAAGCCAACCGTGGAACACAACACTTGTACAACAGCAGGGCTGTGACAGACAGAGCCCCTCCAGGACACAGCACTGTGGGGAATCACACCACTCTCACAGACCTAAGCTGTCAGCTCACATGGGATGACTGAAAAAAAATCAAGTTCTTTCTGACTCCAAAACAGGTACCGTGCCGGTTGTGACACCCAGAATACTTCTTGGCTTTTTCTTTTCTCTGCAGCTAAAGGCATGTATCCCATCAACAGGTATTGACTGAAGGTACACGATGTCTCAAACAGTAAAGATCTATTCTTTAAAAGCGCAGATGCCAAAACATGAGCTCAGGATGTTAAATTTCCTCTGACCGCATAGGATTTCGTGAGCCCTTTGCGTTATAAAGGAAGATGTGTTTCCTGAAGATGAACTACGCTGCTGAAGGGAAACACAGGACCCGGGATCAGAGTTTATGACAGGTGAGTCTGAAATAACCACACACCAACAAAACTTCACAATAACTTGATGCTAATCAAGTTTCGCTTCTGGCCGATGCGTAAACCGTTCTTCCAAGCATTGTGACTCGCCTTGCTGAAACTGAAGAGCCCAGGCCAGGTAATGTAAACTTTGACTCATCATGCAAATTAAATCACACCATTCGCATAAGGCAGCTTTATAAGTCTGAATAAATCACAGAACCATAGAATAGTTTGGGTTGGAAGGGACCTTAAAGATCACCCAGTTCCAACCTCCCAGCCTCCAGCCTCCCTGATCCCACTGGATCAGGGGCTCCAAGCCCCATCCAGCCTGGCCTTGAACCCCTCCAGGGATGGGGCAGCCACCCCTGCTCTGGGCAGCCTGGGCCAGGGCCTCCCCACCCTCATCGTGAAGAATTTCCTTCTAATATCCAGTCTAAGCCTGCCCCTCTCCAGTTTACGGCCACTGCCCCTCACCCTATGACTCCAAGCCCGTGTAAAAAGCCTCTCCCCGGCTTCCCTGCAGCCCCTTTCAGCGCCGGAAGCTGCTCTAAGGTCTCCCTTCTCTTCTCCAGGCTGCACAACCCCAGCTCTCCCAGCCTGCCCTCCTGCAGGAGCTGCTCCAGCCCTCGGACCATCCCCGCGGCCCCCTCTGGCTTCGCTCCGGCAGCTCCGCGCCCTCCCCGTGCCGAGGGCTCCAGAGCCGGTCGCGGGGCTCCAGGCGGGGCGGGATCCCCGCTCCCTGCCGGCCGCAGATCCCGGATGAGCTCTCTCCGCAACCGCCTTTCCCTTCGCAAACCCCCGGGGCTCCGGAGGCGGCCCCGGCCCCGGCCCCGCCGCGCACGAGGGCTCCGCGCCGGGACCCCGCGCCCGTACCTGTCCCGGCGCGGGGCCTGCCCGACTGGGCCCGAGCGCCGCGGCTCCGGCTGCAGGCGGCGGCGCTGCCCCCCCCGCTCTGCGCCGGCGCGCGGACAGACCGCCCCGCGCCCCGCCCCGCGCCCCGCGCCCCCCGCAGCGCCCCCTGCCGCGCGGAGGACCCGCCCCGCCCCGCAGCGCCCCCTGCCGCGCGGAGGACCCGCCCCGCCCCGCCCCGCAGCGCCCCCTGCTGAGGATCGGCCCTCTCTGCATCCTAGTTTCCCCCTTATTATTCCTCCCCGTTTACGATTATGTCCCCCTTTTTATATTATTCCCCCCTTACTGTTATTTATACTTTTATTATTCCCCTTATTATTATTTCTACTTTTATTATTATTCTCTTTCTTTATTTTCATTCTCCCCTTTTATTACTATCCCCCTTTTTATTATTTCCCTTTTATTATTACTATTCCCCTCTTTCTATCATTATTCCTCCCCTTTTATTATTATCTCCGCCTTTTAATTACTTTTCTCACCTTTTTTATTATTCTTCCTTTATTATTATATCCCCCTTTTATTATTATTCCCTTCTTTTTAGTATTATTCCCCCTTATTATTTTATTATTTCCCTATTATTATTATTCCCTCCCTTTTTATTCCTCTCTTTTTATCACTATTTCCCCCCATATCGCTCTTATTCCCCTTCAATCGGCTCCCTCTCTCCCGCAGCCCCTCTGCACGCTCCGTGCTGCCGGGAGGCCTTTTCTCCGCGCTGGCTGGGGGGCTGTGACGCAGCATCGCACCTGGATCTGGACTTGATCCAGCTCCGCACGCCACTGCCGCTGCACCAAAGTCCAAAGGTTTGTGCTGGCTCCGTGTCCCTGGCAGGCGATGGCTGCAAACTGGAGAGGGGCAGATTTAGGCTGGAGATAAGGAAGAATTTCTTCACCATGAGAGTGGTGAGACACCGGCACGGGTTGCCCAGTGAAGTGGTGGCTGCCCCGTCCCTGGAGGGGTTCAAGGCCAGGTTGGATGGGCCTTGGGCAGCTTGTTCTAGTGGGAGGTGTCCCTGCCCATGGCAGGGGGGTTGCAACTGGATGATCTTTAAGGTCCCTTCCAAGTCAAACTATTCTATGATTCCATGATTCCATGATTCCATGATTCCATGATTCTGATTCTGTATCCCCAAGCTCCTCGTTGCAGCCCCCGCTGACAACTCCTCTCCTCGGTTGCTTTTGAATTGCAAGCCTCCACACCCCCTTTCCGCCCCTCCCTGTCGCAGTACAGGGGTTGCTCAGGGTCCTCCTGCCGTCACGTTTTCCCAAACTCGATGCTGCAGTTGCTTCTTGTGCCATACAAAAAGCGACGGCACTGGGAGCGCGGGGCTCCCGTCCGGATGCCGCGCCGGCGGCACAGGGGCTGGAGCTGCTCTCACCACCAAGTGAGCTCACGTCACCCAGAGCGAGAGTTTGCTGGGCTGGGTGGGTGGAAAGCAAAAGCGGCTTCTGTGGCGGCACCTAAACTGGCGCTATGGGTTTGTCCAGGGCACTGGGCCCCCACGCTGCCCTGTCCCCCACCCCTGGTGGGAAGGTTACCAAATAAAAAACTCAAACGTAAGCGATAGTAATCCATGCACCTAGACGAGGAAGAGGGACACGCTGCCTGCGCGCGGTGACGGCCCCGGGGAGCGGCTCACGGAGCCCCCCAGGCCCACGGCCTGCGGCCAGCAGAACGCTGGCGGTTTGTACGTCCCGCTTGTCAGCTGAGAATAATTGTTTTCAATGCCAGCGTGGAAAGGGCGTGTGTCTGAGCTCAGACTGCTAACCCGTAATTATGCTAAAAACATTCAAGTTTAAACAGATAATATTTGGGGTACCAACTAGAGAGAAGGAACTGAAGGCAGGGGGCAAGGATTCAGTGCCGGCCCCTGGGAAACAGACGCTGCTGCCTTACAAATGGCCATGGGAAAAAAGATCACGCAAGCGATGGGCTCAGTGCAGCCACCGTCCTCGTGCAGCGTACGGCAGGAAAATCCCGGAGCAGAGGACGCGTGACCTTTCTAAGCTCTTCGAAGCAGGAATTGCATTCAGCATGTGAAAGAGCTCTTAGTACCCTAGCAATTCACTAATTCACAGCCAGGACTGAGACATCCATTGTGAACTGATTAATTCTTGAAAATTAGCAAGAAAATTAGTGAAGGGCTGAGCCCCTTTCCCCCGGCTCAGTGGGATTCACCTTCAAAAGAGTTCATTTCCATTCTATGATGAAATTTGTCTCTTCTGAAAATCTTCCTCGTGCAGGTGTGCAGGTCAGTCACTCTCTGCGTGTGCGTGTCCGTACACACCAGGAGCAGGGAGACGGGAGGAAACGGCAGCTTTGAAACTCAACAAGGCACTGGCCGGAGGGCCAGGAGCTGCTCACCCCGCGGAGCTTTATTGCCGGTTGCCTTGTTGCCCGATTTGTGCTGACAAGGTATTTTGTGTCGGGGGTCAGGATGTGGTATCAGCGCACACACGCACATGTACTATGAAAAGAAAGCTGCTATTGGCTTGTGGCCAAGCCGGGTGAAAGCCACGTTTTTCACAGTCACAGAAGAGAGAATTGCCTCACAAAGGCGAAACTTAAGCCAAATCCTTCTGCAGCCTCAGGTCCTGAGAGGCAAAGATGAAACAGGCTGCGAGGGATGTGCAGGGGGCTGGGGGCAGGAGGTGTGCAGGGGCTGAGATAGAGGGTACAGAGCCCTGGGTTCTCACATCTGGGGAGCTGGGCTGTGCATGTGAAGCTTGCCAAATTAAACCAAGCACTTGTTGCATTATAGATGAGGATTGTTATCAGAGGACATCGGGCAACAGGACACACACACAGAGTGTGAGAAAGCTCAGACCTGACCTACTGAGTGAAACAACTCCTAGGATGCCTGATGTGAAACATCCAAGAACCCCCTTGAATACTCCCTGAGAGCCCTCCCCACCATGCCTGTCTCTTCCCCTTTGTGCCACCGCTGTGGCACAGGCAAGGGGCTAACCCTTACCAGCATGTCACCACCCCAAGGGCTTATCAGATTTTCTTCTTCCTATAAGAAGCTCTTGGCCTAGGAGCTGTGCTGCACGCAGCAGCTTTCTGGCTGCGAAGCTGCAGATAAGGCTTCCTCCAGGGCCAGGAGCACTGCTAACCCGCCAGACAGGAGACGTCTTGAGCAATGGCAGGAGCATCAGCTGATCCTTAACACAACGGCTGGATGAGGGCGTGTGAAAGAAAAGCTGAGAATTATTCAGCTGGTACCAGCCTTGTAATTATTTCCTCTCCCAGGAATCCACTTCCAAAGACGGCAGGTCCAGCCAGTACCGAGGAAGCCAAGCTGGTGCTAGGAGGGTTTGGTGCACTCAGTAAAAGAGCAGGTTTGAGATAGCAACAGCATTTCCAGAAGATGTCCAATGCCACTTCTGTAACTGGACTTCCCCGTGATGAAAATAGCATGGGACATACTGCGCAGTGCCACATAAATCCTCTCTTTCCCCACCTCTAAATGTGAACAGCCAACTGTGCTCCTACCCCTGCCTGCGCTGTGTGACCTGGGTCTGATGCTGCCTTGGCAGGCCACCGCTTGACCACAGGCATCAAGATTCATCTCCAGATCCCTTCTGCCTCCTTCCCCACTCACCACACAACTCTCACCCAACCACAAACCCCATCTTCTCCCAGCCTTCTGCCAAAAAACAAGTCTTGGTACAGGCAGTGTCACCCCAGCCCCAAGGATTTAACTGATCTAGCTTTCCAACGCAGGGAGTCTGTGGAGCAGCACCCCCCGAACAGCCGCAGCTCCCCAGGCTGCACGTCCCGACAGCGCCTTCTGTCCTATGTCCCACCACGGGCGGGATCTGCTGCGTCGGGGCTGTGCTCTCAGGCAACTGTCCTTGTAACAGCAAATGACAGCAAATGCGCTTCTTCCTGTCCCAAGCAAAGATGAACCACTCTTTGCTTTTCTGCCCCAGCTTATTTCCAGCGCTATCCCGACCTGGCCATGCTGCTGGCCGCGCGGTCCCACGGCAGACCACGCTGCACCAGCCTGAGATGGGGACACGGTGGGTCCCAAACTGACATCGCAGCCCTTGTCCCCCAGGCAATCCAGCAGTGAGTAATGTCCGAGCGGCTGCGGTTTCTGTGCCTGCGCCCCACAAGCCAACCTGCCTGCCCAGGCACCGCCTGCACCCGCTGGACCCAGCGCGTCCAGTCACCGCGCTGGCATGTCCTGCTGCTCCTCTCACTCCTCTCTTGCTCCAACATTTCAGGAGACACAGGGCTTCAGGACGAGGGCTGCTTTGGATTTACAGCGATCGAGAGACCGTCAGGTTTCAGCCTTTTCGTGGAGAGCTTTACCCCTTGTTTTTAAACCTCAGCACTGCACGAGGCCTCCCGGTTGTGAGCTGGTGTCCACAGCATCACCCGGCGCTGCGAGAGGCAGGAGGGGCCAGGCTGGGCTGGTGCCCAGGTCCCTGGTGACATGCAGCATCCTGGGCCAGCTCCTGTTCCCATGCCCCGCAGTGAGGGCCCTGCCGACAGCAGGACTGGGGGACACCCACAGCATGGCTCTGGGCTGCTCACCCCAGCCCTTGTCCTGCAAAAAGCCTCGTCCCACTGGGCTTTTCCCTCCAGCCCCCAGCAGGGCAGGGGCACGGCTGCCCCAGCACCGGCTGCCTCACCAGCCAGAGCGGATCCACCCTGCCCAGAGAAAACGGACTGGGACAGAGATGAGGCAGAACGAAACTTGCAGGTATTAGGCAAACAACCGCAGAGTTCCTCAGATTTAAGAGTAAACCAGAGTAAGTTACTTTGTCATGGGAATTTTCTTGGTTCTGTTCCTTTTTCTCTGGGCTTCTCACTTTTTTTACTGTGAAGAGCCTAAACTGAACTATTACTAGCTTTCATGGCAAAAACTTGTTTTAAGTGACTTTATTTTATCAGCCAGAGAAGAGGGGAGAGGATGAGCAAAAGGTTCACAGAAAATACATTTCTTTTCTCTCATTATTTTTGCTTTCCATTAAAAATTCCTCTTTCCTCAAAATCAGTTTCACAAGGACCCTTCAACTGGCCCTAATCAATAGGGTTGGGGTTTCTTGCTATCATCTTGGCAGAATCTCTTCTTTAAAAGCTGAATTAAAGACGTCCCTGCTGTCCTGTAGTCACTCCTGTGCCGCTGCCTCGGCTGGTGGGGTCTGGCCAGTGCTCAGCCCAGCGCCCAGCCGGTACCTCCATCTCCTCTGCACCTGCCAAGGGGCCTCCAGCTCCCGCAGCGGGGTCTGCAGTCCAGCCGGGATCACGTAGTACCTCCAGAAGGATGGTCCTGAGCTGAAGCCCGGTGCTGGATGCCCCAGAAGGAGCAGTTAGGGGGTGAGAAGGGGACACTCTTGTCTGAGCCCTGGGGACGCAGTGGAATTCCCTTGTCCCATGGCTCCTGGCTGTCCTGACTCCCTCCCGGCAGGGCGAGGGCCGCTGACCATTTCTCTGCGGGTTATTAGATTGTTCACGGCTCTCAGGTTTGTTTGAATAAGCCCCTTTGTTTGCCGGCGCTTTCCCACGTCCCTGCGTTCGCTCGGCAGTCGCGTGGCCCGAGTCACAGAGGAGCCCTGGCTGCCAGTCCCCAAAGAACGTTTTCTTCGGAGCAAGACATCTGCGTCGGAGGGAACCTGCCAACATCTGCCACACTTTCCCCTTTTCAAGAGCCTTTCTTTCTCTCTTGAAAAGTGCAGGAACAGATGTTAAAAGTTGTTTTCTTTCTCCAGGGTGTGAAATGTAGACAAATAGTAAAAAAGAAAACTCCAAGCAGTGCTGACCCCTTTCTCTTTCCTTCTTTTTTATTTTTTTTTTTTGGAAAACTCAGGAAAAAAGGGAGGCTTTGTTTATGAAGGAGAATCCCCTTTTCAGTGAAACCTGGCAGTGGGCAATGCAAAAGGAAAGCGGGAATCTGCAGAAAGCTCCCTTTAATGCTCATTTGCATTGGCCTGTTGGGTCCCTACAATCCCGGCACAGATGTCAGCCTTCCCCAAAGCCAGGGCAGCTCTACCGCCCGCGTCCCCCGCCTCCGGGATAAAGGCCTTTGCCCTGACTGAGAGGTGTAAAATAACTGTTTACAGCAAAAGCTGCTCTTCTTTTTCACTGCAGTGCTGTCTTACAAATAAGCCTTGAAATGAGCTCACCCAGAGCAGATGCCAGCGGGCAAGCCAAGCGGAGGCTCAGCTGCCCCGCACGGGCTGGATACGACCATGGCTGCGCCCTGGGAGCCACTGCGCTCTTCTCCGTTCCCCAGCACACCCGGCTGCCCACAGCACCCACCGCCTCACCACCAGCACCCTCCTGCCTGCTTTGCCAGGGTAGCTTGCACGCGACCCTCTAGCAGAGCATCCCCCTCGCGTGGGAGCACCAAGGTACCTCCGGGGTGAGGAAAGCAGAAGGGAGGGTAAGGCAGAAGCAGCAAGGCCAGGCCAAGGAGGAAAGGGAGAGCAAGGGAGGAGATGCCACCAGCACAGAGACCAGAGAAACCTGGCTCCCTTGAGGGCTGGCCAGCTCCTGGGCCACTACCCTGTGGGGCACGCAGAGCACCCTGCAGCCGTGCCCAGCCAGGGAGGGATGCTAACGGGCACAGGTTGTGCTTTTCAGAGCTTTTAGGTAATTCTGCATTTGCTGACACCTCTGCCATGCCCAGGTAGACCAAGAGCCAAGGTGGTCTCAGACTTCCCCTGAGGGAAGGCGCCTCTTTCTGCTCAAGGCTGCTCAAGATGGAGAGGTGTTTGCAGGAGAGTGGCATACTTCTCGTCTTCCCCACGCGCTGTCAGAGCCAAACCCAGCTAGAAGCTGTGTGCCTCAGTGACAGGCAGGCACTTCCAGCCTTGAGCGCACAGCAAACTGCACAAAGTCAGGGCTGCACCCACTCTGTGCCCCCCTGCTCCCGCCCACCCACTGCCTCTTCCATGTTGAGCTGCTGGAGTTCTCGGGCCAAAAAAAAATTTTCATGGGAAGGGTCATTGGGCACTGGCAGAGGCTGCCCACGGAGGGGGTTGAGTCACCTTCCCTGGAGGGGTTTAAAAGACGGGTGGATGAGGTGCTGAGGGACATGGTTTAGTGACTGATAAGAATGGTTGGACTCGATGATCCTGTGGGTCTTTTCCAACCTGGTGATTCTGTGGGGCAACATGGATGGCTCAACTATGCCTTTTACAAATACCAGCAATGCTCTCCTTCCCCCAGTGGGCTGGAAAAAGCTTGAACAAACCAAAAGAGTCCACTCGTGAGCAGCCCGGGCTGGCTGACGTGAGGGGCTCCGGCATGGGGCAATGTGACCTCATTTTGATGCCTGTGCGGGGACGTACCTGAGATAAGAAGCCCATCTCTGCTCCCATTACCTGGCATAAAGGACAAGTTATTAGTCTTCCCCTCCCAAATCCTCCTCTCCCAGTGCAACAACCACACCAGACTATCTCAGGCCCTTGCCAAGTAGGGCACTTATAAAAATCAAGTAACTTCACCCCAGCTCTGCGTCTGACCGACAAACAACCTCTGCCTGTGAGATACCACATCTGGGGACACGTTTGCACGATGAGCCCGGGCAGCAGGGCGTACAGACCTGCCACAAGCATGTTTGCATTTACACACAGCAAACACACAC
Organism: Phaenicophaeus curvirostris; assembly: GCF_032191515.1. Lineage (NCBI taxonomy): Eukaryota > Metazoa > Chordata > Aves > Cuculiformes > Cuculidae > Phaenicophaeus > Phaenicophaeus curvirostris. The sequence goes on along the minus strand of NC_091401.1, from coordinate 27,455,080 downwards.
CCACACGGCGTTTGAGCAAGGGACGCAATGTCCTTGCTTTTATCTCTGGGGTACATCCCCACCCACAGCTGGAGAGGAGAGAGGGCTCTGCAGCAACGCTGGGAAATCCCACCGGTGGGCTGGGAGCCTCTGAACCACTGCGGCCGCTTCCTCTCCATTTCAAAAGGTGACGCATTTGACACCAATCCAAAGGGCTTCACCTGGGGGACTCAACAGGACACTGCCAAATCCTGCTCATTAGCAAAGCATCCGTCAGAAAGCAAAAGCACAGCCATGAAAAAAAAAGCCTTCGTGCTGCCCCCCAGACCAGGCAGGAGTGAGGAAGCATGAAAGTGCATTCCCACCCTGTGCCCAGTCTCCTCCAAATGCCTGTGTGCCTCTGCACTAGCATTTCAGAGGGGTGAACCAAAAAACACCCTCCCCCAAAGCCACCTGCGATTCCTTGCAGCATGGGGTAAAAATCAAAGGAGTAAAAATTCCACAGAACTAACCCACCTCTAGTTAAGTTTGCATCTGCAATGGCCGGCGAGTTTAATATTCATCCTACACAGCAGCCAAAACTGAGTGCTGCCTCTTCCTTGTACCCAGACACGTGCAATGGAGAATTCAGTTTCCCAGGAGGTAAATAGAGTTCCTGTGTCTTCCCTAGAGGATTTCTGTGATGGAAACAATGTTCCTACAGGTGTCTGCTGTCAACAGGTTTTAATCGATCATCATTACCTTGCAATAATAATTCCTGGGAGCAGGAACTCCCAGCTCAAGTACGCTACTATTAAATTAAAAGACTGCTTCAAAGACATAAAATGGCTGGGGCTGGGGTTAGCAGGTAAAAAGAGGCATCACTTCAGGGAGATGGAGGGGAAAAATTGTGGGGTAGGAGGCATTTTCCCAGGTGTAACTCAACCACTTCCCAGCCATTGTTTCCCTCCCTGGGAATATGTGCAAATTGAACGAGGAGCCGTGCAAGCTGCTCAGAGCGCGCCCATTTTCCTTCCCTTCTTCCCTAACAAAGGAGCCTGGCGTTGGAGGCTGGACATCTGTCGCGTTTGGGGGGGGCTGGCGTGGCCATTGAAAAGAAGCAGTGACCTGTCAGCTTTGATTGATGGCCACAAACCTCCAGGCTCGACCCCTCGTGTGGGAAAAGCAGTCCCACCAAGGCAAGTCCCCTTTCACATGCTAATTCTGAGTTATAAATACAGCCGGGGAGCAGCAGAGCGGCAAAGAGCCCGTTGGGAGAGGGAGCGACCCGCTGCCCGTGTGCCCTGTCCCGTCCTCCCGGTGCCCGCAGCGGGCAGCCTGGCCTGCGATGACGGCCACAGCCACCGCCGGCGGCACCCACAAGCTCACCAGCACCAAGGAGGAGAGGAAGGTAGGTGCTCCCCATGCTGCTGCTCCCCGCGTGCCCCACGGCAGCCCCACGCGCAGCATGGGAACGATGAGCGCCAGGGCTGCGGGCACCGCTTCTTGGAAAGAGAAAAGGAACAATTTTTTCCTCTTGTTATAAAGATGCTTTCTCTGCATTTAAGCCGTGTGGGTGGCTTAGAAAGGTTTCTGTCTGTTTCACTTGAGTAAACGCCGCTCAAAAATGAGCGGAACTGAGAGAATTGAGAGCTGATACCACCTAAGGGGCAGGCCGTGACCGGAGCTGGAGACAGCACGCTCTCCATCCATAGCTCGTCGCTGCCGAGCACCGTGTCTCCTCGCTCCGGCTTCACACAGGCGCTGGGGCTCTCCACCCTCGCTGAGCTGTAGCAAGGAGAGTAAGAAAAAATATCAACTGCAATTTGTCCTCCTCCTTTTCCCTGGCAGTTAAGGAAACCCCTCATCGAGCGGAAGCGAAGGGAAAGGATTAATAACTGCTTGGACCAGCTGAAGGAGACCGTTGTGGGCGCGTTTCATCTGGATGTAAGTGCTCCTTTCCACACAGCTTTTTGTACTTTCACTGGGGGAGCTTGGAGTTTGGGGTGGGGTGTCTACCTCTTTTGAGAAACTCATCATGGTACAATCTCTCTGTCACCTCTGATTGCCGCACGGTTCCTTTATCAGCAGTCTAAGCTGGAAAAGGCAGACATCCTGGAAATGACGGTGAAGCACCTCCAGAACATCCAGAGCAGCAAGCTGATGGGTGAGTGCCCAGTCCCCACGCTGTGAGCGCGGGCAGTGCCGGGGCGGGAGGCTGCCACCCAGTTTCATGCATGGGCAGCTGGGCAAAAGCGTCTTTCAAACCCGTTGAGGCCCGGGCTGCTGCTGGGCTTTGGCTTTCTCCACTAGATGGGGAGATGGAGCCGGGCACCGGTTCACCCGGGGCAGGATTTTCCCTTCCAGAGACACTTTCTGGTTTTGCCCTGGCTCTGCCCTTGGCGGTGGGCAGGAGGACGTGGGGGCTGCTGCCTGGGCAGCTCACACCCCGCGTCGCCTTTCCCCACACCCTGCAAACGGCTCCCATTGCAGTACAGCCCCGGCTGCCTCACCAGGACCTGCTGAACGCTGTGCAGGGGCATCACCGGGCAGCTTTCACTCACTCACCAGCTCCCCTTGTCTCCTCTCCCGCACAGCCGACTCCAAGGTGGGGCTGGAAGCCCAGCAGCGCTACAGCACTGGGTACATCCAGTGTATGCACGAGGTGCACAACCTCCTCCTCACCTGTGAGTGGATGGACAAGACCCTGGGCGCCCGCCTGCTGAACCACCTGCTGAAATCCTTACCCCGGTCTGGAGAAGACACCTGCAAAGCGGCATCAAGGTCTTCCAGCCCATCTCAGCAGGCTCTCCTCACACCAAAAAGCCCCCTGAGCCCTAAGGGGAGCACTCGGGGCACAAACCCATCGCAGGAGCGCTTCTACCCCGTGGAGAACAAGCAGCCTTTGAAAAGTTCCTTCCAGCTGCCATCGCTGTCGGTTTTCAGCCAGGCGGATGCTGCACCTCCCAGACAGGTCCTGCAGCCAAATTTTTCCCATAACAACCCTCGAATGGGGTCATTAGACATGTGGAGACCGTGGTAAAGTGTATTGTAAAATGTTTCTCCTAACCTTAGACACTCTCACGTATGTATCTTATAGATATGTTTCTTTAAACACTCGTGGAGCAGGCCTGCTCCTGTAGTGTGCTGAAGACCAGGGTACTTCAAGCGAAGTAAACCTATGTGTAGCCTGCATTGTAGAAGGCTGCTATTATTTTTTATTTATTTAATACATCTAAATTATTGTATAGAATCCTCTCGTGCGCTTTAGTGTATATTAATTGTTTAGCTTTCTTGTCTTACATTCTTAAAGTAATTAACTTCCTATTAATAAAGATACAAGACAACAAGCAATGCCTCTCTCCAGCATCAAGCTCACCTCTCGGATCTCATGTATGCCACTGAGATCACTTTGTTGCATAAAAGGGTAAACAGACAATCTCTTCTGCTTTTTATTTTGTTATTATCCCTGTGCAGCTGTAGGAGATTCTGGTTCTCATAAAAATGCTGCAGTGATGAGAAAGAAAAGAGAAAAAGAGAGAGACTTGGTCTGGACTTTTGAGTCTGTCTAGCACGGCTCCCTGGCTTGCTCGCTCTGGCGGTGCCGTTCACAGCCGCCTGGACACCTTGACGTTGCTGTTAAACCCGTGAGCTACCTGTACATACACGTGGGATGCTGTTCTATGCTGAGATCGGTTTTTTGTTTCCATAACTAAAAGTTCTAAATAAACTTTTGGAAGATAAGGATTTATATTTCTCTCGGCCTTGTCCTGTTCACCCCGAATAAACAGTGCTTGGGAGCCTGCTTTGGTTTTCTGCTTTCACGAATGTTTTTTTTTTCCTAAATGTGGTTGAAGGAGATGGTTTGGGTTTTTTCCCCAGTGCTTTGTACAAAAAATTGTGTGTGCCACACAGACACACACAAAGACAGAACCACTTGGATCACAGTAACACTTAGAAAGTTACAGAAGAGGTCAGGAGCTGGGTTTATCAGCCTGGATCAATGCTTTGCCTTTTACTTCTACACGATTTGCAGAGGGAACCTAAAAGGGCAGAAGGTAAAACACCCTGCAAGTTGGACCAAGGATACTGGACAAATTTGCTGGGCTTGTTGGCAACATTTGGTCCCAGTCTTTCATCTCAAAGGCAGTTAAAAGTTCCTCACAGTTCAAATAAAAGAGCAAGAAGCCCTTAAACAAACACTGTGCATAGGAAGTAATGGCCCTGCAGTTCAGAGGGGCTCATTATGCAGAGAGATCCCTTTGATGGGAAAGGGTGAAAAGCATCACCTCTGGGTTTACCATCCTTTCCATGAAGCTCTGCCTTTTGTCCAGCCCTCCTGCAAAGCCATTAGAAGGGGTGACAGAAGGGTGACAGGAGGACCAGCTGGCCTACACATGGCTGTGGAGGCACCGCAGGCTTCTTCAGCCGTAGGGGCAGAAGGCAGGTAAAGACACAGACTTGTACAGATCTTACCGCAGCCTCCATTTCCACCCTCTGCCTGAAAGTTAGGACTTTCCCCTTTTTCTGATGGGAACCTCTGGAGTGATCATCAACAAAGAAAACATCCAAATTACCCCATCACAAAAGTCCAGGTGAGGGCCAGCCCGAGCACAGCGCGCAGCAAAGTGCACACGACATTCACCGGCAGGGAAAACGCGCAGGCAAAGCAAACCACAGAATCCTGGAGAGGAAAGGCATTAGAGACCTTCCCTGTCTATCATCTGTCATGCCTATTGCTGAGTTTAGATGAAGCCCCCACGCCACACAAGCCTGCATGGCTGCACCCACCAGAGGAATCTCCGCTGCCCCGCGCTGGAGTCTGCACACTGGGGCCTGAAGGTTTCATGTACTTCTGGATGGTGTCAGTAATGCACCTCATGGCACTTGTGGGCACCTCATTGTTACGCTGGGAGAGGCTGTGATGAAAATATTTTACCATGGCTTGACAGCATCGACTTAAAAATATACATTCCCCCTAAAAGCTGGAAATCCCCAGTGACTATAATTACCAGCTATGGTTACCGTGCTGAAAAGACATCAGTGGGAAATATGTATTTCTCAGCACCTCTGCTTGTTTACTCTACACATTTGAAAATGCTCTGTGGTTAGTGAGTTTTATTATTTCCTGTTCCTAATCAGTAAGGCTTTTTCTGTTGCGGGCATGGAGGGAAGGGTCACAGAGCAATTGCTGAGGAAGTTTTAAAAATAGAAAAATGAGACTGCAATGCTTGACCAACAATGTCTAGGTACAATTTCAGTACAAAACACTCATTTTTCATTGCCTTCATTTCGATTGTGACCTTTCCTACGACCCCCCTGTCGTGTATCCAGCCTGTGCTGTGGGAATCTGTTGTGAGCCACTAGTTTTTAAATAACAAAAACATAGCTTCAGAAAGCCAGAAGATTACTCTTAGCACTTTACACACACAAATTTCAGCTATTGCATGTATTTAACAGAGGAACTCCGCATTTACTTCAAACCCATCCAGTTTTACCAAAGCTAGGACTATACAAGAGCAACAATACTTTGGTCTTCAGTATAAGCACCTCTCCACTGACAAACAAAAGATGCCCTGCCAGCTACTAACACCTTCTCCCCAGGAAAAATCAGGCACAGAGAAGCTCTCTCAGCCAGCTGGCCAATGCAAAGCAGATAGCACTGTCCTCACAAGTCCTTGAGGAGAGCTGGGAAGGTCACCTGGACCAAAACCCTGGATACACATGTGGTTCACAGCTGCCCAGAGGACCAGCTGCTGCTTCCATCCACCACATCCTCCTCTGCAGCTGGAGAACGTCTGGTGCAAGCTCAGAGCAGAAATTCTGATCTAGTCTCCAGCAAAATGAAGCCAGTTTGTGTGCACTAAAACTGCGCTGCCCACTGTGCACGGAGTGAGGACAAGTAGGGAATGTGCTTCAAAACTGCTCCAAAATGAAACACCAGTAGAGTTGGAACCTACGGTCTCTCAACTCCCGCTTGTTTTGGAGGGAAACAAAGCTATCCTAGACAGAGTCTAAAGTGTTTCCATAAATTTTTGGGTTCACAGCTTTAATCCTGGTCCCTCAGGGGGGATTTTACACACCTTTCACCTTTCATCCATCTGCCGGTGTCTGTGTCCAGCTCCTGGCGTGCAGATCAGAGAGGCCTCACCCAGCACGCAGACAGCTCTCCTTCCCCAAACATGAGGCAGGCGCTGCTCCAGCTACAGCTGTGTGTGGAAAGCCAGCCCACGTTACTCCCAGGGACTGGGAAGCAAGTCTGAGCGGGAAGGGATCTGCCTGCCAGGGCACACCCCTCTACTCAAAGCGACACTAGGCCAACAGCCTTGATATGATTTTGGGTAGCACCTACCTGTCCTCAGCCAGACAGGGTCCCATCACGAGTCATGGGGACCGTGTGGGACAGCTGGTTTCTGCACCACACCGCATATCGCCACAGCCGCTGGCACAGCAAAGAACAGTTAGGTATGGGCAGATGAGCACGGATCCACAAACCTGCATACAGCAAGTTCCCTCAAGAACACTCTGTTCTGAACAACGGGAAGCCCACCACACATTCCTGCTTCCACCTATGAGCAGGGATTGGCTGTCTTACACTCAACACATTGAATACTGGGTTAGGAAGCAAACACCCTTGCCCTCTGTACCACTGAGCCAGCAACAACTGAACGGGGAGGTGTGGTGTATTGGCTGCCGATCAATTGATATGCACCCAGCTCCCCTCCCCTGCACTTAACCAGTACCACTGGGCAGCTGTACTGGCAAAACTCCCCACCGCAGCAAAATCCACCAGTGGAATCAACACATCAGACAAGCAAGATCAGCTTTGTTTACCCAGTGGTTTTGTGCTGGTATAACCGGAAGGGATTTTGCAGCGAAGCAGCGTAATTCAAATTAAACAAACAAACAAACCTTTGCCTCCAACATCCTGCCCAGACCAAACTGGAGAGCATGAGGCTGTTTGATGCAGGGCTCCTCTGCTGCCTCGGTGTCCAACAGCAGCTCCTGTCTCTGAGGTGAAATGCAGGAGGTGCTTTGCCTGAGGTGAACAATGAAAAATGCTGTAGGCAGCTGGAAATGGGGGAAACAGAGAAGCAGAGGAGAGCTTTTAGCAGGAAGGTTTGGCCACCGTAACTACGGGACGGATGTACCTGTCCTCTGGCCTGGAGACCCTCCAAGCTGTGGGATTCATGCATTCAGGGGTGTTTGGTATCTAACAGCCAGGTTAGAGGCAGGAATTTCCCCTCTTTGCATGATTACTTGAAACCCCTGTCAGGATGTAAAAGCAAAAATGTCACTTAGATGAGAGCAGGAGCCCACCAAACACAGCGACCCCTCTCTGATGGCCCAGGGAAAGAGCACACGGGGCGAGCACAGAGCTGGCATTCCACAGCACACCACTGCTCTTACTTGGGTTTTTTATGGTTTCCATTTGCAGATTGCCTAATTATAATCCCTGTGTATGTGCCCCGGCTTAGCTGCCCATCACCACAGCAGTCAGAGGACAATCACTCCGATGTATCAAATACCCAGCAGTGCAGAGTTCTTGTCTGGGTGATATAAAACGTATTTGCCCTGATCTCATTTTCCAGCTGACGGTGCAGCCTCGAAGTGAGGGTGATGTTCTCCAGAGCCTGCCCCTGGGTGCATGGACCCCTTTGGGTGACGCAGCCACGGTGGGGGGCTCTGCAGCGGCATTTCTCCAGAGGCAGCCCTCCACCTCTAGCAGCCCTCCACCTCTAGCAGCCCATCGCTGAGGACACCTGACATGGTGAGGGCCTGTGTTTTGTTTCCATGGTCTCCAGGGAGGTTTTCTTCTCTGAAAGCTCCATCTCTTCCTTCCTCCCTTCAAGTCAGTGTGTTATTTGAAAAAGCCTAGTGAAACCCTGAAATCTCGCTTGAAGGAGCTCTAGAAATCAAACATGCAACTCACAGCTCAGCTGTCAGCGCTGCTTGTAGAAGCAACCAATGCCTCTAAAAGTTGAGCAAAGCCAGATTTCTACCCAGGTGAGGTGCTGTGAGGCAGCGTGGGCACACATGGCCCTGGCCAGTATCTCTGGACAGAGCAGGCACTGGCTGCTGTGGGCTGGGTGGAGGGATCATGTGCAGATCTCACTTGGGTTTAGGATTTGGAGAAAAGAGAAAGGCAGTCATTCAAGAACAGAGGACAAACCCACCCACTCGCACCACGGCCCAGGGCGCCAGAGGAGCCCTGATGGGAGCATGGCAAGGGGCCAAACACTCTCACTTCAAAGCCAAGCCAAGCAACCCGTTTGTCTGTTGGCTTTTATTGTGCCGCTATTGCTTGCGTGGTGAATTCCAGACAGGGAATATAACAACAGGCGGGCTATGATCACTTCACTCATGATAAAGTTCAGGTACAATGTGTAGCCTATAAAAAAGGAACCTCTGGAGTTTCATCCTGAACCCACTGCTCCAAGTCACGAGGGTTTGCGCAGCACAGATGCAAGGCACGACAAGGAGCAGCACATGTAGCCTCTAGGGAGCGAGTCGGGGTTTAGCCCAGTACCAGAGATGGTCAGAATACAACACCTGAGTTTATTCCTGACAAAGGCTGGCTCGTCTGTCAGAATCTTTGAGTGAGGTGTTTGCAGACGGGGCAAGTTGTGGACCTTTGTCTTCCAGATGGAACTCAGCAACCCAGTCTTTCCAAATCCATCCCTCTTCCACTCTCCCCACAGCCCGGAAGGAAGAAAGAACAAGGGAAGGGGATATACATAAAGGAATCCCATGGCCTGTGCCCCAAGAAGGAAAAGTGGCAATGCACTCGGGTGGGTAGGGCAACAGAAGGGCTGGGTCGTTACCACATCTGCCAGCTGTCTATAGTGTGACTTTGTGGGAATTCATGTCTTTTCTCCACCTCACTTCTCCAGTCTGTAGAATTATTTAGATTACAGTATTTGCAAACTAAAGAACAATATTCCTATAGATAAAATAGGTCTACTCAAACACAAGTAACTCCTGTTTACTGTATTCAAAAAAAAGAGTTCTTTTCTTTGGCCACAGCTCTTCAACATGTCTAAAGCCCAAAGGTGTACACTGGCCTATCAATCCTTGTAGTGTTACACCACTTAAGTGTACAGCAAAGCAGAGAACAGCATCAAAATATCACAAAGAGCCAAATTTTCCCCAACATTATACTAACTAGCAGGCGATAAGTGATCAACCATACAGCCTGAGAACCTGGGACTGCTGGTGCGTCTCCATCAGACGGTGACCTAGAGGCTAACATGCCTGCAGGATCTTCAACAGCAGAGCCAGGGCCTAGCATAACCATCACATCAGCCACCAGCTGACAGCACCACTCAGCTTTGGCAGTTGTCAGAGATAGCAGCAGACACCAGTAGCCAGGTGTGCACATCTGCAGCAATGTAGACAAGGAAGACACTCAGATCCTTCCCTTCCTGGGACAGGCTGGGCATTGCTTGGACCTCTGAGACCAAGGCCAACACTACATGCACTTACACGCACCCCCAGAAGCTGCAAATATGCCCCTGCTTTGCTGGAGCGACAGGTTGGGGAAAGAGGCAGGGAGTGCTGGGAGGGCCCGGAGGCAGCCAGCAGTGAGTGCATGATCAGTCAGCTTAGCCAAAACATGATGAAGTAAGGCCCATAACTGGGATAACTCTTAAATCCAAAAAAATATTAGAGAACTCAAACACAAGATGCTTCTCTGGAAACACCAAAAACTGCTCCTGCAGCCCCACAGACAGATAAATTTTTTTAATCCAATAGAAAAAATCTACATACTTGCTTCAGGCAGTTATTCTCACCTCCCTGAAATCACTCTCACAAGCACACTGTGAGCAAACGACGACTTCTCCAACCTCACAAGACGCAGGACGCTGCCACAGTCCCTGACGACAGACCACAGGCTGAACAGTATGCATTGAAGCAGTCTGCAAGGATCTGTGAGCACAGACTCATCTCTGCTGGAGCCCAGCAGGCTGAGGGCGGGGACGATGACCAGGTAATGAGAGTGGCACGCAGGGGTTTGCCGGGGGACCCCACAGTGCACAGCACCCACCCATCGCTAGCCTGTGGGGTGAGGCTCTGCTTTCCTCACTGCTTGCTTGGCACAGCCACCTTCATCTGTTGCATTTGAATATCATGACAAGTACTTTCAGAATTGCAGAGACAGGGGCCTGTCCTCTCAGACAAAGAGGAACCCAAGCCTTCGCAGGTAGCAGACGCAGTCTTGGGGCTCTTCTGCGAGCGGACATAAGACCCTTCTGAATGCTACTCTTTAGCATCGTGGCTGGCATGGGCTGCTGTTCTGTGCCCCAGCCAATGAACACAAGTGCTGCTGCCAAGTCTGCTGATAAATAAAGCAGGGTGGGAAAAGCCTTGTTTTTGAAAGGGACGAGAAATTCAGTGCTCGAGGCAGCAAACACAATTTGTAGTAACAAACAGACTCAAGTCAAGAGCAGCCTGGTGGTTATATTCAAACCAATTTTCCTCTAAACATTTGCTCTTAACAGCAGAGAAATCAATAGCACTAAAGGCAGCTAGTATCAGGCTGGAGGGGAATGCTGCAAACATCTCCAAAGAGCCTTCCTCATTCACTTCATTTATCACCTTCAGCTCTCAGCTCTCCCAGCTCCAGGCATGCTTCACTCCACCTCAGTTCTGCAAGTGGGACTAATTCTTGTCAGAGACAAGGCAGGAGACTAATTACAGTACACATTTCATTTGTGAAGGGGCCCCAGGGAGAGAAGGAGGGGGAAGATAGCTCTTTGCTTGCTCTGCCACCTAAGCAATTCGTATTTGTTGGTGTAGAAATAAGCATGATAACAACAAACTGATGCCTAAGGACCGATTCACCTGCTAACCTAACACCTGCCGCAGTTCACACCCACCACTGTTTTATATGGACCGTTAATATTTATAAGGACAACGTGTGTCTTTGACAGGAACTTGTGCCTCTGACAACAACAGATGTTACACCATTTATGAAAGAAACTACTCAAGCATCTCCAATGGACCTTGTCCATGCTCATCATGTCTTTATCCCATGCTCTGATTATAATATCCACAGAAAGCCTGGATGACCTACTGACTCAAACCCAAGAACATGGACAGCAGCTCACTTGCCTGTAGGGTCCTTAAACTTTGCAGTTGCATTACGTCTCTGTGGATGTTCTTCTGCGAGCCAGAGACCTGTCAGTTGCTGAGGCTACTTACCAGCAGGGTTGCCTCCTGCAGTTGCCTTTGCCACTGTCAACACATGTAGATCATACATGACCTACAAAGAATTAAAACCTGTTAAAACACGCTGCTTTATACTGCTCTACACATGGACATGCACATGCAGCAAGACCCTGATGCCAGTATTCCTGCTAAACCCATGCTGCTCCTCAGATAAACTGTAATTCATATCAGATGTGGAAGCACCAGCCTCTGGCAGGACAGAGCTCTTTGCTCTAGCAACACCCACACTCCATGCAGAAGAAAGCAGCGCCTGCACACCTCCCCATCAGCAGACAGCAGGATGGGTTTAACCTGGAAAGAACAAGAGGGCTAAATTGATGGGTTTACTGAAATCTCCTTCAGGAACCAGCATGCATGGGCAGGCACTGAGGTATCTCAGGAACATTTTCTTTCACTAGATTGCAGTCGACATTCCTATTAAAATGCATGAGGTTCTCATGATTTACTTCACCTGATGTGAAGGAGCTTGTTTAAAGTGGCACAAAAAAGTTACATTTATCCTAGGGGGCAGAGCATATGGCCTGCAGAGGCTTCTTCCTCCAGGATGGCAGCTCCAGTCATGCCCTGATATTTGCAGCACATACATTTTTAATGTCCAGCACAAATGGCTCCAGCATTTGTCAACTCATCTGACCTGCAGCTTTTCAAAGAAAATACAGAATGACACACTACAGACTAAGCGCTAGCAGTGTGGAACATACCTGGCCATCGCACCCACCGAGTCAGAGCAGCAACTGGAGGTTATACCCATGGCCAGCACTCTCTGGCCATTCTTGGCCAAGATTTCCTAGCCCACTGCTGGAGTTTCCTCTTCTCGTGCATCCAGAAGTCCTCACCCTGTGCCTGCAGCTGCCCCCTCCTCCCCTATGTGCAGGCTTGTAAGAAATCACTGCTGTTCAGCAGCCATCAGTTTCATCAACCAAGTTTTGACACATCTGGTCCACGACAGAGGGGAGTTCGGGAGCTCCTTCACTTCGCAGTTTCCTAGATTAATACTGCAGCACATCTAACCTAAGTTAGCTCTGAAACACAGCTGACACAAACAACACAGTGAAGAGGCCTGACAGGTTTGGGGACTGTGCCTGCAGCTGCAGCAGTGCAATGTTTCCTGTGTAAATGAGTAGAACTGACACCAGGGTAAAACCCACTGCTGGAGCATCTCTGATGACGTGTGCCAGGAAAGGCTAAGCCTTCTCTGAAGAGAAAACAACCTCACAAACTCCTGGAGTTCATCTTTTACCATGTGATTACATACCCTCAGTGTGCTGCTGCATTTTTTACAAAAGACATGAGTGTATGTGTGCACACACACGCGTGTGTGCATGTTCCTGTGTTTTTATACATGTCTGCTAACCTTAGTTGCTTAATTTCAGTTGAGAACAAAGGTGGCTCCTTCAAAATCAGACACCCACCACTTTGCTGTAGTTTGCACCCATGCAATTATATCTTTTCCCCTTCCATTTAGGCTAACTATGAATAAACTACACACAAAATGCAGTCACAGGTGTCTCTACTTGCTTAAAGACAAAAATGCTACGCACCTGGCCTGGCCTAACCAGCATTTCTGCTTAGTCTGCATTAACGGTATCCATGGAAAAGATGAGACAGTTTCCACAGTGTGTTACACAGATCGTTGGGTATATCAGAAGCAAAAGATTTGGTCATCCAGTCCCAAGAACGTCCCGCTCTGTCTTGCCTGGTGCGATGACATGTGTCACCTACAGAAAAGTCTTTGCCAAAACCCAATCATCGTTGCTTTAAAATACAATGAAGAAACACAACGGAAGCACTTTTCTGACAATAAAATCTCCTGTCCGTTGCAATACAAAAAGCAGAGCAGTCTGAGCTTAGGTCTTCAGCCAAGACAGGCTGTTTGCCAGTTTTATCTCCAATGCACTCCACAAGAAGACAGTGCTGAACGCCTCTGTCCCGGTTTGCTCCGTTTTCAGACATGGATTACAATATTGTGGGCACAGATGTTTGTAGGGCACTTTGAAGATGAAAAGCAGCTTTAAGCAACAGCGGGACTGACTAAGAGCCACCTTGGCCTTTCTTGGTGCGCATGCCTTTACCTGGTGAACAGCGCGGGACGTGTCAGACACCGACCTCCAGACATGGAGCGATAGGGAGTGACGCAGCCGGGTGCCAGGGCTCTCCGCACGGCTGTGTGCGTGCCAGTTCATGCTGGACTGCTCGGCAAGGAAAACCACCAAAACCGGAGGGTTTTTCTTGGACTTTCTAATGGAAAAAAATGAGCAGGGGGATCCTAGAGAGACAAGGGAGCTGTGGCAGATACACATGGTGGGGGAGCATGTGGCTCTGAGCTGGCGATGCTGATTTGAGCGGGGGATGCATCTCCTGTTTCCTTGGGCAATAAAAATGTGACATGCGTTAGTGAGGAGAATAAAAGAAGAGGAACAAAGGAGCGGGAGTGAACACCTGTCGCTCTCCTCTGGGACGAGCCCCAATGCTTTTATTTGCTTCCGTCTGCCGGGGGAACTGCAGCTGCCAACCGTCACCAGCATCGAGTGACCCGCACGAAGGCGGCAGGGCAGGCGGGGGGCTGCGGGGCGCCCGCACGGCACCGTGTGCTCAGGGCCCAGCTCCCCTCGGGCGGCCGGGCCCTGTCGGGGGCGGCTGCCGGAGAAGGGCCACGGTGTGATCGAGGGCCCAGCTTTGAACGGCTGCCCGTCCGCGGGGAAGGCCGAATGTCTGTGGGGTCATAGAATCATAGAATAACCAGGTTGGAAGAGACCCACTGGATCATCACTCTCTGCTTTCCCGCACTAACACCGCAGTGTGTCCTGCAGTCGCAGTGGTGCAGTGTGTCCCGTGTCACTGAGCAGAACCGACGCCATCGCCACGGGCCAGGTCAAAGGACCCGTTGGCGAGTCCCCTGCTCAGGGGTGGATCAGCCGCTTCCACCCCAGCTCTGCCCACAGCAGCTGCCTAACAGCAGCTTGTCGAGAGGTGGGGGCTGGTCTCTTCTCCCAAGTGACAGGTGACAGGACAAGAGGGAATGGCCTCAAGCTCTGCCAGGGCAGGTTTAGACCAGATATTACGAACAGTTTCTTCACCAAAAGCGTTCTCAGCCCCTGGCAGAGTCCACCCAGGGCAGTGGCGGAGTCCCCATCCCGGGAGGGTTGAACAGGCGGTACGTGAGCGCTCGTGGATGTGATCTCCGGGCGCGGCCGGAGCTGACGATCCCCGAGGTCTTTTCCGACCCAGTGACTCGCCGGCCGCACGCAGCGGGCGATGCACGAACCCCACGCCCGCCCCGAGGCTTCGAACGGCCTCTAGTTGCGCCGGGGCAGGTTCAGATCGGACATCAGGGAAGGTTCGTTCACCGAGAGGGCCCTGCGGCCGCGGCAGAGGCCGCCCGGGGCGGCGGGGGAGCCCCATCCCGGGGGGTCGCCGGACGGGCGGAGGAGGCGCCCGGGGCCGTGACTGAGGGTTCAGCGCACGGGGACGGCCCCGCCCTTGGCCGCCATTGGCCGCGGCGCGCGCCGCGCGGGGCATAAGAGCGGCGCGCGCGCCCCCGCCCCCCCGCCATGGCGGCCTCGCGGCGCGGCCCGCGGGCACCGGGCGAGGAGCGGCGGCGGCGGCGCCCGCGCGGGGCCGAGGTGAGCGGGGCCCGGGGCGGGCGGGGGCGGTCCCCGCGCGGAGCGGTCCCCGCGGCGGCGGGGCGGGGCCGGGGCCCGCGCTGACCGGTGCCGTTGCAGGCGCGGCGGCGGCGGCGCGGGGTCCCGGTCCCGGCCCGCGGGGCGAGCGAGCGGTTCGCCGCCGGGTACATCCGGTGCCTGCACGAGGTGCACCGCTTCGTCTGCAGCTGCCCCGGCATCGGCGCCGCCGCGGCCGCCGCGCTGCTCGGGCACCTGCTGCGGGCCCTGCCCCGCGCCGCCGAGCCCGGCCCGGCCGACGGACACGACGCCTCCCGGACGCGCGGCTCGTCCTCGCCCGGCTCGCCCAAGCCCGTCTGGAGACCCTGGTGACGCGCCCGGGGACAGCGGGCGCCGCCCGGGGGCCGCGGCCCAGCGCGGTTGGAGGGTCCCCGCGGGTGCCCGCGGCAGCCGAGACCCCGGGACGGGGACCAAAGCTCTTTGGAGCGTGTTACTTTATGACCCTGTCTCCTGGCCCTTGTAAGCGGTCAGACGTCGCTACCTTTTGCTCTTAAGAAAAAGCCCTCGTGTGTTTTAAATCGTGGTGGTTAACTCCGAGAAGCTCGGATAAGTCTGCATGAAGAGTTTCAAGCGTCCTAGTGATAGTGAAGATCCCTGAAGGGGTTTGGTGTGTTTGACGTCTGTGCTTGGTCACGGTCTGGAGTCTCGCCTTCAGTGAAGGAAGGGAAAACTCTTGGAATGAGTTGAACATATAAAACTTACTGGTGTCAGGGTGCCTTCTGGAAATGGGTGTCTTTATGCACATTTTGCTTTTAGCACATTTGAGTTTATTGTGACTTTATGTATATTAGGGTGCCAAATGTTTTTTTATTTTTAATCTTTAATAAAAAATACTGAATTAACAACTGACTGCATTTATTTTGGAGGGTAATGTACTTCTAAGAAGTTTGAAAAAAAATTAAAAATACATTTCCCTAGTGTTCACTATCAACAAAACCCTGTATGTGATGCAGACACAATGCTGGTAAGGAAGCACTTAAAT
Organism: Phaenicophaeus curvirostris; assembly: GCF_032191515.1. Lineage (NCBI taxonomy): Eukaryota > Metazoa > Chordata > Aves > Cuculiformes > Cuculidae > Phaenicophaeus > Phaenicophaeus curvirostris. The sequence goes on along the minus strand of NC_091401.1, from coordinate 27,439,228 downwards.
CTTGCAGTAAGTGGTGTTGGCTCAAACGTTGGGATTCAAATGTTTCTTTTGTTTGATGCTAGTAGGCACCTGGGCTGTGCAGTGAGCGAGGCCATTGGTGTGGGCTGAGCTCAGGCCACAGGTTTCTGCACCGGTTTGTCTGGATGCCAGCATCGGACCTCCTCACTTGTTCTCCTGGCTGAAGGTGTTGCTTGTACGTCACCAGCCCCAGCTTCAGAAACACTGGGCAAATCCTGACACAGCTTCACAAGGCTTTGGGGTCGAGGGTTGGAGGCTTTTTTTTGACCTTCAGTGCAGAGTTGAAGTGTGCAATGGATTTGGGAAGTATTCTTTAAAAACATGTTTTTAGGGGGCTGAGTCGGGAACCTCAGCATTCTGCATCGGGTCTGACATCTTCCTTGTTCCTGCTTTGGGGACATGCCAGGTTATTTAGGCTGCGGTAATACCTTTCAGAGAGCTGTCATAAAGAGGGAAACAAAGGATTGGAAAGTTACTTAATATGTGCAAGTTCCCAAACACAGAAGAAGCCAGAAAGAAATTCACCCAACCACCCAGGGACTGGAAGTGTAATTCTTTTGTTAACAATCCTATGGCTTAATAAAAAGGGAACTAGGGTGCTGGTAAGACCTCTCCTTTGTAGTTTCCTTTAGGCTACCTGAGGTGGGTGTTCTTGTTCAAAGAGCCATCAGATTTGTGTAGCCCTTCTCATCCCTTTGTGCTAAACTCCCTTTCAACTAGGGGGAGAGGGGCAAACACCAGCTCAGCCGAGGCAGGGTGAGAGCTGCTGTAGTGACCTTTCTGTTGGCGGTTTGAGGTGCAAATGAACGAGGGGCCTGGGATGCTTGCACTGACAGTAACCCCATGTGCATGACATGACTTCTTGGACTGAATCTGTGCTTCTCCAGCCCCAGCATGTGGCCAGATTTACCTCTTTATAGGCACTTCCCAGGTATTGGTGTTTGATACTTTACTCTCCACTGCTGCTTGATTAGTCCGGATGATGATGCCTTTCTGTTTGCACATTACACTGACCTGACCCCTCTGCTGTTGTGGGAGCACTGGAGGCAGCTTGGTTTGGTTTCCATGAGATGAAAGACCCCTGAGTTAGAGCTCTTCTGGAATGCTCCTTTGAAAGCAAGTGTAAGTCCTGACACTGGGGTGACAAACACAGCCAAGAGTCAGCATCTTTGTGCCCGCAGTGGTTTGGGTCTGGCAGCAATCATCGCTGCTGTGTGGTGTTGGAGATGTGCTGCTTAGCTTCCCCTGTACTGGCCCTGGAGAATCAGAGCTGAGGTTGGTCTTACCTCTGCTCCTGGATGTAGCGCTGGTGGATCTGTTGCGCTTCCCACCTCCAGGGTGTCTCCCCGAGCAGCTCCTGGGACAGGGCTGGGGGGCTGGGCACGTCCCCTCGCTGCTGCTGTGGAAGGGAGCAGGCAGAGGGGCTGCTGGCCAGGGGCTCTCCCAAAGCTGGGGTGGGGACAGCCGCAGCAGGACAACAGCCTCTCCTGGTGTGTCTGTGGAAAGAAGCAGCCGGGCCTAAGCAGGACAGTTAGGAGTTTTTTGAAGTGTCAAAAGCATTTTAGAAATGTGTTGGCAATAAGGCCTTTCTTTTTTTAAATCCACAAATTAGGTTCACAGGTTTGCATCCTCTGACGAGGTGTTGCTGGATTTTTCCATTTGCATTGCTGTTCCTTGCCGTGAAGGTGTCAAACCCAGCACTGCCTTGACAAATGCAGGAAGGGATGGTAGGAAAGACAAACCCGTGGAGCCTTTTCAAGTCCTTCTCTACAGAAACAGCCTTTATTCTTTTCCATTCCAAAGCTATACAAACAGTACCCGATGTGACAGTGCCTTGTCACAGGAGAGAGGAGCGGCGCGCTAACAGGCTCTTGTTTGATGTGCAGCTGAAGAATGACAGAAAGAAGGGGTCGTTTCTAGCTGCGGGGGCAGGGCCGAGGGCCCGGGCACGTCCCCTCGCTGCTGCCGTGGAAGGGAACAGGCGGAGGCCCCGCGCCCCCAGGCCCCGCCCCTTACGCGCCGTCGTTAAGCCCCGCCCCTCAGCAGTCCCCGCCCCTCCCTGGATCCGCCCCCTCCCAGGCCCCCCACCTCAACAGTCCCCCCCATCACCAGCCCCGCCCCTCCATAGCCCCCGCCCCCTCCAGGCCCCGCCCCGCCCTAGAGTCTCCCCGTCGAGGCCCCGTCCCCTCAGCAGCCCCCGCCTCCCCAGGCCCCGCCCCCCGGGTCGGGCGGCCCCGGAGGTGACGCGGCGGCGGGGCCGCAGGTGCAGGTAACGCGGGTCCCGGCGCGGTCGCCGCTCCGCGCGGGTCGCTCCGTTCAAAAAGCGAGGGGGTCGCGAGGGGCGGGCGAAGCTCGGGGGCGGCGAGGGCTTAGGCAGCGAAAACGTCCCGGAACGGTTTGTGTGGAAGGGACCGCGCAGCCGGGCAGCGCCGCCCCGGTAGGGGCGCTTCCCGCCGGTCCCGGGGGCTCCGAGCCCGGTCCGGCCCGGGACACCGCCCCGGGCAGAGCCGCGGGGCCCAGGCGGCTGGACTCGGTGCCCTTAAAGGTCCTTCCCAGCCTAGCGATTCAGCCTAGGGCAGGCTGAGAGAGGCGGGAGAAGAGAAGGCTGCGAGGAGACCTTAGAGCAGCTTCCAGTGCTGAAAGGGGCTCCAGGAAAGCTGGGAGGGGCTGTTTACAAAGGCTCGGAGCGACAGCACTGAGGGGGCGCACTGGAGGGGGGGCAGATTTAGACTGGACATAAGGAGAAGTGTCTATACGGTAAGAGTTGTGATGCCCTGGCCCAGGTTGCCCCAAGAAGCTGTGGCTGCCCCATCCCTGGAGGGGTTCAAGGCCAGGCTGGATGGGGCTTGGAGCCCCTGATCCAGTGGGAGGTGTCCCTGTCCATGGCAGGGGGTGGAAAGGGATGAGCTTTGAGGTCCCTTCCAATCCAAGTTATTCTATGATGGGGAAAGGCATTTCCCAGGGCAGGATGTGTGATACCAGCGTACGTGCGCTAAATGGATGCACGTAGCGCTCGTGAGTGTAGGACAATGACAATGAAACCTCTAGAGAAAGTGGACAGGCGCCTGTTGTCCTTTCTCATTTGAGCTCTGTGGGAGTTTTGCTGCTGGGAACTGCTAGGGCCTTGTGACTTCATTTGCAGTTTTCCTTCTCTTCTCCTCTGGTTTTATTAGTTCAGAGAGCGGCTGCTCTGAACGTGCTGCTCTCATTCTCCAAAAAGTAAAGGGAAATGCTTTCTGTGCTCACCAAAATGGATTTGGATGCCAATCTGACCACTCCGAGGAGACTTTTGAGATGTAAAAGTTTATTTCTGCGTGGTAACTGTGTCAGCAAGGGTGGAATTTCCAGAGGTCAGGTCTAAGGTGACCTTAGCCCTGAAGAGGCTGGCTCTGCACACCTCGTCTCTAGCCCTCAGTTTCCATTGCCTCTCACGGTGGTGCAGGTGTAGGCGGCGGTGCAGTTGGCTGGGTCCGTCTGCCAAACCAGCCGGCGGTCAGCGCGGTGCAGGGAGGGAGTGGACAGCTGGGCGTGTGTCTGTCCAGAGCTGTGGTGTCTGTACCAGGGAGAGGCAGGCCCATCCGGGGCACGTTCCCTGAGGCTGCGCTTCCTCGGACAGGTGAGCTGCCCTGGTGTTTGGGGTTGTTTTTTTGGTGGTTTGTGTTTGTTTTGGTTTTAGTTTGGTATTTTCTTTTGTGAAAGCTGTGCAATGCTGTGTCCTCATTTCATGACATGGCTAATATTCTTATCCTTCCCCCCTCCACTCTTTCACGGTAGAAATACTTCTGTTTCCTGAGAAGTGTACTTTTGGATGGCACCAATCTCTGTGTGTGGAGAGTTAGAAATGTAGAGCTGGAGTGTTTTTAGGGTTTATTTGTGGCGATGATCACCAGTAACTCCACTGGAACCACTGCTAGAACAGATGCTCAGTTTTAGAGAATAAAAAGTAATTTTTGCCAACAGTCAATAAAGAAATTGCATTTAAACACTGAAAGCAGGAGACTACAGAGTTGAAACAGTAATAGTTAACAATAAATTACTCCCAGTTGCTCAGTTTTGGTCTGAATTGTATTTTAACAGCTGTTTCTGTCATCAGAAAGATCTGTCCAAAAAAATGTTAAAAGTTGAGATTCTCGGCAAAAATTTACAGTGGAGGCATGTGGAGAATTTTCTGCTGTTATCAACAGTTTGGTTGGCTTCACTAAGACTAAGAACAATCTGTGTGCAAGAAACAATCATTCTTTTGTGTATTGTATTATGCTAAAGTCTCTGTTAGTACAGCAGCTCGTAGATTTTACTCAGATACTTATTGGAGAATAAATACTTCTTGTAATGTCAGAGAGCTTTATATAAGCCTTTGTGACATAGTTTAATGTCTTAATTGCAGTGTTAAAATACTGCTTCTTGAAAAAGTGCTGAATTTCCAGCACTTGCCGTGGTTTAGTTTGAAATGATTTTTACAGTGTGGCCTCTGCCTCAAACCTGTGCCTACACACCTGTGGTGTGTACATCGTATTGCTTAGATCTCCCTTCATGGTAACATTTTCTTTTAGGTCCTTCATTACAATTATTAAAGCTGAATCTAACTGCCGTCCTTGTAGATTTTATCTTTACAACTTCTAATAGAGAAGATAATTGTCCCTTTTTTATTCTTTGTTAGAAAAGATAGCATAAGGTTTAATAAGTTACTACATCAGATACTTAAGGTCTCAGCTGTGCAGGGCTTAAGTTAAATATTGACTTGCTGTATGGGACTTTGGTCTTGTGTAACCCTTGCTGAAGCTGCAGCCAGGAGAATGGTATCGTGGCAAAGGTAAAGAACGGCAGCTTAAAATCACTCCCAGTGAGTCAAAGCCAGCCTCGCTGTGCACAGAGGCAGCTCACAATCGCAGAGGAGGCTCAGCTTGGTGATGTTGTAACCTATTAAATGTGGAGTTAATTCCTCTGTCTCTTTCTTGTCTCTGTGGAAGATAAAAATCAATTAAAATGCCATTTAAAGAAAAGCATGAAATAAAGATGTGAAAAATGTTACTGTTTTATGCAGTGTAGCCTTCGCGTACGTGAGCATAAACCCTCCTCCGGCACGGCTGTGCCCAGCGTTGGTTGTTGCTGCTCCGTGAAGTGAGGGGGTAATTCAGTTTGTGTCAGGGTGGTGGCAGTCCTCTCTCCTTCTGTAGGGAGGGAAATGACTGGAGTTTGGGGTCTCATTGCTGCTGCCAAGTCTGGGGGTCCTTTCTAATCTTACTCTGGTTTATACTAAACCATACCTTTGACTTGAAGAAATTCTGTGTGCTGGCTGTCGGGTGCTTTCCTCTCTGGGGCTGTGCCTCCCGGTGTAAGAAGGCTCTTTGTGTTTCATAAACACGTGATCACTTGAAAAAATAAACCTTTCTCATTCTTGCAAACATTCACTTTCAAACACAAACTCAGCTCAGCTGGTTCAGTATCTGCAGCCTGATCCATGATTCTTTCCTTGCTGTCACGGGCTTTCTTACAAAGATCTCAAATCAGATTGCTAAACTGATTCAAAACCGATATCTCCAATGCAGTCTTGAATGCTTTGCTGTGGGTAGCTCAGCATACAACACAGAGCCACATATTAAAGAAAACTCATTTTTCTGGAGCTAAGCGGCTTTGTAAGTGGGAGGCGTCTTAGGCTTTTCTTATTTGACAGCGGGGAACAGGAGTTTCAAGCTGATCAGGAGGTTGTTAGCAATAAAAAAAAAAAAAAGCCAGTCATCTGAGGTGCTTTAGGTGAAGGAATTTCTACATCCTTTACTAGTAAGATATTTTGAGCTGTTTGCATGCAGGTAGGGGAATAAGTTATTTTTTGTCTTTGGTAAGTCTGGTCTGCTGTCAGAATCTAGTTCTAGGAGTGTTTTTCTCCTGTGTTGTTAGAAGGCTGAGTATGTCTTGTGTCAACTTCATTAGCTACAAACTGAGTTTTCAATAGAAGAAACATTTTAGGTGTAGGATTGGGTTGATAAATCCTACCTTTTTACTTATTCGTTGCAGAACCATTTCTTTCACTGCTATGGGCGTGAATTGTTCCTTGCTCACTTGCTGGATGCTCTGGAACATGCATCTGTGGAGCTGTCTGTCAAGAGACTGTGGAGTAAAAGGTGGTTCAGTTTTCTAGCATTCCTGTCAACTGTCTCCGCACTGTCAGTTCGGCAGTGGGGTATGATTTGTTGTCAGGTGTGTTTCAAAGATGCATGGGCGCTTGGTGTGACCGAGGTCAAGGTTTAGGCTGGACTCCAGATGGTATTCAGGGGATTATGTCCAGAGCTCATTACCGCTGTTCTTTGTATAAGTCTGAATAGTTACATCACAAAGTTTTTTTTTCTTTAATGATTCATTAGGCAATCTAGTGGGGAAAAAACCCCAACTTTTAATCTTTCTGATGAAGGGTGTTATTCCGGGAGCCCATCTGGCTCACATTGAGCCATACCCCAGCACCTGCAGACAGTTCCAAAGGCTATTTGCTTCCTGCCTCTGAAAAGGAGTTCTGTGAAGTCTGGATATCTCTTTTTCTCTGCGTGCATGGTGTACATTTCTCCTTGCATCCACCTACCGCGTGAGCGAGCTGCTGTGGTGCGAGCTGGGAGCCAAGGCCTCTGCCTGCGGTTTATTCAAGTGCAGGCTGCTCTGAGTCAGCGTGTGCTGGTTTTAGAGTTCCCTCCGGGAGATGGGGGACAGCCTGTCTCCCCTCAGGGCCCAGCAGAGGGGAGTGCAGTGATGTCTGCTTGAGTGTCACTGTGCTGGACCAGCTGGTTTGGTCAGAGAGGACTCTGTCTTCTGCAAGGGAGCATTAGCGGGGCCATCCAGGGGCAAGCTGGTAAGGAAGCATTCATCTTACTCCGTTGATTTGTCTTGGTTGCCAGGAAGCATCCTGTCCACCTTTCAGAGACTTGTGAGCTATTGCTGCTCCTGTTTTAGCTCAACAGATTTGCTCTGAAGCTCATAAATAAAAGGTCAGCATCCCCGACATCTGCAGCTCTGGGTCACTGTGACAGCCTGTCTTGTTGGGTTGCCTTGTCACTGTCTCGTTTGGTGCCTGATGCTGTGACCGCCACAGTTTTGGCCTTTGGTCTGTGGCAGGGCGGCTTAGTGCTAGCGGGGATGAAGTTTCCTCTCCATGATATGCCTCCCTGTCTCTGAACTACTTGGGTATCCCTTGAAGAGCAGTTTCCCACTGGTGCTGTGTATCCAGCACTGCTGCTGGCTTCAGATCAGCCAAGTACCTGAATGTTGGTGGAAGTGGAGAAAACATTGCCGGAGTCTTGTGCTGGTGGTGCCATGGACATCTGCAGGTAGCAGATTGACTTATGAGTTTTCCTTAATACCATTTGTTCTCTACCTGTTTTCCGTATAACAATCTGAGTGCTAAAGTTTGCAGCATTGTATTAGGATGCCCTTTTTGGAACAAGAGTATTTAGAAATTGCTTTAGTCTTAGGGCTATGGGAGGACTTCTGTCTCCGTACCTTCTGAAGTGAAGGTTAGCATCTGATAGTGCTGAGACAGTACTTTGCCCTTCCTGGAGCACTCTTTTAATGGGCTGTTTGCATTCCTCAGGGTACAGTGTCCTGTAGTTTCCACGTTCCTGCCTGTCCGTAATGGTGCCGGTTAACTGGTTTGATGTGTTCTCATGATTAGTGCAGGTGGGTTCAGGAGCAAGTTGAGATGTGCAGGGGAGTGACTGAGGAGATAGCTGCACGATAGCCTCCCTGCACTTGAAACCACGGGGATTGTTTGCAGAGTTGTTTTTTCCCCTATGTCATGAGCCAGAATGTACGAGTTGCAACAGAAAGAGATATGATGATGTCCCTAAGAGGCAAAGAGATTTGTATGGGATTTCTTTTGCGTTGTTGGGGAACAGTTGACCTTGGGACCAGTGCTGTGAGCTTGCTGGTGGGCTGGCTGCTTTCCTGTGCCTCTGAACATACTGAAGCAGCAAAGATCATTCCCCAGGCTGAGTGTGAGAATTGGTCAGTGCCCTCTTCAGAAACTAGATTACCTTAAAGTCAACCTTTTTGCCTTCATTTCCAACAGGAACTGCCAGTTCTTGTTTGAAAAAGCTAATTCTAAGCCCCGTCTTCCCGATTAATGGAGCAGGAAGCTCTTGTGTACATGTTTGACCCCAAACTGGCTGCTGCTCAAGGCTCTGCAGCATGCAATGCCTCATGTTACGGCAGGTGATGGGTGGCTGATTTTGTTGATTCCCTCCTGGGCAAGGCATACTTGTACCTTCTGCCTGTTTTGTGGGAGGCCCACGTGGTTGCTGGATGGAAAGAAAACCCTGCCTTCAGATTTGTGTAACATTGCACAGGCTGGGTGCTAGGTGCTTCTTGACACTTGGAACAGCCCGCTCTTATCCAGTACCAGACTTGTCATCAGTGCCAGGAAAAATGGTAATGAAGAACCTGCTCAGCCAAAGGGCCAGCTTCCCTTCTTTGCGCTCAGCAAGCTCCATGTTTCCTCTGTAGGTCACGGTACTTCATACACCTTAATTTCTCTTCTTTCCTGGTGAATCATGTTTTTTCTTTCTTGGTGAGTCATGCTTTTCCCAGGTTGCTTCCTGAGATTTCATTTCACTCCTTTTTTCGAAGCCTCACATCTCCAAAGCAGAAGTGCTACACCACACTTGTGTGTTCAGAGAAGACTTTGTTTTTATCGTTAGAATATTAAATCTTTTGGAGGTTCTTTGAAGCTACTACTGATGGAGCAGGGCTATTGCCAGAGTCACTTGGAGGTGCATTAGAGACTCCCGGGAGCTTGTTGATGAAAGGTATTCCTTGTCCTCCTTTCTCCCCAGGCTAGCTCAGATTATGCTGATAGAATTAGTGAAGAACACTTCCAAGTCTGATATCACTCTACAGTAAAAACCTGGAAGTTTGTTGAGATACTCACCAGGCACCGGGACTTTGCAGAGTTATCCAGGAATGAAACTGCATTTTGTGGAGCAAGATGTACTGAGATTGCTGTTTGCATGGAGGACTCTGATGCTTGTTTTTAGATAGCTGCAAAAGACTGTATCCTGAGCTGCAGTTACTAGGAAGCAGCTGTTTTCCCCTAGACTTCTTGGCTAGTGGGAATCTTGAGAGTACAATGTGAGTAATCTATTATAAAAGAGATGGAGGGTTTCACTGCCTTGAGCAGCATCGTGACCCTTTCACGGACACTTCCAAAAGGACAAAATATTGATAACAGGAACTGCAGGACATGCTGTGTTGTAATTTTTATCCGCCTAAGTAGCCGCTAGTCCGATTCCATTAATGTTTGCATATTTAATAAAATTTTTAATGAGTTGGCAGTTATCTCTGAACATCCAGCAGAAGCAGTCACAGAGCCTGGGTGGCTCTCAGATGTGGATTTCTCTCACTTTGAATGCATGTGGCCTTTCCTTGGGCAGTCAGCACTTGACAGACTACAGCACACTTTGATTCAGTTTGTACTGATGTACATTCACAGTAGATTCCTAATTTGGTTGGAGCCCTAGGGTTAAGTTTTCAGGGAAGGAATCGTTTTGAAAAGCTGGACGTAAGAGAATGTGACCTTGGTTAATCTCATACCGCACCATCTCTCTACTTGGGATGATTCTTGCTAGTGATCTAATTATTTTGGCTGCAGAACGGGCCTCCTAGGGAATTTATTTCTAATGTGGCTTTTGCTCATTTACAATGCCAGTGCTTTTGCTTCGCCTTTTCAGCCTTACTTTCCAAACATACATGAAACTCCTTGGAATCCCAAGTAGACTAAGAAGTGCCTTGGTTGTGCTGCACAGTTGGAACCAAGTGTCTCAAACAAGGTTAAGAGAGCTAATCTGTTATCTAGGGAACCTTGATAAAAGTGGGCAGAAAGGTTCAGCGTTTGTGCTTTTAAGATAAACCTAACTGTAGCAAATATATGTCAGTAAGTAAAACGTAGCAGACATGGTGAAAAGGGACTTCTGAAAACACAGTGTAATTCTCAGTTCTGTCACCAGTACGCCTTTCAATGAGTCACTTCCCCATTACCTGCCTTTAGGATAAATTCTTGTGCTACTGTAATGTAGCTTGTAAGTGTATGAGCTGCGAGAGTTGCAGGGGTAAAAGAAGCAGCCCTTACTACTTTCTTTGAGATAAGACAACATTGTAATTCAGTGGCTGGACCTGTCAGATTGATTGACCTTTCAGTCTGTCTGGTAAAAAGCAGGAAAAATGTAATGTTTATGTCACATAGTGTCTTCATCCGGGAGCTCTGCATTTTAAATTTGAGCTCTTTCTGTATCTCCAGAATACCGGTTTCTGAGAGGAAGAGCAAAGGGTTAATGACGAAAACGGATGGACCATTACATCTTCCAAAATGAGCCTCTTCACAGTTTTCTACTGGAGACTAACGTGTCTTGAAGGTGAGTGGGTTTCAGTTGTGAGATGAGCTGTCCCGTGTCTTGGGCCCTGACCATCTGTCTTGCCAAAGACAGATCTGGCCTCCTCTCAGCTTAGCGTGCAGCTGCCTTTCCAGGCTGGCACAGCCCATAGATGCGTGCTCACAGAAATGTACGTTTTATTGTTGGGAGAAATATAGGAGAAGTAGGTAATATCTTCCACCATACCAGTATCATTTATTCGGAAGCTTGAAAAAGCTGGAGTGCTTGGTGAAAGAGGTGAACCATTGGGAGCATGGGTATTTTTTGGTGACTGGAGGAAACACAAGTGTTTTATTTGTAGGGTGAGAAAGTTAAGTTTAAGATAAACTTTTGTTTGGTTAACTTAAACTAAGTAAGGCGTTTTCAAATTCTGTTCCAGTTGTACCTCAGGTGATACTATCAGCCTTCAGAGTAGCTAAAGAAGAGTACTTGGCTATCAAAGGTGGTAAATTAATTTCTCCAAAGTAAGGAGCATAATGCTTGAGTGAAATTAAATCAAAATTGTTTTGTAGAGTTTGTGATATCTTTTGTTATTTTTGTACTCAGCTCCTTAGGACTGTAGGCAGTGACTGTACAGTATTGCTTCAAAGTCCTTTAATAACAGAAATCAAAATGGAAAATGTTACGTAAGTCCTGCACTCAACATTGAAATAAAACCAGGATTTCTGAGACACACAGTTTAAAATATCTTGTGTTAGACTTTACTGTGACTTTAATAAATAACTTATAAACGAAAGTTATGACTCTATGTGAGCCTAGGTTTGCCTGTCTAGTAGCATTAATTCTGCATTTTAATTAGGCTAATACGATTGTTTTTCTGCTGTTTACTTAATTGAAAATTAATTTTTCTGGTTTTTTGGTATGAGCAACCTAGCACCTATGAACTCAAAGCTAATGGTGAGTGCAAGTGGTGAAACATAAATCGAGGCAGTTGTCAGTTGCCATTCTGTTGGCACAGAAGCGATTCTAGAAAGTTCAGCATTGGAGTCACAGGCCTCTTGTGTGTAAATGCTTTTCGGTGTGAGGTAGAAATTCAGCCTACAGTGAATTTGTTTTTCCTGTGGTTTTTTGAGATTTGAAGCTGTATCTCATTATCCATGCGAGTTTCTTAAGTGGCATTTGGTGGCACTGATGAGCCTCTGTTGTGTGGTGCTTGGTGGAGGGCAGCAGGGCTGCAGTGTCAGGGGCTGTGCTGCTTGAGGAGGAAAAGACTTGTAGCTGGAGAGGGAAATACTGTTCGCATTCACGTGTGCTGTTTGGTCTCTGGTGTGATCTGCCAAATTCTGCACAGAAGGGTGGAAACCTGAATCCCTCAAACCAAAAGATGCTACCAAGTTGCAAAAGGGTCAATTGTATTGAGTAGTTGCCTGTGTTTTCCAAGTGCCCCCTTCAGAGTCAATAGGATGAGCTATGGAATGCTTTGGGAACATGTATGAATACCTTAATTTTTTATATATTAGATCCGTAGGCCTTTGTATGGAAAACTGGTCCTGGAGGAACAGAATTTGCAGTACTGGGTCAATGTTCCTGTATCAGCACTTTGTTTCTGACTCATTTGTCATTAATTGTAAGTGCATTGCCCTGGGTGTTCCTTAATAGCTATGTGTGGAGAAAAGGAAACTGAAGTGCTCAAAGTACAAACTGAGGTCAGTTGAATGCTCTCTTTTATGAGCTGGAACAACTGGATTTTGAGTTTGTTGTTACATGTAGTTAGACATTGAGAACTCCTGGAAGGCTTTGAATAGAAACTTGCTGTTGACGTTTCACATTTTCTACCTAATGATGTGGAAGCTAATCTAATGCTACAGAGAAGCAGGCTGTGTTCCAAGAGCCGTAAGTTGAGTTCTTTTCCATGTATATGGAAAAAATATATTTTTTTTCTGCTTTACTGTGTTTGCAGTATAAACATTGAAAACATGCCAGTAGATTTTAGAGTACTGTAGTTTCTTCTGTGTTGTGCACTCCTTGCATGTAAAATGGCTTTGGATGGTTATGTATTTGTACAATTCATTTGGTTTTGGGCGAAAGGATATTTAAATGCACTCTCTGAATTCTGCACAAGTAATGATATGGGTGTTAATCTCCAATATTAACAAGTTCTTGTGATGTTTGAATGATTGCAGAAATCTGCAGTTACATCACATGCTGTTCTCATGTGGATGAAGGGTGTTTTGGAAGTAAAGGTGTTATCTGTGAACCTTTTTGCCAAAAAATGTGGGACACTAGGGAATCTCACTTGGGAATATTTATTCTGGTGTCATCTGTACTTTTCCATTGATGTGGATGAACAGAAATACCTCTTCTTGCTTTTACTCTCCTTTCTTTCTTCTGCTTTCACATCTTATGAAAAGCACAGCTTTGATCTGTGGAGAAAGGTTGGACAACAGGGTAAAGAAAGAGGGAGAGTGAAAAGAGAGCATTTTGCTGCTCTAAGGCTTCTTTGTTCTCTGAGGGAAGAGCTGAGCTCCCAATGGTTTCATATGCTCTCCTGTTACCTGTTCAGGTACTGGTCAGAAAGCCTAAATGGATGGATCCTTCTCTGTGTGAGTCATCCGGTAGATGTCAGGCTGTGCTGGCATTCCTGATTCTGTCAGCTCTTACTGATTCCTATGCTGTGCTTATTGCTGACTTGAAATTTCTTAGCTGCTCTCACAGCCCCAGTGGGTTTGGCCAGCACGGGCTCTCCTAGTGGTGTGTGGTTGGAGAGAGACCTCCGCTGGAGCTGGTAGCTGTTTGGGCCTGTTCGGAAGTTGTATTTTCAACAGGAGTTGGAAAATATTTGGAGATGTTTGCAGTGAAACAGTTGGTACTGATTCTTGTCTGCAAGCCTGCTCTTGGTCAGAGGCAGCATTGTGGTTTTCCAGATTGCCTGCAGGCTGGATCTGGTGCCTGCTCTGATTGCATCCCTCCTGCAGGACAGGGCTCCGGAGGAAGCGCAGCTCTGGCCTTCCATGGGAGTGCTGGAGCACATTGTGCTCCGAGCTGTTCCTAGAGCAGGAGGTGTCAGCAGTTCATTCCTGCTTCACTGATGTAAGGACAGCTGGCTGCTGCAGATAGGGCTTTAGGGCTGGAGGTCTGTGAGCCACTTCAGATTCTCAGGGTGTTTTTTCCAGCTTCCTGAGTAAAGCAATTCTATTTTTATGGTATATTTTTCTTACATTTAAATACTGCGTGGATATATTTAAGAAAATGTTTGATTACATTATGCTCATTTGTAATGATTAGATACTGATTAGCGTGAAAGAGGTGCAGCGTTTGATTCACTGTAAATTTGCCAGGTAGCGCTATTTGTCTGCGTGTTGCCTTATCAAATAAGATGATGTTGTTTCTCTTGCATGTTGCACTTGCCATCTTGAGACAGCATTACCTTTCTATATAAATAACTTTCGCTTGGTGTTCCCAAGTAAAGGAGAGGCTTGGTATTACTGGTAAAGTCAATGGTAAACTTTTACTTAGTATATTGAGCACTTGACTTGATTTTCAGTCTCCAGTGCATCAGCTTTGCTTTATCTGTTATTTTGAAGTAGCTGCGTTTGGAAAGGTTCTCAGCTCTTGTGTTTAGGTGTCTGTTACCACAGTTTACTTCTCCTGGAAATCTAAGCTCCGTCTTTGAGTTGATGCATCTTTTTAATCCCAAGCAAAGTGTAGTTATGATTTTATCTGTTTAATTTACACAATTTTGATAAAAACAGCTAGGTCATCCAGGAGTCAATTTGACGATAATAAATTCCTTCTGTTCTTTCTTAAAGCCTCAGTGAAAATGAAACATATTACATTTACTGTCTGTTCTCCGCACATTTTCATCCAGTGCAGAAGAAAATTAAGCTATTTTGACCTTTCTCTGGTGTGTGTAGCCGGTGAAGATGAGGGCAGAGAAAGACTTGGTAAAAATAAATGAAGTCGATATTGGTCTTTCTGAAGTTATTAGCGCACTCCAGCATGCTACAATTAACTTGCCGCCTGTGAAGGCAAGTGCAGGCCATCCCAGTTGCTCTTTCATCTTCCAAATCTTACTTGGTTTTGAGTTCTCATTCCTCTCCTTGGAGCGCTCTGTCACAGTGGTTTTGAGGTGGTGGCTCTGGGCGGGAGCCGTACACTTTATGGTGTGCAGCACATACCGTGTGCTTGCACCACCGGAAAAGGAGCTGTGCCTGGCTGAGATCAGGAGTGCTGGGGCCTTGGCGAGCCCCTGTCAGGGATACACCTACATGGATCAGACAAGGCTCGCAATGAACTGGAGGGAGGGTTTCAAGACGTTAACACTGTGTCTATCCCTTGCAAATTCCCCTGCACAGCGTTTCAAGACAAGAACCTGGATTAAAGGAGGCTGAGGGAGCGGCCACGTGGCCAGCTTCTGAAAGTGAGGCCTTCCAGCTGCATGCACTACCTAATGTGTACAATTCTACATTTTGTTGGTGTGTAATATTTACTAAGAATTCTGTTCTGAAGTGTTACAAATGCTTCTGCACGTTGCTTAAACGGGTAGGAGAAAAACACCCTGCCTAAAAAATAGCTATGTTTTAAGGTTAGACAGAAATTTAGCTTATTAGGACCCCTTAGAGTGAATGCTGTTAAATGAACTTTGTGATATGTAGCAGTGAAGAGAATTTCTGAATTTTATCAGCACTGAAGTATTTTTGTACAAAAATTACATACATGTATGGCTATAGACATGTCCAGTAGAAATGGGCAATTTTATTAAACCGTGAATTTAAGTTAGCATTAGAATGGTTGCCTGGGGCTTCTCTGCGCTCTGGATGGTTAATAGAGAATTGCCGAACTGCTAGGACAGAGAAGCCCAGAATAATTTTTCCTTGTCCCAGTTAAGTCAAGAACTATTAGAGCAGTGGAAATAAGGTTTCAACAAGAGGGGAAAAAAGGGTGAGGGAAGTGTCAGCTCTCACTCTTGCTAGTGAGAGGAGAGAATACCCAAATATGCCAGAAGTTAGACTGGAGGAAGGGCAAGTAGCCTTTACCAGGAAAGTAGGCTAATATTGCCAAAGCACATCAATGGATTGGGAATGGTTTTCACTCTAAAAATAGGTAAACTGTGTGAGCGTTAAACTGAGGAAGATGCACGGGTCAAAGGAATATGTGATTTTTCTGTCATGAAAGGCTGTTTCTCTGATACCAAGTCAGATGCTTGCATTGTTAAGAGTCATTCCTCTCCCATTGAGCACCACCGGCTTGCACTACACTCGCTATCCAGGAGGCTGTCGTTGTCCAGTGGCTTCTCTTCTGCCGGGGCTGGGAGCAGCTACAGAACTCCAGGAAACCCCTTTCACTGTCTAGCTGATCCTTAAATCTTTGAAGGAGTCTGGTTGGCAGAGATCTGACCTCAGTTATTTGTACCTTTCTCTGTTTTCAGCAGTCTGTGCCGAGGTGGTGTGGTTGAGTAGGAGCTGCTTATTTCTCAAACCAGAAAACACAGTCCTGCAGCACCTCCCGATGCCATGAGCTGTGTTGGCTGGCTTGATTGCTGCAAAGGACAGTTGGGTACCTTCAAAGGCCTGGATTTTACCTGCAGGCTCCTCTGCGGTCTGCAGCCTGGAGCGGAACCTGGCAACTGTTCTATTTCTTGGGCACACTGGGAGTGAAGATAACTTCTGCAGAACAGAGGGCTATTTGTGAGCCTAGTCAGAGACTATTACAGGGCCTAAGGTATGTTGCAAATGCTCAGTCTTCCCTGTAAGAATATGGTCTACTTCTTTGATTTAACTTTTTTAACTTAAAACAGTGCTGTATGGATGCTAAAAGCCCACGCTCCTAAAATAGATCAAGTAGAACAAGCTCTTTAGTGATGACTCCTCATCAGGGAAGGAGAGAGAGAAGGTAACAATGAGCAGATGGCAGGTATTACTCATCTCATCTAATATATCTAGAGACCTCAGACACTGTTGTCACAAAGGTGGTGGAGGAACACAGAGGGAAAGAATTCTCCTGACGAACCAGACTGGATATTAGAGTTGCACACCATACCGGTAGAGGAGGCCTAAGAAATGAGGGGACTTGCAGCCAAATGAGCTAAACCAAGTACAGTATGCTCACAGAGGCCCAGAAAGTCCCGGGCACATCCTGGCACTACTTTTACCTGCCCAGTTCGCAAAGCCATTGCCTCGTACGTTTGACGTGTCCCTAGGAGTGTTGTTCCTTTGAGCCCCCATGCTCATAACAATTGCCTCATCAGAAGGTCTAGTGCAAAGGTCCAATACCTCAGAAATAACTGAATTCTTCTGATTTCAATATCGGCTTGAATGTTGTTATGCCAGCTTTTGCTATAGTAAATGCAGTACCGAAGCTGCTTGATCTTTTCCTGTGGTATCTAAATTGCCAGTGTGCACCTTGCAGTCTGATTCAGCTGGCTCGGCGTCCCCTCTGTTCTCCAGCTTCCTGGTACCTACACGCTGGCCCTGGCCCTGACCCCGCTGGTGGTAAGCTTGTAGGAGAGCCTCTGAGATGCTGCTGCCTGCTGATTCACTGGGAACACATTGTGCAAGTGAAATATAAAATATGCACCGTTGCTTGTACATAAGTGGCGTCCAGCAAATTTGACACCACGGAGCAAGTAGGGCATCGAAGTACCTGTGGAGGCGTGGGGGGAGAAGTGCATCATTTCCAGTTTATTATACAAACAATGCAATCAGAGCGAGCATTTGCTTTAAAACCAGGTTGTCCAAAAAGCAGCACGGCCCCTACACTAGGCATCAGGAAGGCAGGGTGCAAATGTGGGCTCAATTAAAATCTTCAGCAACAAAAGCTGAGCTGCGTTGTCTCATATTTCTCCTCTTTTGTTTCATCATTTTGACATTCATTTGTGAAGGGAGCTAGTCTGCTGAAGATACTCCCATCATTTCTCACACTTGTGCCCAGACCTCTTTGGAGCCGAGCACCCTGTGGGCCTCTGGATCACAAGTACCATTTTGGTGGCCCCTTGCATCTTTGGGCTTCTACTATTGCCAATTACTGAAATGAATGACAAAGCGCGTAGGGCGCTTCTGCTGTCAGCTCTGCAGAGACCTAACGGGTTAAACTAAGCCCCGTTTATTAATGTTGGTACTTTAACTTTGAAAATGTGACAGCAGACAGGGCAGCAGGCAGTAAACACCATTAAGGGACAATACTGTTCAATATTTGCTGTTAATTGAGAGAGGCAGCAGCTGCTGGTATGCAGCTTCAGCCAGGATGAATTAGTAATGAGCCTGTAACTCTGGGCTTTTTCGTGGTTTAAAGTTGCATCAGCCCCTTACGGTTCAGTAGCACGCTTGGGATAGAAATAAAACATTATAGCAGGCCCTACACTGGAGATGTATTTTGTTTTTGTTTTCCATTGAGTTGTCATGGAGCTGTGGTGTCAGTGACAAATTTGGCAAAAGTAATCAAATTGCCTTGTATTTAAGGACCAAAGTTAAAGTTTTTGGGTTATCTTTTCTGTCCTGTGTGGCCAGACAGCAGGAATGTAGCAGGCAAAGCAAGCTCCTCCTTTGAAAGAAAGCACTTTTGCTGCTTTCTCACTGGCTTCCAAAGACACTTTCAGTTGAGGTTTCTTTGAACAAGAGTTTGGGTTTAACTCTGTTGGCTGCGACGTGTGAAACAGTTCTGGCCCTTGCTGGAGAGGGAACAGGAATTCAGCATTTGCCTTGTCCTCTCTTTGCACTTTTGCCCTGCAAATGTGTCGACTTTAACCTTTGAGAACTTGCTGATAAGCTGTTATCAGCCAGCAGGTAAAATAACAAACCCTCCCACCTTGCAGAGCTGGGATAGGAACTTCCCAAGTCTTCAAGGCCTGGGTGTCATTGTAGGAGCAGCATTAATCCAGGCGGACTGGCTCAGCTGAGGGCAAAGTTTGCTCTCTGAAGACATCTGCCACAGCTGCTGCTTCCCTGTTGTTGATGCAGCCTTCCCTGTAAGTATTTATTTTGCACAAAACATTTTATTTTGAACTACAGATCTGATCATGTTAGTGCAAACCTGTGGTATGGCGGCAGCAGCATCTTTAACAGATGTGAAGTGGAACACAGGTAAAGAAGTTCCATCTCTGTAGAAAACAATGCTAACAGTCCTATTAATTTCAGTGCAGCTCGGCTTTCACCATCAGTAGATGACTTTCAAAGCAAGTAATGTTTTGTTTGTTCAGTTCTTTAAACAAAATCCATCTGCAGGAGATAGCGTTTGAATCCAAATACTCAGAATTCTGCTGGTATTTTGTTAGGAGGAGAAATACCAGACTGAAAGAATTCCTTAGGCTCATAATAATTATATTAAAGAGAAAAAAGAATCCAATCAGCAGGTAAGTTTTGTAACCCTGTTTCCAGCCTGTGTGACTTCTGGGGTAGGTATGGTGGGGTTTATATTTGTTCTGTTCACATGGATAGTTGGTATCAAGGGGGTGAATGCATTTACACATTCTGAAAGGTGTGACTCTGTGATGCACACTGTTGCCTTCTGTCAGGTTGAACCTGGAAGGCAAGCGTTAAAAGCCAGTAGAATCTATAAAAGGTGGTGCTAAATGGGTGTGCAGGAAGAGCTGAACTGATCTGGTGGTAAGAGTGCTTTGCCCCAGCAGTCCTCTCTCATCTGGGGCACTGACACCTCCTTCCCTCACCAGCGGTTATTGGATGGGGTTTTACAGTCGGACCTTAGACAGCTGAGTTTTCTCATGTGCAATTCAATAATTTATTCTGATGCCATACCACCAACTTGGAGCGTCTGGTGTCTCATGGTCTTTATGAACGTCTTTTCACTTGTATGTGCTGTTTCTATATATATGGATTATGTTTAAAACTATAATGTCATCAAATACAATCTTCCTGGGTTTATGTGCTTTTGGTTCTCTCAAGTCTGTGTTATTGTTTCATGTGTAGTATCGATTTACAGTGGGGTTTTTTTTAAGCAAATGTGTGTGCTGAGCTGAGCTGTCAGTGCTGGGAATTTCATTCACAGGACTTGCTTTTGCTGCTCCTAGTTTTTAAGGCATATTCAGTAGTAATTATTCATCTTCTGGAATTGTGAACTGTTTCTTAAATGCCAGATTCTCCTGCATGTTTCCTATAACACAGGGTAGCTGTTATTCCCTAAAGCTGTGTGTGCAATTATAATGACCAGTTCACAGCGGTTCTTTTGAGATTGTTTTTCTGATGTTGCCGTCAGAAGTGACCGTGTTGGAATATGTGACTGCCAGTAATAAAATGTGCACGAATCAGGGAACAGCAGAAAAAGTTGAGGTGTGTGGGGTGAGTGGCTCAGTGGGAGAGACCCCTGGAAAACAAACAGCTCAGCTGGTGGTCGTGCCTGTCTGCTGTACGGGAGTGCTGGTGGCACTGTCTTTCTTGATAATGCTGTTGTTACAGATCTCATTACTGTTTCCTACATCGTTTTCTAAACAATCCTGAAGGTTAATCCTGGGTTAAGTTGAAGTATACAGTTTTCACATGGTCCGGGAATAAGCAATGCTTACTCCTGCTTCTGCAGGAAGCTAGGAATATGCTGAACTTCTCAAACTGTGGGAGTAGCCTTGGGACAAGCTGCATGGCCTATGGTGCAGAATGCGAGGCGGGTGGTGCCGATTAGCTTTTGTTGTTTAAAGTCTCTTAATTCTGGCAAGATGTTGTACTGGGATTACTGAATCCTTTCAATGCCGTAGTAGTTTCACGGTGTCTGTGATGATTAAGGATATAAGGAAAACAATGTTTTCAGGTAGAGCTGATCTCCTTTTAACACCAGTTAGTTTAGTCTTTCTGTTAAAGGTGAGTATTGCTGTTCTGTAATTTCAAGGGGGTGATTATTTTTAATTTATGAAGAAGTGGGCCAAGCCTTGCAGCTATTCTATGGGGTGGGAAGAGGATGCAGTAGGCTTGGAAGTGGAACTCTCAGTGTTTGTCTCTTGGCTTACGTGTTTCTGATAGCAGGAGGAATAATGGCATTATGAGTTGTACGTATGTAGGAGCACTGTAATAACTTCTGCTTCTTCTAACATTTCCTTAAAATTAGGAAAACAAAGAACTTGAAGTTTAAGTATCAAATGAAGTGTAAAAAGTCGTTAGCAGATTATCTTGATGTATGTCATTTTAAAATCTAATGCAATCCTGAATGATGTAATTTTGTAATATAGAAAGCTGTGTGCACTCTTACCAGAGCTGCTTGTTTAATTTAGATTAAAATGGTACTGTAAAAGGATTACAGAGCGTCTGCCTGTGCTGAAAAAGGATGTACTAAATGTGTTCAGGTCTCTTCCTACTCCTAGCTTCTTTTTGAAAGTGCATACTTAATTTTTTTTATATTTTCTGCTGCATTTAAATGTGTTGCACAAAATCAGGATGTGCTAATGGGATGCTTCAGGTGGATCACAGGAACATTTATTTAAATACACTTTTGTTCAGTAGGATTATGAATTTTCTTGCTCTTCTTTCTAGAGAGAAGAATTTGGGGCTGGGCTGTCCTAAACATCACTCATGGTGCAGATTCAGAGAACAGCTTGATTCATCTGACCTGAAGAGGAGGCACATGTGCAATAAGCCAAGAGGACATGGGCTGTCAGTGCATCTGGAAAAATGATCAGGTATCGGCCATTGTTGATTTTAAAATGTATTGACTGCCAGAGTCTTGAAGATGCGAGACAATAAAGCACTTGCTTCTGCAGTTGTCCTTAAATTTTAAGTGGGCTTTCCTTTTGGTGGTTGGAGTGAGATGAGTTGCCTGCTCGCTTCATGTTCCTGCAGGTTTTGTACCAACAGATAGGCAGCTTGGGAAGAGAGAACTGTGAAGGCCTTCACATCCCCCTGACCAAGGGAAAGGGTGTGGCCTGGGTCCATGTCATTTCAGGCGGCAGAGAGTTCCGTCAGGCAGCCAGACCTTGGGTAGTGGGTTTCCTCAGTGCAAAGGTGCTGTGGATGTGCATATTCTGCTTTGTGTGTCTCCTCTGTGCTTCCTGCCAGCTGGCCACCATGGCTCTAAGTCTGGGAAGGCTGCTGTTCACCTGCTGTATTAACTGCCTTTTTAGCAGCTAGGAAGTAGGCTCTAATGTCTCTTATGTTGCAGTGTTTTCTTTCCTGAAGGAGTTCGAGAGCTTTTCCTTGTGTGCGAGGACTGGGACCACCTTCCTCCAGGAAGGTGAAACCTGCAAGGGCAGTCTTTTGGACTTCCCCAGCCTTATCTGCGCCAGTTCCTAGGGCAGTAATGACAACCTACAGACTGTTGTCGTGGTGAGGAGCATGCAAGTCAGGGTCCATACCAACTTCAGGCTTCAACAAGGGAAGACATTGTGCATTTTGTCTTGTCACAGTCTTGGTGCTTTTAGAGTCTTTTGTTCCTGGAGTACTGCTAAAGGCAGTACAAGGTTAAAGGAAGCCATTGCACAGTCTCCTGTACTCTTAACCTGTCATATCCTGCTGAGCACATTCAGTCAAAACAGCAGTTGGTAGCTGCATGGGAGATGGTTTTGTTGTGAGAAGCCTTGTTTTGGTAGCAGAAGGTGGTAGTGCTCTCATTTGAAGGCTGTGCAGTGGTGGTACAGGTGTCCATGGGTTTAAAGAGCTTTTGGGTAGACACTTGATATAGGAAGCTTTCTCTCTACTGTTTTGTATCCACGAGTTTGTAGCCACCTCCAGCTCTCTGCTTTCATTTTTAAGCAGACTCAAGCACCTCACAGTGGTGCTGTTTTGTGAGCAGGGGCAGCTCTGATGATTCTGATCTGAGAGGGTCCCGGGACAGCCCTATTGCTTCTGTAGCAGCAACTTAGTCACCAAAATGTACACCCTAGCTTTATCCCACCCCAAAGGCAACCCCGTAGTCTGTGTGGGCTCATCTTCCAGCTACAGGCTCTGGGCCACAGTGGCTCAGTGGCTGCCACGGAGCAGTGAGGCAGGAATGGGGTCTGAGGTCATGGTGACTGTCTTGTTGTAAACAGACTCCCTGACAAAACACAGCTTGTAATTAGGGTCCCGACTCAAATTGCAGCTCCCCTGTTCTCATGGCATTGCATGTTTCCTGCTTTTGGGCTGTTTCTCTTTGAGGGACTGTTCTTCTTTCCGCTGCACTTCTTAGCTCCTACCTCTTTGTGCTGGGCCTGTCAAATTGCAGTCCTAGTCACCTACCTCTGCAGGGAGGACTTCTAAAGTCTTGGATTTGGGGAGGCTCTGGTTCAAAGCCTGAAGATCTGATGGTGTAGGTATGATTTTTTTTTTTTTTAATTTTTCTTCTTTCCTGTCACCCACCCTGCTCCTGAGGATTTGGACATGGAGTAGAGGAACATGTGCTTCCAGAACTGGAGGAGTGCATCAAAGATTTCCCAGATTTCAGAACCTGACATTCGTATGTCCCTCTGGCCATCTTACATATGCAAATATTTACCCAGGCTTTTTCCTCCTAGAGAATCCTTTGCTCTTTCACTTCATCTATTTATTCATCCAGGTAGGCAGTTTTCACAGTCAAGTCCCTCTTGTACCACCAAGTGTGTGCCAAGTAGATTCATAAACAGTCCTAATGATGTATAATTATGAAATTAACCTTTCATCTCTTTCTAATTTTCTGCTTTTGTTAGCAGAATATCTCACAAAAGCTGTTGGGCCTTTGCTTTGATTTTCTACTTCCCTGTGTGTCACAGGTGGGGTGCTGGAACGGAGAAGGCTTTTGCTCTGATGCAGTGGATGCATCCTTCCCAGTCAAAGGTTCTGGTAGGGTTTTAGCCCAAGATCAGCGTCGAGTTGCCAAGGCCAAGGCCTGCAAGTAGCAAATGTGCTCTGTTTTTAAGTGTCAGCACAATATCGTTACCCTCAGTCTTCTGCCAATTTAGTAATTCTCCAATTTATTAAAATTGAGGTTCCTGGGATTGGAGAACTTGTTAACTGATTATTTTAGGGCTGGGCTCAAATTAATGCAACGTACCAGTTTAAATGTTATGCCTAGCAGACACTGGATAACATTCACATTAGTCACTAATTGGCTTTAAAGTACTTAATTGTCTTGTCTTTTTCAAACATGGTGAATAGATGTTTTTTAAATACTTGCAGCTTTCCTTTTTACACCCATTCCCACCAGCCTTGCCTGCTGTGTCTCTGACAGTCTAGCAGCCCAGCTGCCTCTGAAACTCTTGCTAGGACTTGTATGGTACCTTAGGAGCTTTGGGGGTATAAAATATCTTCTACCCTGTTGTACTTCGTCCTTTTTTTGGTTTGGGGGTTTTCACATTAATACTAAACTAAGCTGTGGTTGGGCATCTCGTACTTAATAGAGTTTCCTGCTTTTACCAGTTTCTGAATGAGAAGGGGAAAATAACTTCCCTTTCTAATACTGGTCGCCTTAGTTGCTTGCCCCTGATGCATCACAAGAACTCTGTGGTGAGTATAACTAAAATAAGTAACTGGCTGTAACTGGCTGGTTTTCTAATGCTGCTGTTTGACCAGGTTAATTTTGTAACAGCCAACACTTTTAGGCCAATGGATGTTTTTTCTTTTTCACAGTGAGTTAAGGTTGTTATCTTGTTATCTCACATTCAGTTCAGGAGCTTTGTGTCTGAAAGTTTTACCTTGGGCTGCTGAGACACAGGTGGGATTGAGCGCTGGTACACCGAGACAAGTCACTGTGGAGAGAGGAACATCTTGCGTTGTATATGCAACCTCTTTTCCTCTACTGGAGTCTTCCTGGGATTTTGTTCCCACTTATTTTCTCTGCTGAATGTTTTTTTGCAAATGTTACTGCAATTAACCCTTGGAAACCTGAAAATTGTTTTCCTTTGTATTTTTATTCTGACTTCTGTCATTCTGCAGTGATGTTTCTCCTGTTCTTCCACCTCTCAAATGTAGTGCTGTGCTCCCCCTTCTAGCACCTGAATTCATCCCTTTTTGTTTTAGGGTAAGAGAGTAAATGACTATTTTTATTTCCATTTTGAAAATGCCAGGGAAATCTGGAAGCTGTTGCTTTTATGCTGTGGGGGTGATGCCAGCCGCAAAGCAGAGCTCTGGACTCTGAAGGGGAAGGGGAGGCAGGGAGTTGGAGCAGGTCCTCCAAACTAAGGCACCTGATGGACCTGAGGTTTGGAATCTTGACATGACTGGAAGAGGAGATGTCTCTCACCATGCCCCAACTCCTGCTTCTCGCTTATAGCTGCATACAGGCTGTAGTGGTGGCACCAGGCAGGAATTTTATACTTTGTGTTTTGGGACTTTTAGCCCTTAAAGAACATGTGTTTCTGCAGTAAAATTTAACTTGTGATTTCTTTGATCTTGACAGTAAGAAATGTGCATTTATTTTAATGTTCTCTGGTCAGCTTTCTAAAGCTCAATTAAAAAAATCAGAGTTCAAAATCAAAGCGCATTTTTTTGTGGCCGCTGTTGAATTCAGAGCTCACTAGTAACTCCCTGTCATTGCATTGGTGGAGCAATAGTGTCTAATAACGTGCTATGGTGCAGTAAAGAGGTGCCGAGAAGCAGATGTAGGAGTCTGATGGCTCCCAAGTGGTGCCTTTTGGCACAACAGAACTGGAGAAGAGAAGACCTGGCTGTACTGCCCTGGCATTCCGTTCCCTGTCCCACATCAAAGATGATGCATTAAAAAAATAACCTACTGCATGGAAAAATCTCCCTGTCCCCTCGGATAGGTACGTCTGTAGATAAGCGCTGTCTCTGTATCGGCCTCCAGGAAGGCTCTTGCATCCTGCCCTTCTGCTCCCTCCACATAAGCCGATGTCAGTTAAGCTAGCTCCATGATATTGAATGCTACCAAATCCTTGTTTTGAAGCCCAGAGCTGCATTGTTACATGCTCTCCTGATTTATTTTGGGATGTTACCCAGTTTCCATAAGGAAAGGTGGGACTCTCTCAGGCATTCTCTCAAGATGTGCTCCACCAGAGTAAGTTTTGGGACATTCTGTTTTGGCATAATTGCTTCCTAATTGCTAGGAAAACGGGTGGGGAAAATATGGAAATTCTGGCTCTTAATAATTTGAAGGCTGAAAATTTTTCAGAAGGAATTTTAGAGACCAAACAGATGAATTTTAGTAAGCCCTGAGGTGGTGTAATTGTGTCACTCACAGCCTGGGTTTTCCTGCAGACCTTGACCTTAATTCCTGATTACGCTCATCCCTCTACTCCTTCCCTTATATCCCAAAGGTACAAAAATAAGGCAAAACTTCTGCTCTTCCCCAGTCCAGATACAGGCTAATCAGAGCCAACCCTGTGTGTGTTCAACAGGACTTTGCCATATTTTTTGGTGTCAAAACAGTGCCCTTGGGTCTGTTAGGCAGAATTAAGGGTATTTGTTGGCATGGAATTGGAAATGAAATAAAAATGGCTGGTGGGCTGCGACAGAAGGACATTGTGCCCGCTTCCCTTACGTGGCCACAAGCCTGAAACCGTGTGCTTCGATTTTTGTTTCTGAATGTTTCTGATGTTGTAAGCTTGTCTGCCTGCTGTTGGGAATGTCTGATGAGAGCTGAATATGTGATTTTGTTAGTGCTCCTGTTTTTATTTTGTTGGTGTGTTTGCATCACTAATCAAATACAAGCCCCTATTGTTCTTCCTGCAGCCTCCTCCCAATACATGCTTATATTAGTTATTTTAGTAATAACACCCAGGGTTTGTAATCCTGGAAGAATCCAGAGAGATGGTAAACTCCTTTTCTGATTGCTAAATACATTTGATTCGTGTAACAGATGGCTGTTATTTGATACGCTGTTGTTACCCAAGCTGTGCGGAGGGGCAGAAGCTTGCCGGAGCGATGACTTGAAGGCGTGAGAGGATGTCCTCACCCGGTCTTCTCCATGGAATGGCAGCAGCGATGCCATTTTACCCAACAGCTTCGCTTCAGCGGTGAACAATTGTTGTGGGTGTCCTCTCCCCTCCTTGCACATGTCGTGCAGACGCGCACAGCCCTCCCGGCCGGCAGGGCAGCCCCGCAGGCTGGGCTGTTGGTGGGCTTGGGCTGCTCCGTGCCCAGATTTCTGCTGGCAGCAGGCGGACAGCGGTGCCGGCGCGGATTGGCTGCCCCCTGACTCCCCTCTCCCTCTCCTGGTGCGCAGCCCCAGCCAGCGCCGCCGAATCTCGAACCAACCCGATTTACATCCATTCATGAATCCGTGACGTCAGCACGCTTCTGTGCTTCTTTGCAGCAGGCTGCAGGATTGTGTGGGTGGAATTTCCTTTTATTTTGCAACACTTCCTTTTTTTTTTTTTTTTGCCTTCCATCTTTTTAAAACAAGAAAATGGAGCATCACATAGGAAATCCTAATCCTTGTAAGTATTGAGATGTAAATGTCTTGTATTGAAGTGTGTGTGTTTGTGTGTGTGTGTTTAATAGTCAGTGTTACCCTTTCGCCATTTATTTCAGAAGGACAGATGGATGTTAGATTTGGGATGTGAAAGGGCTGGAAAAATGATGCTGGGTGAAGGGAATTGGAAATGTGAAACCTTAATTTATCCATCAGTGGATATAGATCTGAGAGCCAGCCTGTCCTTTTGCTCGTTGGTGTGCTAGACATTTTTCAGTTGCGATTTTGCACGTTATCTTCTTGTGCCCCCCTTTTAAAGGGGCAGGGAATGGCAATGGAGAATGGAGATGTATTGAACATACAGGGAATGACATAAGAATAACTAGAGATAATAGAAAGAAGCAGAATGGTGTTTTTTACCGATTGGATTTTTCTCCTTGTGGGCTAATCAAATAATTCTTCTGTTGTGTTACAGTCAGAAATGGTTCAATTTTGTTTTTGAGGTGGAGATGTGTTTTTTCTTCCTGTCAGCCGGGTAGGAATTTGTTCCTTTATTAATGAAAATAGCAGTTAGAGCACTCTGTTGTGCTGAACACATGTTTTTTACCCCTTGTCTTCCTAATAAATGAGGAGACTGGGAGCACCTTTGCAGTTAATGATACTGTTCACCAGGGCAGAATTTGTCATATTCTCGCTTACCTGAATGGGGCATGATGTCATGTTTTCTCCCAGTGAAATGAGTGGAGCTGCTCTTTATTTTTGTTTTGGGGAGGTGGTTCAAGTACTGCAGTAGCTTAATCATATCGAGCCACATATCTCTTGAGGAAATGAAAAACTGGGTATTTTCAGTTGATCTGGAAAAAGATGGCACCAGGCCCATGTATTTGGATATACTGATTTTATCAGTGAGCACTCTGCTCAATAGAGGAATCTGAAAGAACACATTTTGATCAATAATTTTGAGGAAGAAAATATGAAAATACTTGAAATAAAAATTAAATGGCTTAGTGAAATGAAAGATGCAGCCAGCCTGAGTCGCAGATGTCAGCACAGCCACTGCTGTATGTGCAGCCACAGACACCTTGGGATAGCTAGAGTGCGAAGGTTAAAGTTGTCATTGGTTTAAAAGTTTTTGTTACTGTCCTTTTTTTGTGTCCCCCAGTGTATGGGGCTTTTTGTTTCCTAGGAGAGACAACCCTTTGAGCCTCTGTTTCTGTATCAGACTTTGACTGGGGAAAACAAATTGTGGTTTTGATGTAGTGAGGGTTTTTGTTTGTTTTGCTCTAACGCCAGTTTTGTTTCCTGTGTTTTGGGCCTCCAGTCCGATTCTTTGGTCTGGAATGGTCCTGCCAGTCAGATTTGTCTTTGTCTCCTGCTGCCTGATAGCTAGATTTATAGCTAGCATTCGTTTTGACCCCTGCGCCTGGAATCAGCAAATCGCTTCTACTACTGAATAGATGGTGGAGACTCTTACTGCTTCTCAGCTGTACCTGAACTTGTGGTTAAAAATGAGTGGTTGGGTGCTTTTTCCTGGTGGCTTTACTAACCTTCCTCTTTTGTTCCCTGCTATAAAGAGTTGGGACATGGCTCATTTCCAGGGGATGAGAAAACTGGTTAATGATTTGTTTGAAAATCCCTTTGTAGGTAAGCAGTTTCACAATTAGTAGTTACTGGAAGATAACTAAGCAGAGATCTAAGCGGAAACAGGTTAAGCTTTTAGCAGAGGTGGGATAAGAAAGTATTTCAGTATTTCCTGTTTTTTTGAGTTTCTGGCAGCTGGTGTTAGATGGTGATTGCTAGGACCGGAGTTGTTCCTTTCTGGTACCTGTTCCAGGATTTCCACAATGGAGGTGTGTGGATTTCGGATAGTGAGGCTTCTCAAAACAGTAGTGTCTCAAAATAAAATAAGTCTAATGTTGGTACATGAACAGGTTTAAGATCAGCTCAGGTTCCTCTTGGCTCTGGTCCCTGTGACCGAGGAAGGCAGCATAAGGTGCCCCAGCTGTGCCGTGCACAGCATTTTAGCCAACTCTCATCTGAGGTTCCATATTTGGAGGGTGACAGCAGCAGGCTTGCTGCTTCTACAACTTCCACTGGGTTTCTCAGCTGCAGCTGCATCAGAGTGAGTCAACTGACTCTGCATTTGCAGAGGCTGAAGTTCTTGGAGGTCTGGCACTTCAGTGAGTGCTTTTAATCCCTCCTTGGCAAATACATCCCATGCAAGGACTTTAGTCTTTTGTAGGCTGCTGGTTTCCTGACATTACAGCAAATCACTCTTGCTTCTTGGGCAAGAGGGAGTGAATATTTTACCTCAAACACACACTACTTCGGATTGGAAAGCAAATTGGCAGCTGTGGCAGAAATACTGAGGTGGGCTCAGAGCTTAAACACTTTGTACTTACTCCCACCCCTATAAATACTCAACATGTATTTTGACCTCTCTTCTTTCCCTGTTTACAACTTCAGCTGAGAAGTTGGTCATTAGATTGGGTTCAGCAGCAGTAGCAACAATTGGATGTTGGCCAGGGGGAAAAATAGGTTTTTCTGTGCAAAGTACACAGGTTCATAATCCTCCTATGAACCTGAAACTGTTTGTGCTGTATCTTTGTGTTGTATCATGGTTGGACTCGATGATCCGTTGGGACTCTTCCAACCTGGTTGTTCTATGATTCTGGAGCAGTCCAGTCTCATGCTGGCTCAGCATGAGAGTTGTTGTAAGGGGAGGAAGGAGAAGGTCCTGGCAGGGTGTGGGTGGGAGGTTGGACTTCTTCCAGCATAGTGGGCTTGAGGAGTGGAGGTCTCCCAGTGTGGACATTGTATTAATTCCTAGAATGTTTGTCCTCTTCTGTCCCCAGCCGGTCACTGTTACTGTTGGATCTTCTGGAGGACAGCAAAATCAGAAATGCAGCTGTACAGCTGCAGCTTCTCTGCTGAAACACAGACAATCCAACCTCACCACCCTTTGCCTGAGGAGATTCTTAACTCTTGGTTTGTCAACCACAGCCCAAAAGTGACCTAGCAGGGTTGAACTTGAGGGGCTAAGTGCCGCTTTCGGAGATCTCTGCAGGGTGTTAGATGGCAAAGGTTCTGCCAAGCCTCCAGAAGGTCCTCTAGGGTCTGTCAGTCCGTGACTGTGTGCTGTGCATGCTGTCTTGATCGCGTTACCGTCACGTAAAGCTCCAGTGGCCTCAGAATAGGATCACACCTCTCAGACGCTGCTCTAACCAGTTACGCTGTGTCGGTAATACAGGCTTAATAGAGACTTCTGAGAAAGTCATTGTGCTCACTTCTCTATCAAGGAGTAATCCTCTTTCCTTGTGGAAGCGTTATGGTGCTTACTACATAGAACTTTGTAAGGTGTCATTTTGCATCCGTGAGGTCTTCCAGGTGGATTGCAAGTGTCCTGTTCCATCAGGTGCACGTGAGCTGGTACCCCATGTAGTGCTGACAGCACGTACCCCAGTAATTCTTGTACCTTCATAGATAGTTGTTTGGTTACTTTAATGCTGAATATGAAGCGTGTGAGCTGGAAGTGCTGAAAAGTTTGTCTGTAGAGTTTTTACATAGCAAATGTGCCTTGCAAACATTGAATAATTCATATCCACTACAAAAATAAGAACAAGTGTGTGAGCGAATGTACCTGAGACCTGTCTGATGCCTCACGTGAATTGAAGTGAAAGTTTGATTCCTTCACTGGGTTCCTGAAAAAGCAGTTTGATATTGATCTTCATCCTTAAAGATTTTTCAAACATTAATTTTAACGCTACTCCATGAAGGAAAATACGACGTTTTGATTCTGTAAGTAGGGGAAATGAGGATATGCTGTTCGTTGGTAACACTGGAATGTTTCATTGGCTCCGCGTGGCGATGTCAGAGAGGCTGTAACGCGCCTGTGAACTTAACTTTGAGGCTTTCCTGGGTTTTGTAGCTGTAAAATATTTGAATGTAAATACTATAATCTGTTATTGCTCTTTAGTAACATAACGTGAATCTTTAATGAGGTAAAGAAAATGGTCAGAATTCTGAAGAGATAAAAGGAGGAGAGCAGAGCCTGAAGTCTGTGACTGGGGCTTAAAGGTTTTCATTCTGTGGAGACAGCTGGAAAGATGAAAGAGAAGAGTGTGGCTTAAGGTCATTTCTGAATTTTGATCTAAGACAGATTCCAGTAGTAATTCAGTTGTATAAAAGGCTAACGAGCATTTAGTCTGTCTGTTACACCAGCTCAGTGTTCTACACTGGTATTGCTGAGCCCATGATGGAGGGTGTCAGGGGTCCGTTAGACAGCAGGACATCGCGTGTGAAACTGCTCGTGTTCAAGGTGTGCACGTAGCCCAGGACACACAAGCAGCCAGTGAGGGAGAAAGAGCAAAACGGCGTACAGGGTTAAACTCTTCTTTGTGAGGAGGAATTCTTATAGCAGAGTGGTATGAAGTGGTCCTGGGTTTGCTACCCCTGCCCTGGAGGAGTGGGGCTGGGGGATTATCCTGTCTTCACAGCTCAAGGACCTCAGGCTGCTTTGCGACAGAAACGTGTAGTACCACAACCCCGCAGTGAATACAAGAGTCATTATGCAACATCACTTATTTCCTATGGCATCAGATTATGCAATTTCTGAGCAGAAGAACGCAAAGCCCTGGAAGAACACAGTAGCATTTTAGCAGATCCAAAAATACCTTCTGCAGGATGGAGGAAGCATTTCTGTGTGTAGTGCTGAAAATACACAGTTATGTAAGCTGCTTATTTCACAAACTGCTCTTAGCGGAGCTGGCTGCAGGTGAGACGGGCCTCAGTCCTGCTTGCACCGCCATCAGCTGAAGAGTCTCCCTGTCTACAGGGCAGGGTGAGGTGGCTCTTTGTCTGCCTTCTTCTCAAAGGGCATTTTTCTCTTTGTTTTGTTTTCTCCTTGTGCCAAAAAAAGAAGTGGGTGCTTGATTTCTTTTTCCAAGCCAAGCAATTCTCCACTCCCCACAGATTTGTGACCTTATGTTGAACATGTTCCTGGTTAAATATTGGTGTGGTGTTTGTGGAGGTAGAAATTCATTGTTATGCTGCGAGCAGATGCACAGATTTCAATAGTCAACACCATTCTTTTAAGGTGAAGTAAAGCCTTTGGAATCTATTGCATTTCATTGGGGGAGTCAAGAGCGTGGGAGAAAGGGGATCTGGTTGATATGGTTGGTTGGGGTTTTGGCAAGAGCACTTACCAGAAACTCTTAAAGAAACAAAACAGCTATAAAATAACAGGATGACCCTGCTCACAGGTGATTGATCAGCTAAATGGTATAGAGTAAGAGTAGGGTTAAACAGAGTGTGATGTTGAAACGTTCTTCTCTAAAAGCAGTTGTCCTACAGTGCTGCTTTGGAGATTGCACTACTCGCACTCTTCCCACCTTTCCTTGCCTTACCTGGACACTCTAGGATTATGCTGAGGCATTTAGGCTGTGAGACTGCAGAAGGTGTTCAGGGTAGGAAACATGTAAGGTAGTGACAGAGGGCTGCAAGAGTCTCATGAACTCAGGTGATAAAATATTGGTCAGATTTAGTGTTGATTAAGTGCAACTTCATCTTAACATCCTATACATAGGAATTAGGGTCTGGACTAGCTTTTACTGCTCAAGAACGAGATCTTAAATTTGTAAGAAGCCTATGGAAGTTAGCTCAGTGTCTTGAGGCCCACTTAGACATCAGGAAGCTTTAGAGGAATAGTGAGTAAAGAAATGAAGGACAAAAGAAATTGTTATGCTTTGCACATTTCTGTGGCCAGCCCACCTCGGGGATTCTGTCTGTGGCCTGACTCTGCTTCTCAGGTGATACAGAAGAAATGGAAAAGATGTAGAGATGTGACCAGAGAGCAGCTTTCATAGAGTGAACAAGTAGGTAGTGTGGGAGCTTTTAGGCTTGAAATAAGATGTTAGAGGGGAGGATGAGGTAGTTCATAGCATCACAGCTGACACTGAGAAGATACATAGGGTTCAGGTGTCACCGAAACTGTAAACGACTGGCTGTTCAACAAAAGGAGTCAGGTGAGAGATTCGAAATGAAGCACAATTTGTGTTACCTTTGCAGCATACAGGTAAGCCACAGCATCGTGATGGCCAAAGTGTTGCGGTTAAAAAAATTCTTTGATGCATTTGCACAGGAAAAATACTTCTTGGGCTACAGAGCAGACACACACAACTGTGTGCCACTGCTGGAGAAAGCAGTGAGCTGCCAGTCGTGGGGAGCTGGGCAGCAGTGCACTGGTGAGGGTTCACTGACTGCAGGTCCTTTTCCTGGGGTTTGCAGGCAGGAAATGAGGAGAGATGAACCTGTCATTCTGAGGTGGAACGGTTTCTTCTCACACTGTAGTCCAGGTGCCACTTATTTCTACTCTGTCAGGCTTAGTTGGAATATATAAGATTCAAAGCAAACCTCCAGCTGGCTCTGCACAGAGCCTGAATTCAGCCATTACGAATATTTCTTGGCTGCTCTACCGTACTATTTTTGTCAGTGTCAGAAAGGGTTCAGGCCAAAGAGCCAGACAGCGTTCTCTTTCTCACTGGTGCACTGACAGGCAACAGTGTATTATGACTGGAAGATCACTTTTGCCAAAAATGATGCGTTCCTGTTTTAGAATAGACCGAATATATTGACTAAAGGCTGACTTAAATCAGCAGGCATGGGAGTTCAGGCTTCTTTTGTGATAATATAGATATAGCTATGTACAACATAGCTACACATCTGTGGTCTCGTGTGCTGAAAGCCCATGGCGCTGTTAAAACTGTCTGTTAATGTGTTAGAGTGGTCATGACTGTTGTGAGCCCTGAGCAGTTGCTGCCACGTTGCTCAGGTGATGGTTATGGTGTCTGCAGAAGCGACTCCTCTTGTGTTGGGGTGGCATCCAAATATTTACTAGAGAAATGTTGCAGTCAGGATTCTGCAGGAGGAACAGTACTAGTGTGGTGTTTATCTGACAACCACAAGGAACAGGGTAAAGCACAAAAAATCCAGTGTCACGGCACTTCAGTTTTCCCAGGTAGATCTGTTGTTGCTTGTAGAGTAAGTTAGGGTACGTGCATCAATGTATTCAGAGCCGTTGGAGTGACAGTCATAAAATCAGATGAATTTTCTGCTGTTTTGCCAGAAAATTGTTATATTTCATCAGTATCATAATTGTAAGATTTAAAAATAAGGCTGGCTTGTGGTTGAGCATTTGTGTGGGTGTGAGATGGGGTGTATGTTGTGATGGGGAAGAAACAGACTTCCGTAAAGGAGCAGTGTCTTGAGAAAGAGGTGGATTGCTTAAAAACACCCAGATTCTGCCTTGGGCTACTCCGCAGTTAGCGGGAAAATTTGCCCATAGTGATGGGTGGACCATGTCCCATTGATACCAGACAGCTCCATGGTGTCGTTTCTTTTTTGAAAACCTAACAAAATAGAGCTTTTTTCCCCTCCCTGGAGAAAGAACAGAAAGGCAGAGCTGGGCAATATGTATATATTGGCTGGGTACTATAGGAAATAGTTATTTAAGGAAACTAAATATTATTGTACATCTGTGCTGTTAGGAAAGCAAGTGGTGACTGCTTTGAGCTTAGAGAACCTGTACAGCATATGCTTGGTTTCTGTGCTGTACCTGGAACTACACTTTGCTGGTTTTAGCCCAGCTCTTTGAAGGGGCCGCTTCCATTGTGGCCCATGTAAGACATTTGTTTAACTCTGCCATCTTCAAGACTGACCTTTGCTTTCACACGTTCATAAGTGTCGGGCTTGAACAGGCAGCCGTGTGCTCTGTGTGTGTCCGAACACTTTCCTAGATGGATGCATCCAGGAGAAGATGCAGCACTGGGCAAAGAGCATGCTTTGGGATAGTGAATTCACCTACGCTGGTGCTGCCCTGGGTTTACTGTTACCTTTCCAAAGGTTTCAAACTGCAGTTGGGGCTGTCTGGCACGTTGAGGTGCTGTCTCGCTCCTCCTGGAAGAGGTGCACTTTCTGTTCTGTTTGTCTGGGCATGGTGGGATTTTGCCTGGAAAAACGCTTTGCCTGGGAGTGTAATCTTGTACAATAAGTTGTGATGGTTCAAAATTACGCTGGGCCTTAAATTTCCTTATAGACATAAAATAAATGTGCTAGCTGCAGAGGGCATGAACTCATCAGTACAGTTCGGATCAGCCGGTCTGCCTTGAAGTCTGCTTTTGCAGAAGCGCTTTGTGAAATCAGAGCCTCTTAAACATGCACACAGTCCTCCTACACACAAAGCTTTCAGCTCCTGGCTTGAAGGCTGCCGCAGCAGAAGCCTCACTTGGATAGGAACAGAACGCTGCTGGACTGTGCTCTGCGCTGTGGAGGCTAAGGAGGCACGTACAGATTGTAAGAGTCCTGAATGGCAAGCAATCTATGTATAGCAAGACTTTAAACTTTCAAGGGTATGCTTTTCTTTGCATAGAACTAAACTAGATTTCATTTATTGGGAAGAGTTCCAGCATGAACAGTCTCAGCCATTGCCTGGGTACCCTGACCAAAAGAGTAAGGGAGGCATAAAGATAAAGCTTGGAAAATGCTCTTCACCCCTTTTCTGAAGAGATAGCAGGGGAAAAAGACAATCTGATTTGCCTTTGTGAAATCAGATTTTGCTAAGGAAAGAGGCTGCAGCTTGCAGAGTTTACTGTAAAATTTTGGGAATTGGTCAGTCTAACACTGGCTACTGGCTGGTCAGGAATAGCCAACTCCGAGCTACCCGTACAAGTCAAACCCAGCTCTGCCCACTATGGAACGGGCTGCAATTTTACCTCACTTGCTGTTTTGCTTTCTTTTAAACAATGGTGTTTGCAACCTAAATGATGTTCTCCTAATAAAGCTTTTGTGCACACCGCAGGAATACAGGATTGTAAAACAGGCTCCTGCAAAACAGGCTGTTCCCATTTGCTGCTGCTGCTGTTGGAGAGGGGCTGCAGCCCAGGGCACGAGCTTGAGCTTTCCATCCACCAGGCTGAAGGCGTTATCTCTCATCTCCGTAATGACCTCGTCTCGCAGTTGTGGGTCTGAGCTGTTCCCTTTCCATTGGCCAGTGCTGCCCGGCTGTTGCGTTCTTCCCTTCAGTTGCTGTTTGCAGAGAATGGGACTTTGCACCCAGCCTAACTGATCTTAACTTTTTAACAAAATAGTTTGTGTTACTGTCGGGGTTTTTTCCGCCCTAAACTTCACATGGAATTTAAAAATGAGTTTTGTTCTGAGTGCGTTTAATTACTTCAGCAGAGTTAGAACCTGTTGTTTCAGAAGGGGCTCTCCCCGCCAGCGAGTGCCGTGTGGCTATTGCAGCGTGGTCCATGGCTGTCGGCTGCCTCTGGAAAGGCACTGGATTGGGGAAAAAGTGTATTCATGGGGGATATAACAAGAGAAGAGGGATGGGGGCACTTTTAACAGGGAGCGCATCATCTCTGGTGTGCAGACTACCAGGAACTTCAGGCAAAAGCGGAGCAGCGGGAGGAGATGCTCCTCAGGCTTGTGAAAGAGGCAAGGTCAGAGGAGGGTGTGCTGCTCCTGGGGAGCTCTGGAGGCTCGGCTCTTTGTGAGGGTGACTTGTCCTGGATCAGAGAATGCAGCGTATTGAACTAAGTTGAACTTGAAAGGATTAAACTGAAGGGCTGAGGTGGTCTCTGAGGAGACAGCTGCAGACTGTCTCTTGGTGACTTGAGGTTCCTGTATCGCTGTCTTTTGATCCTCTTTGTCTCAAGGGTTTGCAGAGGAATCCTGAGCTTGTGGGCTCTGCCAGACCCAGAAGCAGTGCTGGGACTCACACCGTACCTGTGCGGGGAAGCACCTGGGATCAGATGCAGTCTGATAAATGCTATGCTAACAGTGAGGAAACAGCTATTTGCTGCAAGTCTTTTGCAATTGACCTTTAGGCTTTTGTTTAAAACCGGTGGTGTTTTGTTAGTGGGGAATTCCTACAGTATGTTACTGAAACTGTGTATGAGGGGAGTTTCTGTTGGAATAATTTATGTGCTTCTTTCAGGGCAGTAATTATTTACTAAGTATCGGTGGTTGTCTGGAATGTCTGGTTAATTATCAGCTCACCTCTGTGAAAGCACACAGAGTGAAAATACATAAATAAAAATCTGAAAGTTGTTTTTTCCCTCTCATTTCAGGTACTGGGTCCATGTGTCACGTCTGAATTATCTTCGAATTCCCTAAGTTTGAACTCGTACCATCTCCTTGATGCACACTCACGACATCATGGCCAGTACTCAGGAGCACCTGAAATTGTCTTCCTCCCCAAACTCTATTGGCAAAGCTTTCTGTGAAGATAAAGACTTTAGTATGCTACATGATGAACACGTGCCTGCTGGAAACCACCCGTCCCCTGAGCTCATCGAGGACGTGCGCGAGAAGGGCTTGCTGCAGGCAGACCTCATCGAGAACATGAGCAGCCCGGTCACTGCAGCCGTACTGACCAGCATCAGTGAGGACTCTAGGGACCAATTTGAGAACAGCGTGCTGCAGCTGAGAGAGCAGGATGAGTCTGAAACAGCCATTCCTCAGGGCAACAGGAACACTATGGATGGGGAGAGCAACAGTGGGGCAGATGATGTCAAAGTCCAGTTCAACAGATCAGGCAGTGGGAGTGGTGGGTTTCTTGAGGGACTTTTTGGTTGCCTGAGGCCCGTGTGGAACATCATAGGCAAGGCGTACTCCACAGACTACAAATTGCAGCAGCAAGGTAAGTAGGGAAGCAGAACTTGATTGCTTCTGGAGGAATGCGTGGAGATGAGGAAAGAAATCCAGGGCTTTTTCCCAGCTTTCCATGTGACTGTTTTTGTCTCGTGCAGGCCTATTATGGGTTTGCAAAGACAAATCCTGTGCTGCACAGCCACCCACTGTCATTTGTAGCAAAGGCAGCTTGTGATGGAGTCAAAACCAGTTGCCTGTTCCGACCCATGTCTTGGGCTGCTGTGACAAGATCTGAATCCAAACTGCAAATTTCTGAGAATCAGAAAGATTTGTGTTGAGTGCTGGGATTGTATCAACTACTTCATTTCTGCATTTTTTTTTTCATGGCAGATGGAAAACACAGGCATAGGCAATTTCATCACGCTAGGAGAAAAAACGTTGACCTGGGCTTTTCTACTCCTGCATGTGTATGCAAAGGCTGTCTCCAGCTGAGCACCAAAGAGCAGGAATATTGCTTTAAGCTGAAACAGAGGAGGTTAAATGAGATCTTAGGAAGGAATTCTTCCTATGAGGGAGCGAGTCCAGAGAAGAGCAACGAAGCTGGTGAAGGTGCTGGAGAACAGGCCTTATGAGGAGCGGCTGAGAGAGCTGGGGGTGTTTAGCCTGGAGAAGAGGAGGCTGAGGGGAGACCTCATTGCTCATAGCTACCTGAAAGGAGGTTATAGAGAGGAGGGTGCTGGGCTCTTCTCCCAAGTGACAGGGGACAGGACGAGAGGGAATGGCCTCAAGCTCCGCCAGGGGAGATTTAGGCTGGACATTAGGAAAAAATTTTTCACAGAAAGGGTCATTGGTCCCTGGCAGAGGCTGCCCAGGGAGGGCATTGAGTCCCCTTCCCTGGAGGGGTTTAAGGGACGGGTGGATGAGGTGCTAAGGGACATGGTTTAGTGTTTGATAGGAATGGTTGGACTCGATGATCCGGAGGGTCTCTTCCAACCTAGTTTTTCTATGATTCTATGATTTCCAGTGAGGGTGAGGAGGCCCTGGAACAGGCTGCCCAGAGCAGTGGTGGCTGCCCCATCCCTGGAGGGGTTCAAGGCCAGATTGGATGCGATTTGGAGCAACCAGATCCAGTGGGAGGTGTCCCTGCCCATGGCAGGGGTGGAACTGTAGGGGCTTTAAGGTCCCTTCTGACCTAAACCATTCTGTGGTTCTGTGGACATATTACATGAACTTCTCTGTCTTTTTGTTCAGCAGTAGTGTTATTCTTTAAAATATCATTCTATCCTTATCTTTCCAGAAATTTATCCTTTAAGGTTTGTACCTTTTTCAGGTAGATGGATAAATGAGTATAAATATAAAAAAAAAAATTTAAAAAAAATGTTTTGGGCATAAGCCTTATCAGTCAGCTGCATACATATATCCTTAGGGATTCCTGAAAGCTACAGAGCAGGTTATGCTTTGCCTTTGGTGTCTAATTTCTCCCCTAGCACAGGGGGAGGGAAGTGGCAGATGGGAAAAGAACAAGCTGTCATTAGAATTAAGGAGCTGAAATGGTTGAGGCTTATTGAAAATGGGAGCAGCCTGGCCACCATCCTATATCCTAGGGTGGAAGTCTCCTGCATTGTTGTGATCAAGACTCAGTATTAATCAAATGGTTTTCTGGCATAGACAAATGAGAGAATACATGGTGAGAAATCCCATCTGAGGGGTATCTAAATCCCAGAGTCGGGTTGGGGAACAGCTCCTGATATCAGGGAACAGGGCTCTTAAACAACATGTTGAGGGAATCTGCTTTGAAATAAGCTTACTGTTTCTTCCTAGAGTCAGTGGTTTCTTGTTCCTAACTCTGAGCAGAGAAATCCACCTCTGGACTGCAGGATGGCGAGTGCCTCCAGAGCCAGCAGCCTCTCGTCTGTCAGGCCTGTGTGCTCAGTAGGAGCTCACTTGGTTTTGAAACCCTTGGCAAAGCTGGTTTAAGTGTTGTCTGCATGTTGTAAACTCGGTGTGCCACACATAGTTGAGCCTGTAAATAAAAGAAGTGACTGAAGACTCGCTGGGGAGTTAACCCTGCTGGGATGGTTGCACAGTATGTGGAGTAGATGTGGTGAGTTTTGGGAGAGACTGTGTGTGGCTGGAGAGCCTCCCTTGTGAAGGCCAATGAGCTCGGAGCAGTTGGGTGACGTTCAAAGGAGGCACAGTGTCTGTTCTGCTGCTTTGGTTTGTGTGTTTGTGGGTTTTTTCCCCAAGGAAAGGGCACAGGTGCAGATTTCCATCGCCGCCTTCAGCCACTGGCCGTCCCGCGCAGGCGATGTCTCGCCAGTCGGGGCTTCGGGTTGCCGGGAGCTGCTGCACCGTCCGTGCTTGTGTATGCCTGCAGGCTCAGGTGGGCAGCTCCGGGAGAGCTACCTGCGAGGTGGGGAGATCCTGTTTTCCATATAATTTGGACAGCAGATGCATTGGCGTCTGCAGTTTAATATGTGCTCTGATGACCCATGGGGGATGCTTCCTTTTGTGTGAAAGTCAGTAATAAAGAAGATTGAAGCGCCAACTAATGAAAATGAGCAGCTGACAGTGTTGCTGTGCTTAGGGGTGCACGTGGAGCTCCTGTTCGTAGGCACAGAAGTACCTTGCTGTGCTCGGTGTCATGAGCACGTTCGGAGCCATGAATTCATGGATGCTTTGCAGCTTGCGGTTGGCATTAGGCCCTTCCTGAAAGGGCAGTTTTGAAATGGCTGCAGATGTGGCAAGGCTGAAGATTAATTGGGATCTGCTGTGTGTGGCCTGTGTGGTTTAGCTCCATATTCAACGTCTTTACCATCATAAATGAAAGTGGAAAGAAGGTGATATCTTTTTAAAGCTGTTTTTCCCTCTGGAGCTGCTCAGTCAGATGGGCCTGGGATGGTCGTAGTACAATTCTGTTAGCCAAGGATAAACCTTTTTTAAATTGTTTCTGTGCTGACATTTGAAGATTTTGTCAGAATATTCATGTTTTGTTTTCCAGATGATCTCATTCCATTCCTCCTTCTTGCCACCAGAAAATCTCCTATGTGTGAATTTCATCAGCTGCATAAACCCAGCAGTTTAGTAACCAATGTGTGCGAGTCCTTTGATTTTTGCTGTCTTTAAGCAGGGCCACAGAGAAAACGAGGTTTGTGCCTATGCCAGCACTGTGCTTTTGGAGAAGACAGGCTGAGGAAATGTCTCTGGCCCTTCCAGCAGCAGAAGGAGGCTTGCAGTGGCCTTTCTTTCCCCTGGCAGCTTATTTACAGTCTAGGGGTCTTTTCCCTTTTCAGCCCTAGGAGTGTTTGGCCGCAGGAGCAATCCTGTGTTGGGCTGAATCAACAAGTGGAGGAGGGGTCCGGTTTGGACCTGCACCCATGGGGAACTGTGCCTGCAGAGGCTTCCTAGGACTTTTTGCTGCTCACCATCATCTCTGCTTGCCTACTCTGAGTCTTCTCCAGGCAACTGTTTGTCTTCTCTGAACAGAAGTTGCCCAGACTCTGGGGCGTGGTGGTGGTGAGGTTTCAAGTGGTACAATATAAATAGGTCTCATGCCCTTTGCAGATGCTTGATGGTTGAGTCCGTGTTGCCTGTGAAGGGCCTGGCTTGCAGCTTGCTGAATGGGGGAGAAGGTCAGAACAACTCTTACATGGTTCCACATTATCTTCTTGTTGAAATGACTTCTTGTGTGTCCTCCTTGGCATCTGGGGTGCTCATCAAAGAGGATTATGTTTCTGTGCCTGCCCTGAGGGCCTGCGGTGGGCAGAGCTTTGGTCAGCTGGAACGTGCTACGGTGGGCTGTGCTGGTTGACTGAGCAGTGCCAGTTGCTGCTGTTGGATGCTCTGCCTGCCCACAAGGAGTCATTCCTGCAGGGAGTGGATGCCTTTGTGCTGCTCAGTGCCTGCCAGCTGGTTATCTGTGGCTTAAGTATTTTGGGTTTGACCCATAAAACCGCTCCTGACTGTTTTTCCAGTTGTTTGCACTGACTTCTAACGGCTTTTGGTGAGTGCTTTAAGGGCATGTACTCAGTTCTTTAATTTGCATCTACCAGTCATTTAATTTGGATCACTGGGGCTCCAGCACTTTATAGTGAGACTTCTTTGTGTTTTCTACAGACTCATTAGCTCTTTGAGCTGTTTCCTTTGGATTAAGAATCTGTCTTCAGGGAGTTCCCTTTCACCAGTTCTGGGCTCACCATCCTTGTGTGCATTTTGTGTGAACCTGGGGAGCAAGGTGCTTTATGAAGCATGCTCATGTGTGTGGGATTCTGTAAACCAGAGGTGCTTCTTGTTCCAGTGCCAATGCCGGCCAGTAGCCAGCGCTGGCAAGTGGCAAATGTTCACATGTAATAGACTGACTCAATGGCTCAGGCTGCTCCTGCATTTATTCCCCATGGGAAACAGATTCCCGTCATTCTGCTCAAATGGTTCATAATCACTTTAGAAATGCAAGCTCTTGCGTAATTTCTGCTGCTATTACACTTAAATTTGTTTAGTGGAGGTATCCCACCAGTTTCTTTAGGACCAGAAGAGTCTGGAATAAAACATGCTCCGTGTTGAAAGGAGTTATCCTTCCCTGTCTTGCCGGGGAGGAGGGGTGAGCACCAGGAGAGCTGAAGCAAGCCCTGAAGTGTGAGCGATCGCAAAGGATGTTTGGCTTAGTGACGTTGACGGACTTCTCGGTCAAGGCTGGCCGTACAGTCAAGTCTTGACTAGTGTGTCCAGCTGTGTCTCCTTGTCACCCTGTGGATCATCTGAGGTATCGCCCTTCTGGTCAGGTGCTTTGGCTTAACCATGGTTAGTTATCACAGCCGTGCATTCAAGCTCTTGCAGCTGGTTTAGTCAGACCCTTTCAGAAGACACAGATCTCGGCATCCCTGCATGTGCTGTTTCTCTCTGTACCTGCTGTGTAGATGTGCTGCAGCTGCGACAGCTGTCATTCACCGTCCTCTGCCTCAGGGTGCTGTGGGTTGCCCAGGACAGGTCTGTGCAGGCAGCTGGGAGAGCTGTGTCACCTGCTGTCGGGATGGTGGGCATGGCCTCGGCCCTCAGCTGTGCGCAGCTGGCAGTGCGTCGGGTTCTCTCGTTTCCAGCCTTGCCCATTACTCTCTGCAGAACCGACGGGACTAGCTTTGAATGCTGCCCCTTGTCAGCCAGCTCAGCTCCAGCCTGGCCCTGGGTGCCATCGGAAGCACAGACGTGGGGTAATGTGGATGTATTTTGTAATTGACGGTCTTGGGTTGGAGTACAAAATGCCAGTTTGCACCGCTGATGCTAGTGGATGCTGGGTTTCAATTCAGTGTGGCCCAGTGCTTTTCTCCACCAGCACTGCTGTCTTCGGGAAGCTTTTTAGTGCTTGGAATGTAATGGGAGCCAAACAAGTCACTGATGCTGGCTGTCTGCAAATGCAGGAACATGCTCCGATGCTTTGAAAGGATGGGCTGAGATTTGTGTCCTGCTGCTTTATACCTTATGTAGGGTTTGGCTCTTTCTTCATCTTGGAATTCCCAAAGGTGTGGGATGTTTCACTGATTGTTACTGCACCAAAACCTCTTCCCTGAATTGTGCCCTTGATAGTCAGGATGCAGGAGGGATATGGGAAAGGCCATACCTTACCAAAGAAACACAATGTGGCTTTGCAGGAGGAAGCACGTGGACTTTGCCTGGCTTTGTTTGCAGTCTGTGCAGTCTATTAGGAGCAAAGGAGGGCTCCTAAGTGACAGCAATACAGTGACCCGTCAGCGCTCACGGGCTTTGGGTGCTTCAGGGAAATAACTGACAGTGGTGTGTGCCTCATACAGGGAAGACAGTCTCCTAACATGGAGAGGAACAGCTGTTTCAGTACAACGGAACGGTTTGTGTTGCCCACGTGAAAACACTGCTCATCAGCAAACACAAAAATCAGCTGCATTGCCACCTTCTTCCAGAAGCAATGCATGTGTGAATTCAAGAGAAATACAGATCTCTACTTATGAATTTCCATATTTAAATATCTGTCTTTAAATGTCTGAATGCCTAAAGAATTGAATACCAATTATAAGTGTTGCAACAAAAAATTGCTCAGGTTATTTGGTGAAGAAGAATGTTTGATTTTAAAACACTTGAATGTGGTCATGGCAGTGGTCACAGCATGTTTCATGCACCAATTTCTGCTGGGTTCTTACACAGGCATTTCAGGCTTCAGTTCCAAAGGATGCGCTTGCTGGAAGGCAGCATCCCCCTCTCAGTGTCGTGGCATTCTTCAAAACTGAGGACAGGAATCACCCGCTGCCAGCCCATGGTTACCGGGCGTGCATCGCTGTAATGTGTGTCGATCGAGAGCTGCATGCACTGTCTTAACGCTTTTGTACAGAAAAAGTTTTGTAAGGTTGCAAGCGGATACATCGGTATGAGAAATGGACTTGTGTCTGAAGAAACATATGCTGGGGATTGAACTTTGCCCAGCCAAGCCAAGTGGAATTTTTTCTGTAGATTAACGGTGGTTTTTTTTCTGTTTCAGTGAGCAGAATGAGCGCCAGGGTCGGGCTTAGGTGGGAGCTGGTTCTCCTTGGCTGTGCCTGGGGAGCGGTCCTTCAGCAGGAGCCGTCCTGCGGTGTCTGGGTATCACAGGAGTGATCTAAGGGAAAGATATGGATTGGGATCGGTCCAGAGACAGTTTGGGTGTAGAAGAGTCCCTTTGGTGGTGATAATATCTAAGATGAGCGCTTTTGCATAATCCCATTCACAGCCCTGGGGGAACCACAGTGGCTCGGAGACTGAGTGAAATGGGAAGAGACGCCTTTGCAGTGATCTGAAACGGGATCTGGGCAGGCATGATTTCCTTTTATTACAGAAATCAGTGGGTTACTTGTTGGTTTTGCTGCTAAATAATTTGCTCTCTAAACTTACACCTTTACCTAGTTACAGTAAATAAATCATTGTCTGCCTTTTATCTTGCTGTTTGTGGGATGCTGAGGTAGTTTCAGGGTGGCTTGTAGACCCAAGGCTTTCTGTTCCGATGGGTACAACTGTCTCGCACAGTTTGTATGGTGCTGCTGGACCACTCCAGCAGTATCCACACACAAGATGCTTGTGAAAGGAATCCCTTGTGGAGGAGGAATCCCGTAAGATGTTTTTGCCTGTTTGACACTGATATGCACACAGGAGGGAAACACTTGTGTGTTACTGTTGGTGGTGATGAATGGGCTTTGCTGGGTAACTTAGCAGGAGCTGGTCTGCACTTTACAACCTGCCACCTCCGACTTCCCTTTTTGTTTCCTATTTCTGCCCTGTTTCAGGGGGGAAAACCTCACTATTGTTTATCAGGTGTGAATGTTTGTTTTTCTCATCTCTGATTCTCAAGAGATGCTGTCCCCATTCAGGTTTGGAGTAGAGGATGTGCTCCCTAACTCCCAGCCCCATGTCCCTGGTATGTTAAACTGCTACCTGCCAGGGTAGCTGTTGCTCATCGAGAGACTGGCAGTGGTGGTGAGC
Organism: Phaenicophaeus curvirostris; assembly: GCF_032191515.1. NCBI lineage: Eukaryota > Metazoa > Chordata > Aves > Cuculiformes > Cuculidae > Phaenicophaeus > Phaenicophaeus curvirostris. Next base: position 27,394,484 of record NC_091401.1, on the reverse strand, counting down.
TCTGCCAGAAGGGATGGAAAGGGTCGGGCTGGAGGCAGCTGTGATGGGGCAGAGGAGCTGGGACAGGGATGCTGGGGCTGAGCACATGCGAGCGTGCCTCAGCTGTGCCTGTTCCAGGAGGAGGTGCTGTCTGCCACCCCCAGGAAAGCCCACCTCCCGATACAGCCAGGGAGATGGCAGGTGCTGTCCTCGTACAGTCTTGCAGCAGAATGTTTTTTGGTTGGGATCTCTTACCTTGTTTCCCTTGCTTGCCTGTGCCTAGATACTTGGGAGGTGCCATTTGAGGAAATCTCAGAGCTGCAGTGGCTGGGCAGCGGCGCACAGGGAGCTGTCTTCCTGGGCAAATTCCGGGCGGAAGAGGTGGCCATCAAGAAAGTGAGAGATCAGAACGAAACGGATATCAAGCACTTGCGGAAACTCAAGCATCCCAACATCATTGCATTCAAGTAGGTTGTGCAACTTGTTAGAAACATACCATTATCCAGGGGAGAGCTGATTGCCTGTGTATCTTGGCCAGGTTTTTAAAGTCCAGAGATTAAGCTGCCTGTAGGAAAAAAATAGGTGTCCATCCTTCCTCTCAAACAGTTGCACATTCTTGTTAAAGCAAAGCTACAGATGCTGTTCACACCTGGTACTGCACTTTGCATGCAGGCTCACAGTGTCTGTGCACCCTACAAATCCACAGGAGTAGGAGCTGTAGGAAGCCCACCTTTGTTGTCAGTGAGGTTCCTTCTGTGCAGAGCACCCAGTAGGCATTCCCCTTCCTGTTCCATAAGTGGAATGAGCAGGGGCTGGGCCAGGCAGAGTGAACAGGTCACTCTCCTGCCCCTGGATTGCCCACCTTTGAGAGTTGTCCTGGGACTTCCACTCTGCTGATCTGCATTCACTGTGTGTTTTCCTTGACAGAGGAGTTTGCACTCAAGCCCCGTGTTACTGTATTATCATGGAGTACTGCGCGCATGGGCAGCTCTACGAAGTGCTGCGAGCAGGGCGGAAAGTCACCCCTCGGCTGCTCGTGGACTGGTCCACAGGGATCGCAAGTGGGATGAATTATCTACACCTTCACAAAATTATCCATCGAGACCTCAAGTCACCCAAGTGAGACTCTTGCTGCTTAAACATCCTCTGCCTGTGCTTGCCTTTTCTTTTCTTGAGGAACAATTGAAAGTTAGGTCAAAAGCCCAATATATATATATATATTTTTTTTTGTCTGTGTTGACCCAAAACTGAGAGTGAAATTTGTTGGCACTCAGCTCCTGTGCTGCGATTTAACAAGACTGGTAGTGTTACCGGCATCTTACATGATAAATAGCAGTCAAGAAGTATTTCTAATGACGTGATGGTGTCTGTTCCTTTTTGAAAGTGGAATATTCTATTGCCTTTTTTTTTTTAATTTTTCCTTCTTATATGTTCGTTTGTAATTTCCTTTGTTTTCTGTAATGCACCTTTCTCACTTATCTGTTGCTTTCCGACTAAAACTATCTGTCTGCTTGTATTCTGGTTCCCTAGAAGTTTATCCCTTCTTTAGCCTGTAACACAACAGTGGCAGCATGGTACAATAACATCTTTAGATGGTTTGGTTTAGAGCACTAACATTTTGAAATGTCTCCAGACAGGGTGAATCTTCAGTGAGTTGTTAATTTATTTGAGGTTGATTTTTGGCTTGTAGCATTTAGAACCACATTGGAGGCACAAAGCACAGCCAGCCTGAAGCAAGTGAGTGCTTTCCTCTGTGAAAATACATAATCTTTGTCCTTGAACCACAGTTGTGAACTGCATTGCTGATTTGTGCCGATTAAGAAAGGATTTACTCCCAGTGGTGGTTATGGTACAAGAAAAACTGCAAAATGCCAATTTCTCTTTTTTCTTTTTCCCCAGCGTTTTAGTTACACACACAGATGCAGTAAAAATTTCAGATTTTGGTACCTCTAAAGAACTCAGCGATAAAAGTACCAAAATGTCTTTCGCGGGAACTGTGGCCTGGATGGCGCCAGAGGTGATTCGCAATGAGCCCGTCTCCGAAAAGGTGGATATCTGGTGAGTGGTACTGATGCCTGGCTATCTTCACCTTCTGTTCAGCCCTGAGGTTTCCCAGCACTCGGGTGTTCAGGAATCTTGAAAATCCTTGTCAGTTCTGAATCACAACAAAGCCAAAACCAGATGGAGTTTCCAGGTAGTTTGTCCAGCCACCTGGATCCATTTTCCTGCAGCCCATGGAAAAAATTTTGAGGAAAAAATTCAAATTCTGCTTTCACTCCCCTTGATTTGAAGCCAGTGGGTTGTGAAAATGCAGTGGTTTTCACTTGAAGTTTTTTCCTGACTGGTGGTTTTCAGAGCCGAGCATTTTGTCCCCTTAGATGTTCTTTTGCAGTGCTGGCATGTTGGCGTTGGTGTGAGCCTGTTTGACTTACAGGCAAGCCCGGCCAAGACAGTGTCCTGCCAGCAGATAGGGCATGCGAGCAAGGCGATCCTCTTGGGATTGTGAGTGAGGTGGTCGTACCTCGCCTCAGATCACAGCCCGACTGCTCACATGCAGTAAGAGTAGGGCTGGGTCTCAGCAGCGCTTTGATAACCTGTATTGACTAGTTTCATATGTCTTTGGTGTTTTATTGGGCAAAGACTGTAAATAAACCAAATATCTGCTGCTATAAGTTAAGTTTTTGGTCCTAAGGAAGAGAAGCAAAGCGAGTGTTCTTAACTGTCCCTTTCAGTTCTTGCAATAGGAGGTTCTTTTCCAGGCAGGGTTCTCTGAATTAATTTTTCCTTTCTTTAGCCTTCCTTCCTTCGGCAGAAAAGAAATATCAGATGAGACTGCACACACTTTTGATGCTGACATCTATGGGAAGGAAGAAAGACAGGGCAACGTCCGTGTTGCAGTAGCTGTAGCGATGTCTGAGGCCTATGAAGCTCTCACCTAGGGTCACACTGCCAGCAGAGGGAGTTTTGACCTTCGTGAAAGGAAGGCCTGCAGAACACAACCTTTGTTCTGTTGTCTCTGAAAGGCGCTGATCTGTGTGTTCTGTAGCAGGTGATCTGTTCTTGCCAGTAAGAACGGTCGAAAGTTTTCTTGGAAGAGATAATTTTCCTTTTCATTTAACAGGAGGAGATTTGGTGTTCAGGACAGTGCTGGGGCAGAGGAGGAAGAGTTGCTTGCTGTGTGAAATAGCTGCTTGTGGTTTTAAAACTAATAAACACTGTGGCACCTACTTGCAATTTCAGATCAGACATATCTTGTTCCCTGTTAGTGATATTTTTGAAGCTCCAGAAGTTTCTGTTAAATGGCATTCACACAAAAGTTTTTCTCCTGCTTTCTCTCTTCTACAGGTCGTTTGGGGTAGTTTTGTGGGAGCTGCTGACAGGAGAGATTCCCTACAAGGACGTGGACTCTTCGGCCATCATCTGGGGAGTGGGTAGTAACAGCCTGCACCTTCCTGTCCCTTCCACCTGCCCCGATGGCTTCAAAATCCTCATGAAGCAGACCTGGTAAGGGCCTGAATCCTGCACTGCACAGACCTAGGGCTGGCTCCCAGCTCCTGCCGGACCCCCAGTAAAACAGATGAAATGGGGGTCAGGGTGGGAGCGTTGAGCCCAGAGCACAGGGCTCTTAAATACCTCACACTTGTCATGAGAGTTTAATATCTTGGATTCTGCTTTATCATGGGCAGAGGGCCCAGAGGGACACTTGGAGCTTAGAGGTAGTGGGAAGAGAGCTGTCTGGTTTGCTGGGTGTACAGGGCAGGGCAGCAGAGGTAGAGGAAGGATTGTTGAGAGGGGCTTGTGAGGGGCAAGTGGTCGAACAGGAGAGGAGAGCAGAGCTTGACGGGAGCCCCACAAGGCAACGGCTACCCAGGAGCTGCCTGTCCAGTTTGAATTGGGAGCAGGCAGCATGAAGGTTGTCTTTGGTAGCTTCCACAGAGGTGGACAAAGGTAGCTCTGTGGCAAGAGAAAAGGAGCTGGAAGGAAAGCAGGGGTCCTACTGTTGCAGTATCTGTGTTGAGAGGGGCTCTGCCTGGCTGTGCTTCCCCGTGGCCACAAAGGCAGGAAGGGCTCTTGGAGGCTCCCAACACCCAGTACGTACACCCGGATCCCCACCTAGTGGAAGCAGGTGGTTTGTGGCAGAGAGGTGGTTGAAGTGGCTGTTTCTTGTGCTGAGCACAGCAGTCCATGCAGAGTCTGGTGGGTTCGGTCCTGAAGCTTGAGTGCTGGTCTCTTCTCAAAGATACAAGCAGGTTTGTGCTTGAACGTGGTCTTACAGAGACGTTCAGTGGATTACAGTACCGTGTAGGCACATGTACCGTGTGGCAGCACTTGGTGTTTATAGACACCCTGTTTTATAGAATGTCAGTTATCATTTTTACTAGATAGAGTGTTCCTGTTAGGAAATTTGGAAATTAATGGAATAATGAGCTGAGATCTGTTTCTTCTTGACAGACAAGTTAGAACTCAGTTTCAGTTTGCATCCTACCTTTCATTTGCAATCAACTTTCCCCTTTTAAATGGTTTTTATCTCTTCTCGTTCCTTCAGCATCGATCATCACAACCCAAAAAGTGAACGCAAAATACCTCTGAACTATAAATAAACTTATATTCGGCCAAAGAGAAAACCAGGAAAGCTCCTTTGCTCTAATCTTTCAGATTCAGAGAACACATTCTAGTGAGAAACCCTTTCAGAGAGGCAGGAGGAGCTGGTGGTGTTAACCTCATCTCATACTTGGGTCTTTGTCTGTTCTGCTCCAGGCAGAGCAAGCCCCGGAATCGTCCCTCCTTCCGGCAGACCCTGATGCACCTGGATATCGCATCTGCTGACGTGCTGGCTACTCCTCAGGAAACCTATTTCAAATCACAGGTAAACGGAGAACAGCTGTAGCCCATGAGTACTGGAGTTAGCCCCAAGGATCTGGTTTCAGAGGCTGCATTGAGTGCAGCTAGAGTCCAGATCCATGATTTCAGTTGGATTCCTGGGGAGAAGCAAACTAACGGATGTCTTTAAAGCTTTTACCCAAGCTTTCGCAAACTGAGACATCTGCCAGCATCAGCCCGAAACTCAGTGTTGTCTCATTCACTTTTCCCCAGGGCTGCTGTGAGAGGAACAGCTGTGTTTGTAGTGGAGATGAACAGGGCAGCCATCGGGACAAGGAGCTATAACTATAACGGGGCAGTGGAGGGACTCTGGGAAGAGCTAGCAGTATGTTCTTGGAGATTTCTCCAAGTCCTACCCAGGGAGCAACTGTCTGCTCCCAAAGAGGGGATGAGGATGAACCCAGCCTCCAGCACTGAGGATCCATGTGCTCTTGGGGTGTATGTGAGGAAGTGGGTGCATTTATTAAAGCTGCATGAACTAGGGCTTCAAGGGGCAAATAGAATTTGTATCGCCCCAGTGACAGTCATCATCCCAAATCATAAGCCTTTCTGTTTACTTTAAATGTCAAAAGGGAAGAAAATGCTGTGTTAGGATGGAAAGAGCTTTAGGAATTTTTTAAAAGTACTTTTTAGACAATGCAGATGTATTTTAAATTGTTTAATCGGAGCTCAAAATGGGAAATACCATGCTGCAGCATTGTTACCCAAAATACTTAAGCCAACAGAAATACATTTCCAACCCAAGCCTGTAATTTTCTGCAGACACAAAGAAGGTTGCCCAAGAGTTTTTCTTTGGTGCAACCAGGGATCCTAATCCTTTGTAAATTCCTGAAAGTAAAATGGCTTCCCTAGGCTGAATGGCGAGAAGAAGTGAAGAAACATTTTGAGAAGATTAAAAGTGAAGGCACTTGTATCCACCGGCTGGATGAGGAATTGATTCGCCGCCGAAGAGAAGAGCTGAGGTCTGTTGAGTCTTTTATGTTTACTGCTCGCTTCCCACCCAGCCTTCTTTTCTCCACCTCCCTTAGCTTCTCTTCACAGGGCATGTGCTCCAGCCCCTCCCTGGCTGTTTTCATGCTCCTCTTGTACTAAGGACCCCAAAACAGGACTCAGTATTCCTGGTGGCATACGTTTGGGCAGCTCAAATTCCTCATGAGTTGAGAAACTGAAGTTCTCACTGGCCTCAGGCACTTGCGTGGCTGAGGGAAAGCTACAGAGAGGGAAATGGTGGAAACTGTCCCTGCTCTGGTGAATGGTTTTCTCCAGGAAAGAGGGGCAGAGGCTGTGTGGCTACCAGGAAGTAGTTCTGCCCGAGTTTTGGTGTTTGTGATAGTGCTGGAGCGGGTACATGCAGCTCAGTGGAAAAGCAGTCGTGCAGTTTCCTGTGAGCTTTCTCTGCTCTGATACTTCTGTTGGATTAGTTATTCCCAGGGAAGTGAACACACTTCCAGCGCACTGAGATTCTTTTTGAATGTTAGACCAACTTAAAAATGAAAGCGAAGTGTTTATTTAAGAAAGGAAGGTGCTACCGTTTGTGATACAGATTTGCAGATATGGTTATGACAGAGAAACATAGACCACCAAGTGTGTCAAACCTGAGAAGGCCAAAGGAAGCCTTGTTCAGCCACCATGATGTGGTTGTTGGTCAGTGTTTCCAGGCCCTTGGGAGATTTTGGTGGTCACATCTTTCAGCTGTGGTCCAAGATGTCTTCTGCAAGTATCCCGTAGCCGTAGGGGCATCTTGTGTTTTATGGAATACACACAGATGACTTTGCTAACTTAGACTCTTTTCTGGGCAAACAGGAAGATCAGAGCTTAGCCAAAGGGCTTACGGGTGCATGTGAGGCAGTTGCAGCTCATCTAGTAAGAGTTGCTGCTCTTCCAAAACTGTTAAATGCTTTCCGTATCGTATCTCATTGCTGTATCAAGCTCTTAATTGTCATTCATTGTTAGCTTTCTCTGGGGTTCAGTGCAATGCAGTGGTCAAATCTGACTTTCCTAAAGCACCTGTACTTTTCCTTACTCCCTTTTCTTGGTCCATGGGCATCAGATTGTGGAATAACGACTTTTCTGTTTTATAGACATGCGTTGGATATCCGTGAACACTATGAGAGGAAGCTGGAGAGAGCCAATAACCTATATATGGAGCTCAGCGCTATAATGCTGCAGCTGGAGGTCCGTGAGAAGGAGCTCATAAAGTATGTATCTCTGGGCGCAACAGCATGCCACGTGTGTGGAGGGAAAAAGCAGCACTTTGTTTCTAAACTGTGTAGTGGCACTTGTAGATATAGCATCCCCTGGCAAAACTCCAGGTGAAGAAAAGCTGGCAGTCAGAGCGAGGACCCTGAAGAGCAGATTGCTGCAGACCCCTTAGTGCACGTATGCTTATCTAGTGTTTACTGACTGGGAGAAAGGCACTTTTCCCATTTGGTGTTGGCATCCTTTGCCTCCTTTGTAAAGAGAAAAGTATTGCTGTGTCTGGATGGTGCGTCAGGGCCCTGTCCCAGCTGTCTGATCTCTGCAGAGAGAATTTGGAAGATGCCTGTGTCCCAGAACGATGGGTTGTGTTGCACCCAGCACAGTGGACAAACAGGCACGCGGCATGCTCACAGTGGAGCTGTCTCTCTTCAGCGGGAGCTGCAGTTGCATAAAGAAAGAACTGATTGGTTTTTTTTATTTTCCTTCCCTAATGTTTCAGGAGGGAACAAGCAGTGGAAAAGAAATACCCTGGGACGTACAAACGCCACCCAGTCAGACCAATAATCCACCCCAATACGGTGGAGAAACTGATGAAGAGGAAAGGGGTCTCCCATAAGCCAGGCAGCCAGACCAAACGGTAAGAAGGAACAGCCTGGTTCTGTGCCAGGAACTAGTGGTGGATCCCCATTGAGAGGAGCAGGCACCTGACTTTCCTTTGGCTCTGATAGCAGCGCAGGATGAGTCAAAGGGATGTTCAGTCTTGGGCCTGGTCTGATCCTCAGAACCACAATAGTTTTAGTTATCTTAAGGTAAAAGGGATGAATCCTGCCATCCCTTCTGCCTGGGCAGCTCTCAGGAACCGTTTGGTCTGTATAATTTTTTCGCAGCCGATGGTGCTTTGACAGGAGGTGCCTAATGTGTGTCTTGAGTTCCAAACTGTCTGAGCAAAGAGCATTTAGGTTGTTGTTGACTTAAATGGTAATAAGCAGGGTCAAGGTCTGTGGAAATCAGCCTGTGCTGGAGGAGGATGGATTCATTGTTGAGGGATCATTGTTGAGGGATTAAATTGGGATATGAGATATGGGAGTTCATGCTGTCCTTTTCAGCTGTTCCTCTTCTGCGTGGCTTTCAGAAAGTGAGCACTCTATTTTGTTCTTCCTGCTTCTGGGATTTCCAGGAGTTAAGAGTCCTGATGAACAGTGAGTAGCTGCTTCTGAGTTAATATCCATACGTGCCTGTGAAATGAGCAGGCTGATAACTATCAGCAGATTGGGACCCTGTTGTGCTGAGCATTGTATGTGTGCGTAGAGAGACATGTGCCCTGCACCAAGATCTCCAGAGGGAGCTTTTTGGGAGCAGAACATCCAAATAGGACTGGAAAAGGGAGAGTTTATGGCCGATACTGATAAAGCACTCAGAAATAAGTGCGGAGTATGGTGGGCTGAATGGAAAGGACATTGAGCGGAGAGGATCAAAGGAGAGTAAATGCAGAAGTCAAACAGCTGATGGGGTGGAAATCCTATGGATTTTAGAAAGCAGAGTGCGCTTGTGGCTGCAGCTGCCTCTTCATCCCAGCTGCAATACAGTGTTGTTTCATAGTTTGTGGTTTAACATGTAACTCCTGCTTCCAGGCCAGATCTACTGAAGTCAGAGGGCATACCGAGCACAGAAGCAGTGTCCAATGGCTCACCAGTCTCAGGGAGTCCCAAAATGTCCACACCGAGTGGCAAAAGCCGCTATCGCAGTAAGCCACGCCACCGACGAGGGAACAGCAAAGGCAGCTACAACGATTTTGCAGGGATCTTGAAAAACCAGCCAGTGCAAGATGATGCACCCCCGCCTCCACCCCATAATCATTCTCCTCATCCCAGCCTACCGCAGCCTGGCCACAGCCATCCCCATGGCCATCACTCACGACTTCATGCCCATGGACAAGATATTGCAAACTGCGCAAACAACCTAAGGTACTTTGGCCCTGCAGCTGCGCTGCGGAGCCCTCTCAGTAACCATGCGCAAAGGCGGATGTCTGGTTCCAGTCCTGATCTCATCTCTGCTGCGATGGAAGTGGATTGCCGAAGGAATCTGGAGAGCAAAGAAAGCAAAGCTGATCATTGGGAGTGTTGCAAAACAGATCCATATGATTCCTGCCTTCAGTGCAGGGAAGAGGACAGCGGTCAGGTACAGAAACAGCGGTCATCTGCAGAAACAGGGATGAACTGTTCCCAGTCACCAACATCTGTTTCCCTGTACGAGAACGTGCAGTTCATTGAGAAGATGGAGGAGGAAGGCTTCAGCAGCTCGAAGTCGGCATCTGCCCTGGCCACTCCGCAGCACATGGCTTCCTCCGTCCTGCCGTGCAAACCAAGGCCCCTTCAAAAGGTAAGGACGGTGAGCAGTGGTGTGAAAAGAACCAAAGCTTGCTCCTCTTTTCCCTCTCTGCCAGCAGGAGGTGTGTGGCACAGAGGGGTGGCTGGGTAGAGGATGGCAGCAAAGCCATGTTTTGTGCACATAGCAGTGGAGTTACGTGTACAACTTTATCTTAAGGAAATCACACTGATCTGAACTTTGCTTTGTGATCTGGACATGCTTTTAAAGTGGAATTCTCTAGGCACTTCAGTGTGTCCTGCTGATAAAGAGGGCTATCAAATGAGGTTTAGGCAGGGCATAGTTCTCTGTTGCTTGCGATTTAGCCTGTTGTTGTTTGAGCTGAAACTTGTTCTACTTAATTTTTGTTGTTGAAACAGTCTCAAACTGTTTTCAAGCCTTTCTCAAAACAAAGGAAGGGGTAAGTGAATTCTTTTGTTGATGCATCATGTAACAGTTTCATTGAGAATCTTTAGTGCTACTGTGCCTCAGAACAGAAATCCGATGTTTGCCATGGTCTTGGGGCCATCCCTTTTCCTATGCCGGCCAGGAACAGCCCCTGTTGGCTGAAAGTCGCAGCTTGCATGTGTTTTGTGAAAGTTTTGCAAGTCAGAAATGTTATGATGCAGTTGTACAGGAGCAGTTCTTCATTCCTCCTGCTTCCATTCAGGTGGGGAGAGAAGTAGGAAGCAGTCTGAGTGGAGTTCAGAGAGCAGGAAAACTATCTGGGGTGGAAGAGTGAAGGAAAAGAGGATGAGTACCAGTGTGGTTTGGGCTCAGACTGAAGGGGGAAGGAGCTCATAGTACAAGGGAATGGGATTAGATAGAGGCTGACTCTGAACAAGGGGTTGGCAGGTGGGATAGGATAGGAGGAAACTGTAAAAACTAAGAGAGCAGGGGGTGGATTTGCGTGGGAAAAGGAGAACAAAAGTCTCAGTGCTCACTGAGGAGGAGAACTAAACAAAACTCAAGATTTTCTGATTGGTGAAAACCACCAGCAGAGCCTTGTTACCCCCGTCCTGCTCTGCGATGGGCTCCTGTGAAGGAGAGTCAAATCTGTAAACCAAGAGTGCCAGATCAGCTCTGTAATTTATGTGGATTTTTGTGTGATACTAATTACTGGGCTTGCTTCTGCGAAAATACAGAATGTTGTGTGCTCAGTGCCTGCTAGAGCACTCCAGTGGATTTCATAGTCTGTCACTCCGGATTCAGAAACAGCAACATTAAGACTGCCTAAAAGAATCTCCTGGTTAGAAGGTGTTTGAACCAGCTTTTGCTGACTTGTGCGTTATTTTCTTGTCTGGATTGTTGGAGCCCGTTGACACTTTGTCCTGGAGGACCAAGGGGCAGCCGTTGGTTCATGCTTGTGCTTTCACACACGTGACACAGTTCTTGTCCTTGTTTTCTACCAGAGTGGTGATGACTCTTCAGAAGAGGAGGAGGGTGAAGTAGACAGTGAAGTGGAGTTTCCACGTAGACAAAGGTAAAGGGCAAACTCACTCCAATCTCTCTTTTTTGGGGCAAAACTCAGGAGAACTGTTGTAGCAGCACCCACCAGCATGGAAACTGTGGGAGGTGCTGGCAAGAGAACAGCATCGTGTCCAGTGCATCCTGTCTGCTCCAAGATGTGAAAGGCAGCCCAACGCTTTGCAGAGCTCTTGCTGCCAGCCTTGCAGATTGGTTATGACTCAGCTGGAGATGTTGTTCTTGGGGTGGTAAGAGGCTCTTGGAGGGTTGATGTGAAGCCTTTCCTAGGGGTAGTTCCTATTGTCACAGAATCACAGAATGGTTTGGGTTGGAAGGGACCTCAAAGCCCATCCATCCAGTTCCACCCCTGCCATGGGCAGGGACACCTCCCACTGGATCAGGGGCTCCAAGCCCCATCCAACCTGGCCTTGAACCCCTCCAGGGATGGGGCAGCCACCCCTGCTCTGGGCAGCCTGGGCCAGGGCCTCCCCACCCTCACAGCAAAACATTTCTCCCTAAGATCTCATCTCAATCTCCCCTCTTTCAGCTCACTGTCCCCCTCATCTTGTTTCTGCACTCCTTGATCAAGAGCTCCCCCCGCAGCTTTCCTGTGGGCTCTGTCTTTTGCTCAAAGACTCTTTTTGAATGTTCAAGCCCTCGGCCCAGTGTGGAGAAGCGAGCAGGAGGTGTTGCGTGTGCTGTACCTGAGCAATATCTGCTAGGGGAACAGGGCTGAGCAGCCTGGGCTGCCCGTTACAGCGAGCAAGCCCCATTCATATTGTGCTGAAGATGCTAGATGAAAGTACAGGTGTGAAAATCTGCTTGGATCTGTTCGAACTGTAGCACTGCTCTGGCAGCGAGAGCCTGTCCACTGAGGAGCCGTAACTTCCCTGTCAGGAGTGGGCTCGGTGGGGTCTGTTGAGGCTGGGCACGGCAGAGTAGCTGGACACAGCACCTGGGAAATGGCTTTTCCATTGCAATCAGAGGCACTGTGGTACCAGCTGAACCCTGATCTCTCCTGGTTTGCAGACCTCACCGCTGCATTAGTAGCTGCCAGTCCTACTCAACCTTCAGCTCGGAGAACTTCTCTGTGTCAGATGGAGAGGAGGGGAACACAAGTGATCATTCAAACAGCCCAGATGAGCTGGCCACCAAGCTGGAAGATGAGCTGGCTGAGAAGCTGGAGGACATGCTGTCCCAGACTCCAGAGATCCCCATTGAAATCTCCACCCAGTCCGATGGGCTTTCAGACAAAGAGTGTGCCGTGCGGAGAGTCAAGACTCAGATGTCTCTGGGCAAGCTTTGTGCAGACGAACACGGCTGTGAGGTAAGTTTAGCAATGCCCTTTTCCTTCTGTTGAGTAAAAAAAAATAAAAAAGATGCTATGGAAAGGAATCCGTGGGCCAGAAAGTTGGATGACGGCTTAGGAGACGCTATGGTAAATACCCTGCAGCAAAGCAACTGCTTACATTCCAACTCTTTCTCACACTGTGCCCGATGAGTGGACAGGGGAAAGCAGCACTAACAAAGCTGAACATAATTTGCTGGTAAGGATGAGCATAATGTCAGGAGACCATCGGTTTTGCATTGAGTAGGATAATAAAAAACAGCACATAAAGTAAATAAAGAAATGGAAATGATAAATCTGCTTTCCTCAAACTTACCCATTGACAGCCTTGCTGATGAAGCTGGAAAGATTTTCTTCCTTTTGCTGTCCCTCAGTTGTCTGGGAGAGGGAGGGCAGAATGTGCTGCGCTGTCTACCTGTAACTCCATCAGTGTTTGTGGTGCCTGACTAGATATTTTTCTGTCGTCCCCGTGTTGACGGGAGGTGAGCGACCTTTAGCAGGGTGCCTGTGTTGTTGCTGTCTCCTGTGTGCTGCCAGTCTTTTTCTCTGGTGGTGACGTTTGCTGTCTGCCCTTACAGGCTGGGATGGTGTGGCTGATCCGCAGTGCAGGAATGTTTCTCACCTCTTCCCCTTTCCTCTTGCTTTGCAGAACCCAGCACAGTTTGGAGAATCAGACTGTGACTCTTCTGAAGGGGAGTGTTCTGATGCCACAGTCAGGACCAATAAGCCCTGCAGCTCTGCTACTTGGTAATACAGATCTCCCCACAGCTTCCCGATACTGGCATTTTGATTTCCCTGAGATTCCACTTCATTCCCCTTCATCACACTTTACAGGAAGAGAAGATGCTTCTCCTTCCCACCCCAGGAGTGATTTGCAATAACCTGAATCTCTGGAAAATGTCCAAATGAAATTAATTCTCTTTGAGCATTTCAATCAAGAATGGCAGGGATGTATTTTATTGAATAATCTAGTTACTGTAACATGGATATTTATTTTTTTGACATTTTAACACTTTTTACTGTAAAGAGTGGATTGTATTTATAGAAACACAGACTTGTTGCAAAAAAAAACACAAACCAGTTCAGAAAGCAAGCACATTACAGAGAAACATCCTGGCTCCTGCCTGGACAGCTTTGTGTGCAGACACGGAGGGATTCTCTTGCTGCTTTCACAGGGGACCAGGCCTCGTGGCCCTGAAGATTGAAGAACAGATCAAGAAAACGAAATCACTCAGTCTTATGAAGTGAGGAAGCATAAAAAGACTTTACTGTAGGGTAACCTGTGAACAAAGCATATTCAGTATAACCAGCCGGGTCGTTTTTAATCAGAAGGTGGACGCATTCCTGGAGAAAAGTGGTACTGAGGTGCTAACATCCAGGATCTTCTGAGCGGATACATCCCCAGGAATGTAATAGTGGGGTTTATTTTAAGGATTTTTAGTTCCTTTTTTTAATCGGCATTTTTTTGTGCGATCCTGCAAATGTATTCTAACCTCGTCCTCTCAAGAATTGGTATAAGAGCACTTGTTAACATCGTCCTTGCTTCACTCTGGCAGTGCTGACCTCCAGCTGAGCAGGGGAACCTCTTTGAGACGCAGCGTGCCATTTCCCAGGGTGCTTCCTCCTCTGACCTCCTGTCTGTTTTGGTCCAAGAAGTCAATTGCAGCGGTGTGGGAAAGGCCAGAACTTGCAAACTGCGGAAACCACATCCTGCAGAGCTGGAGCGCTGGGGAGGAAACTGGAGATGCCAGTACTGGACCTGGAGAAACAGCCTCTCACCTACAGCAGCATCGATAACCAGCAGAGAGCTGTGTGTGGAGGGGGAAGACTGGGAATCACTGGCCTAGGCAAGAGCATCAGCCCTGCTCTGTCTCCTTACTCGCTATACGTTCTTGAAAGCACTAACAGCTGCCTACCCTTCACGTCGGGCTGTGTGCAAACGGCTTGCACAGGGAATCTTGATGGTGGCTGTGGCCCGGAGGCCTGTGTTTCTCCGTCAAGCTGAAACTCGGCAGGTGAAAGCGAGGGTCTTACCGGTATGTGACAGGCTGAGGCATTGGCAGATAGGAAAAATTTGTTTTCTGATTAGAACTCATAGTGCCTTCCCTTAAAACACTACTCTTCTAAATCCATATTGAAAGAGAACAAAACAATAGAGTACGTTTCCCCCCCACACCTTAGTTGATGTCCCCCTGCAAGAGCTTTCCCTCCGCCCTTCTTAGCGTGCTGGGTGGCGCGGCTGTGCCACGCATCTGCCGCGCTGCCGGGTGCTGCTCCGCAGGCTGGCACACCGGCCAGAGGTGAACGGCAGGAATGGACCATGGACAGGTACTTCTGTTGCTTTGTTTGTTTACATTTTATGTTAAAATATTGGTTTGAATTTAACTTTGGTAACTTATAGCCTCACGGCAAAGCGAAGGAAAATGTCTTACTTATACAGAGAGCAGTATTGTATGAGTTATATTATCCCGTATTTTTAAATTTCTGTAGCTGGACTACACACAGATCTTAAGTTATGATGTTATTTTATTATTTATTATCATTTCTGTAGATCAGAAGGTTGGCTTCACCGCTAGCACAATTGTAATCTGTTTGTGTGATGTTACCTTCTCCCTGACCGCGGGGTGGGAGCAGAGCTAGTCTCGGCCGCTGTCAGCGGTTGCTGCCTCTCATGGTTTCCAAGGACGCCGTTACACCGGGGCAGACAGCTGCCAGGGCTGCTCTGAGGGACGGGTACAGTCAGCGCCGTGGGCCCTGCCATGTTCTTGGTGGTCGATGCTGCAGTTTTGCTCCTCTTGCCAGTAGAGTTGGCGGCCCCGGAGCTGGTGGGAATGGTGACCGGGAAGCGGGTGGCTTTTGAATTGATCACAAAGTGATTAACCATCATGAGATCCCCTGGCAAGAGCATTCAAAAGGATAAGTGGGGAGTCACTGGGCAGCAGGTACGAGATCAGGGGTGGCGAGCAGCTGGATCCCCATGGTGGATCAAACAGGCTGCTGGAGAGGAGAGGGGGCGAGCAGCTCAGCCCTAACTGCAGCAGCAATACTCAGCTCTGGGTAGAGGCAGAATGCAAAGGGGCAGGAAGTTCTTTTCTGGCTTGTTTTGTCTTTCCTCTCTCTTCCTGTCTCTCTTTCCTCCTCCCAAATGTTCTGTGTCTCTGGCCAGTGGCCGGAGGAGGTGGCAAGGCCAGAGATGGCTTTGCTGTTGTGGTGTGGGATGGGTTTTGGTGTGGAAGGTGGTGGTGCCGATGGTTGCTTAGGAGGCTGGAGGAGAGGGTGCAGGAATTCATCAGTGGAGAACTATGTGCACCTACCATACGCACACGAGGAATACCCAGTGATTGCATAGAGGGAGGCCGAGAACCACCATCGGATGTCCCCCACGGCAGAGGGTGCCCAGACTCTTCTGTCCCGATGGGTCAGGCTTCCCGAGCTGTTCGCTGCCTGTGGGCAGGGCGATGCCTGGAAAAGCAGAGCTGAGCCCTGCAGGCTGCCTGCTGCCCCACTTCGCTCTGGTTTCTTTACGCGCCTGGGCCACTGCACTGTTAGGGTTCAGTGTCGCTCCCCGGAGCTGCTGTGTCTCTTCAGGGCTGCCTCTAGGGCTGCTTCCCTCGCTCAGACATGGAGCCCTGGCCCTGTAGAGATGTAATCCCGCCCTCCCCCCCCACACAGCCCTTGCCCTTGTGGGCTGCTGTACAAGCGTTTTCCTTAGAGAAACCTCCCTGGAACCATAGCCAGATGTGGTCTCCACGCTGCTGTACGGGCACCTCTGCCGTGGTTCCTTGCACTTTCTCTCCTGGCAGGGTATGGGGCTGAGGGGTATAAATTGGCTTCCTCCTTGCGGTAAAACCGCCTTTGCAGGACAGAAGTAAAGCGTGGGTTCCCTTTCCAGCATTCCAGCTACCCCATTCCGGTTCTCGCGGCTGCTGACAGCTCCTGAACACTAGCCTAGACTTTCTCCCAGAGCTGAATGTCGCCTTCCCCACTGTCGTGTTAACCATTTCATCTTGGCCCTGTCTGGTAGTGTCCATCTCCCTCTTCCCTGCTCTGCAGATTCCTGATACAAACTTGATTTTTTTTGTATTGAACAGTGTACAGTGATGGAAACCAGAATGACTATCAAAGCAAACAATGCATGGAATAAAAAGCCAGTGTACTTCAATGCTTATGGGACTGGTCTGGTGATCCGGAAATGATTTTTTGTGTGCTTTTGCATCATGTCACGAAGCCTTTTAATAACTAACGTGATGTTACCGAGCAGCCTGTTGTTACCTGTCTCTCAGCACAGCTGAACGGGAACCACTGGGAGCTCTGAGTGGCAGGGCAGTCTTGGTGTGGGACACGTGGAGCCCACCCAGTGTCAGCCTTTGCTCTTGGGCAAACGAGCCATGTGTGCAATGTCAGCTGGGGGATTGAATGTGCAACTGTGACTTCTCATCCTGGGAGCCTTGCTGTCCCACTCGGTTCAAGCCCTGCTGGCAGGGAAGGTGCTAAAATGGATGAAGCGCTTGGTCTGTCAGCTTCCCTTGGAGTCTCCTTCTCTGGAGATGCTCAAACCCATCTCAATGTGTTCCTGTCCAACCTGCTTTAGCAGGGCCGTTGGACTAGATTAGCTCCTCAGGGCTCTTCCAACCCCAACTATTTTGGGATTCTCAACTGCTCTGGGGTCTCCCAGGTGTCCCCTTCTGTGCCAGAAAATTTATTTTATCCTCCAAGTGGAGGGCAGAACTCCCAGAGAGCAGAGCATGGAGGTGCAAACACCAAAAATCCAGGAGCGCAGCGTCATCTCTAGGGGCTGCTGTTCTCCAGCAGCTGGGACAGGGCCTACCCCCCATTTGGAAACCTTCTAGTTATATGTTAGCAAACGTGTAGGTCTAAAGGTGCTTCTCAAGGACAAATTCCTGTCAGCCAGGCACGTCCATTCTTTTTTTTTCCCCTCTGTAGTCTTTGTGGGGAGCAGCAGCCACTGCCAGTCCCCAGAAGTGACCTTGTGTTTGCTGACATGTGCATGATCCATACAGGCAGCTCGCAGCTGGTCCCAAATCCTGTGCCTGCTCTTCTATGGAAGGTGCCAGGGCCCTGAAACATCATTACTGTTTCTCAACTAAATACGCGTCCTACTGCACCCACCAGCAGAGCAGGGCGGGGCTCGTCACTTTAGGCCAGAAGCGCTCAGTGAGCGTGGGTGGGTTTGGAGCTGGGAAAGCGCAGGAGCCACTGCTGGAGCCGAGAAGCAGCTGCTGGGGCTCCACAGGCCCCGTGGGCCAGCACACACCAGAGCCAGGCTGATTTAAAGGCAAACGAAAGAAGCCTTCGCAGAGCTCCCATATAGACACCACTCTCCGTGCAGATACACGCACAGCCAAACATTCATTAAAAGCAAGAACCCTACGCCTCCTCTTAGATGAGAGGAACAATGGTAAACTGCAATTGTCCTTGGTCCATGGTGGCACAGAACATGCAGTGCAAAGCCCCACAAGATGAAAAACCTGCAGCTTCTGTGAGGCAGCCCCCAGCGTCTGGGGCACCTGAGCCATCACGAGTTCTTTTTGCCGTTGAAGACTGGAGCGCGCTTATCGTCATCCAGCTTCAAGTGCTTCTTGCTGTATTTCTTGATGAGGACGCCTGGTATCAAAGCTGCCACGGCCAGGGCGAGCAGCTTGAGCACCACGTCCCAGGAGAAAACGGCATCCAAAGAGGTGAGTTCTGACAGAATGGCTCCTGTCTGCACGCAGATGAAATTATACGGGGTAAGACCTGAAAGAGTCAGAGCAAAACCCCAGCCCGTTAGCATCCCCCATGTAAATGTCGCGCTGTCCCCTTGGTCTCCCCGGGCCTCACCGATGAGAACGGAGAAGAAGAACTGGGACAGGGGGATGTTTAAAATGGGGGCAGAGATATTCAGAAACCAGTTTGGCGTCATGGGGAACAGCCTCAGGAACAGCAGGAAGAAAAATAAGCAGCTCCTGTTTTCTTCCACCTGCCAAAAGAAACACTCCAAGCGCTTTCCGCTCTGTGCGGGGCCGCGGCCGCTGCGCGTCCACCAGACTAAAGCGGATTTCAGTTTTCTTCTGTCAGGCTGCGATGTAACCTCGGTTCGGAACCGGGTCAAACCCAGCACCTTTATTCCTGCCCAGCGGCCTAGCGGGTGCGGGCAGCAGGGGGGGATCAGCTGCGAGGTCCCTCCCGACCCAAAGGGCTCCCCCATTCCGGGCCCCAGCCGGTCCCCCCCGCCGTCCTCGCCCCCCGGCCCCGCTCACCTTGCGCTGCAGCCGCTCCACGCGCTCCGGGAACCAGCGCAGGAGGAGCCTCTTGCCGAAGGCGCCGGCCAGCAGGTAGCAGAACGTGGCCCCCAGCGCGGCCAGCGCCGAGCACAGCGCGAGGGCGGCCCAGGGCCCGAACAGCGCCCCGGCCAGCACGTTCTGCGGGCACCGCCCGGGGCTCCTCGGTACCGGCCGGTGCCCCCCCCACCCGGGCCGGTACCGGTCAGCGTCCCTCCTCCCCCTCCCGTCCTGGTCGGTGCCCCCCCCAACCCCGCCCGGTACTCCCTCCCTCCCTCCCTCCGCCCCCGTACCGGTCGGTGTTTTCCCCCTCTTCCCTCGCCCCCACTAATCGGATCCCCCCCAGTCCCGTCCGGTACCGGCCGGTGTTCACCCCCTTCCCCCCCGGAACCAGTCGGTTCCCCCTCCCTTCCCCCCCCGCCCCATACCGGTCAGTTCCCCCCACCCCGTCCGGTTCCGGCCGGTTCCCCCCGACCCCCCGCCCGGAGCCGCCGGAGCCCCCGTACCAGGACGCCGGAGCCGGGGATGGCGAAGCTCTGCTTGTAGAGGTAGGCGGCGCAGAAGAGCGCGAGGGCCGCGCCGCGGTGCTGCCGCTGGAAGTCCCGCAGCGCCGCCGCCAGCTCCCGCAGCTCCGCCGCGTCGCTCGGGAAGCGCAGCGCCCTGCGGGGAGCGGCGGTCACGGCGCCCCGGGCCGCCCCGCGCCCCCCCGCCGCCCCGGCACCCACCTGCCCGCGCCCAGACGCGCCGACAGCGCCCACAGCGCCGCCGTGGCGGCCGCGAACAGCAGCGCCAGCGCCGGCAGCCGCCGCCACATCCCGCCGGCCGAGCGGAGCGGGGACCGGGGGGCGGGCGGGGCCGGGCCGAGCGGCCAATGGCGGCGGCGGGAGCCGCGGGCGGGGCTGAGGGGCGGGGGGCGGGGTCGAAGGCGGGACTGTGATTGGCTGTGGGCGGGGCGGTGACTGGTTGTGGGCGGGACTATGGGCGGGACTGTGAGGGGCTGTGATTGGCTGGGCGGGGCCGTGGGCGGGGCTGTGAGGGGCCGTGAGGGGCTGTGGGCGGGGCTGTGGTTGGCTGGGCGGGGCTGTGAGGGGCTGTGATTGGCTGTGAGGGGCTGTGGGCGGGGCTGTGGGTGGCTGGGCGGGGCTGTGAGGGGCTGCGGGCGGGGCCAGGGGCGGTCCGGGGCGGTGCTGCGACCGCGGAGCGATCCAGGGTTTCGGCCGCGTGCCGCTCCGCGCCACGAAGGAGGCCCCGGCCGCTCAGCACGGGACGGGCCGGAAGGTCCGCGCGGAGCCCTCGGGCAGCACCAGGTCGAAGCGGCACAGCTGAGCCCTGCGGGGAGAGGAGGCCGGGGAGGAGGGCTGGGAGGGCCGGGGGTCCGGAGAGGAGCCGGAGGGAGGGCGGGGTGGGGGGCGCTGCTCACAGGGAACCAGTGAATCCTGCGGTCATAGAGTCACCAGGTTACAAAAGGCCTCGGCGACTCCGACCCCTCCTGTCTGCCACTGAACCCTGTCCCTGAGCACCTCCCCCCCGTCCGTGAGGCCCCTCCAGGCCCTGGCTCCCCCACAGCCTCTGACTGGGCCTGAGAACTTTCTGTGAAATCTTTTTTCCTGCTGCCCAGTCTGAACCTCCCCTGGTCCAGCTTGAGGCCCCCCTACCTTGTCCTGTCACCAGTCACTTGGGAGAAGAGGCTAGCAAAAGTGATGGTGATGGCCTCAAGTTGTGCCAGGAGAGGGTTAGATGGGATATCGGGAAGTATTCCTTCATGGAAAGGGTTGTCAAGCCCTGGCAGAGGCTGCGCAGGGCAGTGGTGAAGGCTGGATCGCTGGGGAGGGGGTTCAAAAACCTGTGGAGGTGGCACCTGGGGACACGGTTCAACAGGCATGTTGGAGTTGGGCTGGTGGTTGGCTGGAGGAGCTGAGACGGCTTTTCCAGCCTCGCTGGTTCTGCCATTCTATGACTTAAAGCCCTGCTGGCATCAGGGATGCCCTGATCACATTTGTGCTGTTCTACAGTATCATTCGCTTTGCCTTATGGAAAAGCACCTGGGAGAGTCAGGGGGAATCATAGAATAGTTTGGGATGGAAGGGACCTTAAAGATCATCTGCTTCCAGCCCCCTGCCATGGGCACGGACATCCCACTAGATCAGGCTGCCCAGGGCTCCACCCAGGTACTTCTGTCCAGTGTGCAAGGACAGAAATGATTTTTAAGCCCCTGCTTACCTTCCTGGATTTGTAAGTGACCGCAGCCTGATTTGGAGAATCCTGAGTTTGAACTTCGGGCCAATGACAGATCCCGTGGAAAATGTCAAGGAAATTCTTTGCACGTTTTCAAAGTCCTGGTCGAATCCGATTAGCAAAGTGATTTGGTTGAACTGCTGGAAGGCTGCAGCTTCCCTAAGATAAAGCAGACAAGGCGTCGGGGAGTCGCTGAGGGAACAGCACCAGTTTCAACGTGCTCAGTCTAATATTAGGAACTGTACTGGGGAGGAGGAGGCCCAAGCTTACGACTGGTTCCTGATTTGCAGGGAATGGGTATGGATTCAGGTCTCCAGGTGTGACCTGCTCAACTCCCAGATGCAGTTGTACCCAGTGGCTTACGGATCACTGGGTCGGCAAGACTTACGGGTTAACTTTGGATTCTGCCTTTTTCCCAGTTTCATCCACTAATACAATGCTGAGGGTGCCTCTCCTGGTGTCTTTGTTCCATGTAATAATGTCCACAAAGTAGTGGTAAACTGGAGTGAGAAAGAATGTGAGAGCGGTTAGTCTGGGCACACGGCAGCCACTGGTTTTGTTATTAAATGCTGGCTATGATGCCAATAGCAGCAAACCATCTATCTCTGCTTGGTTGTTGCTGAAGGAGGCAACACACAAAGAAAATCACCTCAGCATTCTTAGTCACTTACTGCAGAATGGCTCCTTGTCTGCTGTATTGAAAAACATGCTTGACCCTGGATGGCTCTGTTGTATTAGGTAGCTCTTCCACTCGTGGGCGTAATAACCTACAGACGATGGTTTGGAGGTGGAACAGAGGGTTAGTGCACAGGTATACAAACAATTAAATTGCTCAAAATAAAGCAAGTGTTTAAGCAATAGCCTGTTGCTGGCCAGCAACTGTATCCACATCTGCTCTCCGTAGTCCAGAAGGATTTAATTTTGCAGTGCAGAATGCAAACCAGCCCCTCAGCTTTGCAAGTTATTTCAGGAGGTGTCAAAGCATCAGCATTTCAGAGACAGCAGCCTGGAGCTGGGCTGTCATGTCCAGGCTGAGACCCCTCTGTGTGTTGAGCAGAAAGGCAGAATACCCTTTGTTCACCCATCTCTGCCATTCCTTCTAGAGGCAGGAGGGGTTTGTAGTGCTGACAATGTCTTAGAAAAGACTACGTTTTAGCAAGAATGTGCCTCGATCCCTCCAGGTGATGGAGTTTAAGTTATTGTTTCTGTGACTTCAGGGTAAAGGTCCCAAGTCTTTGTTTGGCTTTTCTCGTTCTGGATCTTTTATGTGTGAGGATTTGTGTTACAGATTGTAACATGATGTGACTGTACAAAGAGAAGGGACGTTTCTTGGCCCTCTTTTGGCTGCAGCAGAGGCTTGTACCCCTGCAGAAGTGAAGGAGAGACCTCAAAAGCCTCAGTGTAACTTCTCTGTGCTTTCACAAAGTCACTCATCATGTCAGTCCTTTAGCGAAATATTTGTCACACACAAAGGAACAGTAACGATGGGCAGCTCTGTCAGCAAGGTCTGTTTACCTTCCCTGGATCCTCACCTAGGACGGGGCATGGCAGAGGCCGAAAGGGTTCGCAGCTCGTACATTTGCCGTGCCTGTAGTTGCGGTAGGAGCCACAGGGGTAGGCAGTGATGTTGCAGCTCTGTTTCAGGGATGACATGAACAGGAGAACAGACCTCTGGTGGTCACACTTAAAATACTGCAACCCTTAATCATACACAAGGAAGAAACAGTTTGTTAGCAAGCCTCATCCTTCAGGAAAACCGGATTAATGCACAGGTGAGAAGGGACACAACGGTAGACAGCCCTGACCGGTCTGAACATAGAGATTGAATTGGGGAGCACTGAGCTGTGGCGGGACAGTAAGTGAACACCAGCCTCTCCCATAGAGCACGCTTAGCACTGCCGATGCCTGTTTTACTTTCCTTCTTGTCCTTTTTGGTTTTAAAAACATACTGTTTCCTGTTGTTACTGTAGGTCCAGGGGATCCAGCTATGGATCCTATTCCAACAGGTGTTCTCCTCTCAGAGCACTGGCCTGACACATGGATACTGCTATTTTGCACATGGCCTCTCCTTTTGGTGTAAAATACTCTTTAGAAAGACAGAAGTAATAAAATGAGTTGTTGCATGAGCAGTGCAATGAGTGAAGGCTTATTTGTTACGGAATTTTGTTTCGAGCTGGTTTCCTATGTTGATTCTCTTGGGTCTGATAAGAGGTCAGTTCACATCACTGCCTCTTTTTCTGTGAGGTGTCTTCTTCACCCAGCTTTCATAAAACCAGTTCTGCTGCTGGGCTGGGAAGGAAAAAAACTTGCATTCCGGATCTCAGCCTGCCCAACTGCACTGTCTGCCACTGCCAAGAAGAGCGTGTTGGATTAGATGATCAAGTTGGAACTGCGTGATCTTTAAGGTCCCTCCCAACCATTCTATGATTCTATATATAATAGCCTACCCCACGTTCAACCTGAAGTGTTTACTAAACAGGTTCATTCCCTGTTTCTGAACAGGCTTTTGCCATTGATGGTCTTTGGGCTTTTATGTGTGTTCTAAGTAATTACTTAGAATCCCACAGGTTTTCTAAACATCATCACAAAAATGAAGGCTCAAATCTACCTGCTGACTTATTGCATGGAAAATTAATCTCCTTTGCCTTTGTGACAGGGAGCAGAAGGATCACCCCTGACTCATTTGTCTGCCTGGTGCCCGTCGGCTAAACTCCTGTTACGTCAGAGTGCCGCATCAGTGCTGGGAAGAGGCTGCCGTCCTGGCTTTCCCAGAATATTTTGTAAGTGGTAATCATGCTTCTTCTCTTTTCTGATTGGGAACTTTTTGTCAGTGCTTGTGCAATTCAAGGCAGAATTAGTTACCAGAAAATATTGTCAGTGGACAGCCAGGCTGGTCATCCCCGCCGTTGGGGTAGAAGTCTATGTGGCCTAGTGCTTCTCCGTAACCTAGTCCTGGTAAAAGAAAACACCAGGGTTGAGGGAGGGAATACTGAATTGTAGAATGCAGAAGGAAGAAACAGAAGAAACTAAGCGGAAAAAACGATAGTTATTTAGCTCCAGGATGCCAGCCTGTGCAGGAATATTAATGTCATTTATTCAAGGCCAGGTTGGAGGAGGCTTTGAGCAACTGATCCAGTGGGAAATATTCCTTTCTGTGGTAGGGGGTTGGAACTGGATGGCCTTTAAGGTCCCTTCCAACCCAAACCATTCTATGATTCTATTATTTTAGCAATGGTATTGAATACCTAAAATAAAATAACTGTGTGTGTGACAGTACAAAATTTATAAAAAGTATGTGAAACACTGGGTGTTGCTGATGAGTGAGTTCTTGGAAGGGCTGGGAGAAGAGGAGAGGCAGCAATGAAGTGGGAAAGCCAAATGCTAATGGGAGCGGAGGGTTGGATCACGCTGCTGGCCTGGCTGGTGGATTGGGAGATTTGCTGCACACTGGTTGGGAGAGGAGAGGGCTGAGGGAGAGGCCAGATCTCCCCACAGGAAAATTTTGCCTGCAGGAGGTGGGATGAAGACTGGAAGCATCATGCAGGGAGCCACAGGGTTGAGGACAACTGATCTGCTGTGCAAGGACAGCGTTGAGCTGTGTGACGAGCTTTTGAGACACTGCCTGCCTTGCAGTGCAGTGTTTGTGTGGCACTGCTCCCGTGGGACTGGGCTCTGTCTGCACCAATGCTGACATCCTCATACTTCATGGGCCATGGAGCTATAATTGCTATAAAACAGCATCATGTTTGGAAATGCAAATAAACCAGCAGCTCCTGAGGGAGCAGTGATGACGGTGTGGGCAACCCAGGACCCTAGAGCACCAGTGAAACAAACTGCTGTCGTCCAGGGCCAAAGGAGCAGGGATCCCCCAGGACTGCTGCCTGCCTGAGTGCCTGCTTTCCCTGCTCCCCATCAGTCTCTAGGTTTCCTTGCAGTGGCAAAGAGCAGAAAGGTCACATCATGTACCATCAATGTCTGAATGAATCACATCCACAAACTGTGCATCCGTAGGGTCCAGCCTCTCGCTGGGTGGCTTTCCTCTGTACAAGGGGCCTGCTGGGTCAAGGCCTGCAACACAGAGCCGTGCACGTGGCATCCCTCCAGTGCAGCTCACGTGGAGCAGCTGTCCCCAAAGGAAAAGGGCTGACAGGAGGAAGGGCTTACCTGTGATTCTTCCAAGTGCCCCATCAAACATCTGCCCCACAAAGCCAGAGATGTGCGCTCCCAGGCTCACTCCGATCATGTGCAAGGAGTCAAGTGATGCTCCGTCAACCTGAGAGTTAAAAGTACTCGTGGCCGCAGATTTTAGGTGCATCAAAGGCATAAAAAATAGCAGAAGGAGGAATGTAAATGTGTCTCCCTACTTCTACCTGAGTGTGTTTGGCTCTGTATAAATATTTCCCCTCTGGTATTCCCACCGTACACCCATCACTCACTGAGAAGGCACCTGTGTGAGAGAGCTGTGGTGAGAACACTTCAGGTAATGGTTGTGTTGTCCCGGGCAGCGGCTGCGGGATGGACAGGAGTGAGTGGTTGTGAGCCCTGCAACTGCAACTCCTGTTGCCCACATGGGGTTCTTGCAAGGCATTAGCAGACACTAATGATCCTAATGATCTGGTGGTGTCATTGTGTGTGCAACAGCTTTGAGGAGCCCCAAACTGTAGCTGATCTCCATAAGCTGACTTTGGGACATACGGAAATTGGAAATTGGAGTTTCTGCGTATGAGAAAACACGTCCGTAGAGTTTTGTGTGCAGAAATGTAGAGACTTAGAATGTAGACAGAATATTGCAACAAGATACCATCATACCAAGTCTGAGGGTGGAATTTGGCACTGTAGTATAGCTGTACTTCCAAAAATTAATGTATTCCATTTTAGGAGTTTCTTTTCCCAGATATCCTGCTGGTTTTAAGCACTTCCTTTGTGCCCTTTATGTAGTGTGCATTAATGATGATGTCGCAGTATGAGCGTTTCACTTACCAACATCTCATCAATGAGTTTCTTCAGAACCTCGGCAACTCTTTTGCAGTTTCCAGCAGCATGGCTGTAGATGAGGGTTGTTGCCCCCTGGTTCCAGTCCACCACGATGACGTTCATGTCTTCTACAGAAAGCAGGAGTTGTACCAAGTCAGGGATCCAGACTGGGGCAGAGCCTGTGAGTCGATATCCATGGATGATGAAGGTAGTTTTCTTGGTCACATCTAGATACTTGGAGGGTGTTGAATCAAGCTCTACAGCACAGTTTGGATTCTGCCTGGTGTAGAGCAGCAGCTTCACTTTCAGGTCTGTCCCTTTCAAAGCATCGCTGAGGCTGAGCACTGTGAATGCAGGGCATGCCTCCCTGGAATCTGGAAAGAGCACAGAGGGGCGATCCTGAGGTTAACACCAAGGCGTTTGCTTTGACCTCTTCTACCTTGATTTGCTTGAGGGCCCTTTGACTGTGCGAGGGATGTTACCAATACCACTTTATACAAAGCTGAAGAGTAGCTGAATTTTCTGTAAGTGCTGCTTTACAGCATCTCACTGGGTTTCCTTGGTGCCTTTTCATACAATTTTCCTTTTCCGCTATTTTGACATTTTCATATTGAACAAACTAAGCAAAACTCGACCCCAAGATTACTCCAGAGAATCTGATGAAATACAAGTTAGTGTTTATAAGAATACTGGGTTTTTTTAATGCTGTTTGTTGTCCCTACAAAGCAGAGAGCTATAACTTGACTCACTCCCACGAGTACGCTAACACAAGGCGGTACATTTCTTTATTGTTACGCAGGTTGGTGCTCAATGGGGCTGTGAGGATATCAAATGGCGCTTATTGTTCATCAACAGCAGTTCATCCTGGATGGCTGCTGTACAAGACACTGCTGCAAAGAAATCATTCTTTTTTGAAGATTCCAGATGACATTTTCAGTGTCGATGGATGGTACTTACACAAAATACATGTTTGCAAAGTCAAGAAAAGCTAATAAAAATTACTTCTGGTTTTACACTGGAACTCTGAGCTGACTGCGCTTGTGTAACCGGTATGATTTGCACTGCCAGAACACGTTGTGCTGGTGAACCCCCCCCGTGCAGCAGCTGTAATGCAAATGGTCAATAACAGTCACGTTTCCACAAAGCAGAGAAGGTGTGTTAGATTTGACAGAAACATTCAAAACAAAAGGCTGATTTCTTACCTGTTCTCACCCCGTACCAAAGGCAGATGAACACGACGCATAGCCTCAGCATATGGACTTCCGCATGGAACTGCTACAGGTCAAGATCTTCAGGACCCCACTGTTCCTTTGGCGTATGTCCACTGTGTGTGACAGCGGTGTGCTCCCTTATTTCTCCTGGTGACTGTAGGTGTGGTGAAAGGAGGAAGTTACCAGCCAAGGAATGAAGACCAGTCTTTAGTTATACAACTACACCTTCTTCTTAAAAAGGTGGGGCACGTTCTATTCCACCAGGTTTCCGTATTTCAAATATAGTTTGCCCTCAGGGTGACTAACCAAATGCACAAATGGTTCGGTATCATGCTGTAAGCAGCAATTTCACTTCATGTGTTGAAACTAAGGCAATGAGTGCCTGTCTATTTGTCTTTTGCAAAGAATGTGGAAAGGCAGTGAGGAGCGTAGGTGTCACAGCACGGCTGATAAGCATCTGGGCAGGACCAGTGCTTGGTTTCCCAGGGCCCTAAGTTGGCAGCATTCATGATAATCCCTACTTTCCTGTGTCCCTTCAGCTCTCTTGAGCACTGTAACCCAGGATCCTTTCTAGCCCTCAGATCCCATCATCTCAGGTGGAGGAGGCGGAGACACAAGACTGTTGTGATGAAGGGAAGGTCCCAGTCTGAGTCAATCTGGGTCTCAACTGAACTGCCAAGCAACTGCTTTCTTGGATGACACTTGTACATCTGCCGTTCCCACCATGCTTCCTCGCATCACTGCTGGAACTATTTTAAGTAAGAAAGGCTTTTTTCCCACTGCTGGACAGGAGGAAGAAAAGAGCTGATGCAAAGATGACTGTCAGGGGCAGGAAAGGAAGCCTGAAATCAGAACTGGAAGACTGAGTGGCAACAAGGAAAGAGGAGGATGGTGGGGAGTTTGTAAAAGGGTGAGAGATGGGAGGGGAAGAGAGCAGGAGCAGCTGCTGGATGAAAGTTGTGTGGTAGCTTTGCCTAATGTTTTCTTAGCAAATCCTTCTAACGTAGGGCCAAGGAAAGGGAACATGGGGAGGTTCAGAAAGACTTCATTAAGGACAGGCTCTGCTTTTCCCCTGGTGATTATCCTCCCTCAAAAGGAGGAGCTGAACTATTCCAGCCCCCACCTGTATAGCTATTTCTATGGTCCATGCTGCACCCACTAAGCTTTTTAACTTTGCTAACTCTTTGGTTAATCCTCAGCTTTGTCTGCCGGCCTTCTACAGCTCCTTCTTGTTTAGATAAGCAGGTGCTGCATGCCAGTGCAGGCTCAGCTCATGCCTCAGAGAGAGGATTGCAATCAGCAGTGCACAGGGTTTCTCACAAACACCTTGAGCTCCCCAACCCCACACAGCCCAGCAATCAGTCTTGCAGGACGTGTGCCGTGCTGTGATTCTGTTTGGTAACCACACAGGCAAAAGTTGGGTGTTGTTATTTTGAAGAGGACAAACATTGAGAAAAGACACCAAAAAACTTCTGTGGAGTCTGGAAGCTGCGAGCTCTAGGAAAAGGCTTTTTTTTTTCTGATGCACTGGCAAAAGGAAATAATTTGAAAGTTTTCCTTGTAGTTCCTTTCCCGCCTCTACTAGTAATCCTAAACTCTGTCAAAATATTTTCTCCGTAGCAAGTTCTGCCAGTGGTGTGAAGGAACCAGTCCAACAGTGAAACACACAAGATGAACAGAAGGCTTTTACCTATTGCAAAAGATATTTGAGAATCAGAGATAAAATGAGATGGAGGGATCAAGAGGGCCTTGCCTTTCTTCTCAGCACAGAACAAGGTAATGATTTATGGCCTGAAGCTAACCCCACTTGTTTTTCTTCCCCATCACTTTCCTTGGATTGCCATTTCCCACCGAGACAGCTCATCCAAGTGGCTATCGGTGCTGCAGCTGGTACATGGGGACTGGCAGGCTCTTCCTTGACTCTCAGTCATCCCTCAAAAGACAATGATTTGGAGTAACTCCCATTTTAGCATAAGCTAGACTGTCTGTTTGCAGTATGCAAATTTCAAACATGCCCAGGATGTCAGCACTGGAAATGCTCTCCACCATCAGATCCAGAGATGAGGGGTTCCAGTATCCACCCATGTTCACTGGAATCCTATTGACCAGTCTTCCATGCCTGCCCCACACAACCTCCCTCAGGTGCACACGAGCTAAAGATGGTGACAGTCAACTGCGGTTACTT
This sequence comes from Phaenicophaeus curvirostris, assembly GCF_032191515.1. Taxonomy (NCBI): domain Eukaryota; kingdom Metazoa; phylum Chordata; class Aves; order Cuculiformes; family Cuculidae; genus Phaenicophaeus; species Phaenicophaeus curvirostris. The sequence continues at coordinate 27,365,360 of NC_091401.1, read as the reverse complement.
GTTTTGGTACGCTGAACTCTAACCACAGAATACACAGGAATAGTTTTTAGGGCATACACCTTCAGAGCTGAAATGATCCCATCATGAGCTTTGGCATCAGCAACAACTTAAGACAGTAAAAACTAATTCTTCTATCACATGCAGAAAATGTGTAAGATCATCACTGGCACTTAAGAAAAATTTAACAATTTAATTGAAGAATAATTTAACAAAAGACATGAAATAATCGGACATAAGAGAAACATTCTGATACCAACGCTGGGGCGTCAGATAGCGATTGTTATTTCATGCTCATTTTAAACTGTGTGTGGTCACGGTGATCAGAACCACTGGCTGAATCCCAGCCTTTTCCAGAAATGTTTCCTCTTCGGCAAAGCTTATGACAGTGACAGTCAGCTGAAAAATACTTTTTATATTGCTTTCATGCATCCACTGCATGAATTCTCACTGATGCACTAGCTTCCTGTGGGTGGAACGTTTTCATGGAGATACTGGAGCGCCAAATCTGTCCACTTCATTTCTTGCTCTTTGACAGACTCGGTTGTGCCACCATTGTCTTGCTCTGGTTCAGGAAGCTCATTCTGAGAACAAAACAGAGGGACAATCCATTCCACATGTAATATGCTTTCTGAAGGGAGCAGGTTACTAAGACTTCATGTGGATAAATACAGAGGTCTGCCAACGAGCCCAGAGGGAACACCTGAACAATATATATCCTGTACACCGATCCACCAGAAAATATTCCAAAGCCCAATTAAGAACAATATTCTTTTCACATAACTGTGGTGCTTAATTGGAAAGGTAAATTGGCTTTCCAGGACCCTGGAGCCTCACTATGCACTCTGCCTGTGCAGGCAGCGAGGAAGGAGAACACAGAGCAATGCAAAATAAGTAAATAATAGCACGATGCAATTACTTCATTGCTTGTTTGCAATGTGTTTCTTTTGCTGTTGCCAAGAACACACGTACTTCATTTATTATAGCTGTTATTAAGACAACTGGTCTGAAACAGGTTACTTTCCTATAGCAGGCGAGAAATCCTTCCTCTTTCTGCATCCTGAACTCGGGTCTGGCTGGGCTGGATCGACTGCACCAGTCAGACCCCCCTGCTCGGTGTGACGCAGGGCTGCTCACCACATGGTAAGCAGTATAGTTTAACTGAGATTTCATTTTCCTTCCTTATATGACTTGTTCTCTGTGTTGCTGTATTGCTGCAGTCACACTGAGTGCATGTTATTCTGTCAGACACCTTTTGGGCAGGAATTCCATGTTCTAGATCTCTGGAAATCCCAGAGTGAGGTAAATACAACTTTGTTCTTTTGAAAACAGCGTATGATTCAGGCTGGAAGTGTTGGGGTTGTTCAGCCTGGAGAAGAAAAGGCTCTACAGAGACCTTAGAGCAGCTTCCAGGTCTGAGAGGGGCTCCAGGAAAGCTGGGAAGGGGCTCTTGATCAGACAGTACAGGGGAATGGTTTTCAGCTCAAATAAGGGAGATTAGGATAAGATCTTAGGAAGAAATGTTTTCCTGTGCGGGTGGGGAGACCCTGGTCCAGGTTGCCCAGAGCAGGGTGGCTGCCCCCTCCCTGGAGGTGTTCAAGGCCAAGGTGGATGGGTCTTGGAGCAACCTAATCCAGTGAGAGGTGTCCCTGCCAGTGGCAGGACGCAGAACTGGATGGGCTTTGAGGTCCCTTCCAACCCGGTTCTGAGTAGGATTGATATTAGCAGTTCACCTACCAGTGGGATGGCCACATCCTCATAAGGCAGTTTATCTTCCCTCCACGCATCATCGATCAGATCCAGGATTCTGCCATCCCTTTGCACTTCGCTGTCCATTGCTGGGGTGGGTGCTCACAGCTAAACCTGGGGCACAAAATAGAGCCTGTCTGTAACGCCCGCATCCCAGCCAGGCAGTCGGAGTCCAGGCTGTGAGATTGCTCCAGTTTTGATCCAATTTATGGTAAACTTTAACTTCTATGGAAAACCTTTACTTTTGCAATCCACTCAAAATGGGGTGACAGGCACAGAGCTCCTTCATCTAAAACGAGCAATGTTGAACTAAACTGCAAATAGATGAATCCCTGAAACTAGCCCATTATTCCATGTGTTTATGACTACTGGCCATTGGAAATCTGTTGTGCGGGACGGGGGCCATAGGTCCAAGCTAATCTGCACACAATCATAGAATCACTAGGTTGGAAAAGATCTCTTAGATAATCGAGTCCAACCATTCCTATCTGCCACTAAACTATGTCCCTGAGTACCTCATCTACCCGTCCCTTAAACCCCTCCAGGGAAGGGGACTCAACCCCCTCCCTGGGCAGCCTCTGCCAGGGACCAATCACCCTTTCTGTGAAAAATTTTTTCTTGATGTTCAGCCTGAACCTCCCCTGGCGGAGCTCGAGTCCATTCCCTCTCGTCCTGTCCCCCTGTCACTTGGGAGAAGAGCCCACCTCCCTCCTCTCCACAACCTCCTTTCAGGGAGTTGTAGAGAGCAATGAGGTCTCCCCTCAGCCTCCTCTTCTCCAGGTTAAACAACCCCAGCTCTCTCAGCCGCTCCTCTTGTTCTCCAGCCCCTTCACCAGCTTTGTTGCTCTTCTCTGGACTCGCTCCAGAGCCTCAACATCCTTCTTGTGGTGAGGGGCCAGAACTGACCCCAGGATTGGAGGAGCGGTCTCCCCAGGGCCGAGGCCAGAGGGAGAAGAACCTCCCTGGCCCTGCTGGCCACGCCGTGTCTGATCCAAGCCAAGATGCCCTTGGCCTTCTTGGCCCCCTGGGCCCCTGCCGGCTCGTTTTCAACCAGCACCCCCAGGTCCCTCTCCTCCGAGCAGCTTTCCAGCCACAGATCGGTTGGGTCGGAAGGGACCTTCAAGACCACCCCGTTCCCCCCACCGCTCCCGCTGGGCCTGGAGAGGCCCCCGGGCGCTGCCCGCCCCGAGCCCCCTCTCCGTACCGGCCGCGGCCGCTCCCCGCGCAGGCGCCGCTCCCGCCCCCAACGGCGCGTAAACATCCGCCCGGCCGGCCGAGCGCGCCGGGAGCGCAGGTGCGGGCGGGGAGGGGAGGGCAGGCAGTGCGGAGCGGGGCTCGGCTCTGCTCCCGGGGCAGCAGGGAAGGGCCTCGGCTTCACCGGGGGAGGTTTAGGGTGGGTGTAGAAACGGCTCCTTCGCTGTAAGGGCTCTCGGGCAGGGGCTGCCTGGCGGGTTTGAGGCGCGGGCGGACGAGGCGCTCGGGGATCTGGTTTAGAGGAGGGCGTGTGCGGCTGTGCTCGGTCTGGGTGGGCTTGTCCAACCTTAACGCTTCCCTCATTCCGCGAGAGCAGCCCGCGCTCCGCCCGCTGCGGGGGCCGGGCGGAGGGCGCCTCGCTCCGGGCAGGGCGCTCCGGTCCTCCCGCGCTAACGGGTGTGCTCCGCTTCACCTCGCTGCTGCCGCTCTTTCCTGAGTTGTGATGCTCAACCGTGTTGATTTGTAGAAGTTTTACTTCTCTTTTTACAAATACTTGGTTTTTTTTCTTCAGTGTCAGAAGCGATGGGCCGGCTCTGGCGGCTTTGGCAGCGATTATCCCCCTTGTGCCCTCCCTGTGGGGCTTTGCTCTTGAGCTCATAGAAACACAGAGTGGTTTGGGTTGGAAGGGACCTCAAAGCCCATCCAGTCCCACCCCTGCCGTGGGCAGGGACACCTCCCACTGGATCAGGGGCTCCCAGCCCCATCCAGCCTGGCCTTGAACCCCTCCAGGGATGGGGCAGCCACCCCTGCTCTGGGCAGCCTGGGCCAGGGCCTCCCACCCATCTCCCCTCTTTCAGCTGAAAACCGTTCCCCTGTACCCACACTCTCTGATCAAGAGAGGTGCCTGTAACTTGCAGATCATGCAAGCTCAGTGGGTCAGAATTGTGACACTAAGTTAGCCTGTCGAGAGGTGTCTGATTTTAAGGCTCTTCTCCCAAACCTTGGTAGGTTAGGAAATGCACCAAGCTGGCAGCTTTAGGTGTCTTGCCTTGGGGTCCCTGCTTGAGGGCTCAGAGAAGCAGGAGCAGGCGCTGCCTGGCTCGTTATGGCACCGGAGCTGCCAGCGTTGAGCTGATCCTGGCCTCTCCCAGAAGGAGCTGCTGATCGAGAGCTCAGATGGTGTCATTATAGAAAATCTGTTTTCCTTTTCTTGACGGGTATTTGGCTCTTAATTTTGCAAAGGTGGCTGCTGTTTTCCTTACCTGTGTTTGTGTGCTAATTGTAATTTTTTTAACTTATGCTTGTTCTGCAGCTGCTTTTGTGCCATTCCCTTGATGTGAAAGCCACCAGGATTTGGGGATGGAGGCCTTGCTGGAAGGAATGCAGAGGAACAAGCAGGGGAGGTACGTATGCAACAGAATACAGGCAACATGTGAAACAGGTGAAGTTCTACTCTTTCCTCTTAGTCAGAATCAAATCTTCTGGTCTCAGACAAAGCTTCCCTTGCCTTATTAAGGGCTTTAGAGTCTGTTTGCTGGTGGACAGCTGCAGTGTTCATTGGCCATCAGCTGGTGCAGCCACAGTGACTGGCTGAGCTGGCCTCACAGTAATCCCTTGTTGGGTCTTAAAGTTGTTAAAATTTTAATTTTGCATCTTCCTGAAAACCTTACCTTGTTGTTGTAAGCCTTTCTTGCTTTCTAGCCTCAGGAGCAGTAGTAATTAAAGGTGTGGATAAATATGTTTTTTGTAGCAGCCTTGCTAAGTTAATGAGACTTTGTTATCTATTTCATTGGAAACATAGTTTTCTCCTCATTTTGAAAATGCAGTCCCATCCATCTCTGAAGAATCCCTCGTGCTCGGTCTTAGGTGAAAATATCTGGACTTTTGGATCCCAGAGAGACTGTGGTGTCAATATTGGAAAGAAGTGGTTTATGTGTTAAACAAGCATAAAGGGAAGGTCACTGATGCCACTTGCATAGTCATCTGTGAGAATGTGACTCTGGTTTACTGGTACCACCTCTTCTACAGATAACCGATTGCAAAAGTCACATCTAGACTTAGCTTTAGATCAGCAGATGCTGTGTAGGAAATGTTCTTGCTCTCCGTAAGAATTGCTAATTTTTGGTTAAGTCACAGGACAGAGTGAACTTCAAATTTAACGGATTTTGGCTCCTTTAAGAAGTATTTCTTTCCCTATAGAAAATGTGCCAAGTTGTGAAGTGTGGATATGCTCTGGGGGAACTGACAAATTTCAGTCCCTTAACCTATTGATTTCCATTTCTTTTCAGTGCTTCCCATTTGACAGGCGAATTAAAGGGGTAAAGATCACCGTGGAGTTCACTGCCCTCTCAGGCTGTCTCTTGTGAGCCTTTGTGTTGTCCCCAGCTTAGCAGCTTGTGAAGTTTTAGAGGAGTTGGTTGAATTGGCTTCAATAATTACTGCACCAAATTAGAAACGGCAATGTCGCTAGGGAGCACACTCTCCCTGATGGATTGCGAATGTTTTATTCTTCATTATCACTTTGTCATCCAGCCCCCTCCACTTAGGGGTTTGTCTGCATTTGTGATAAACTTCTGTTTTCAGGAGCGGATGGCTTGGCTGTAAAATTTCTCTGGTGACTGAAACTTGGTATAAAGTAACTCTGCCTGGAGAGCAATTAAGGCAAATACAAAATAGGGATGAGACATGCTTATTTAGATAGCAGAGACAAAGGGATAAGTGCTCATGTTTATCTCTGAATAGAAGACAATCCCTGCACTTAACGTGTGTAGATCACTTATTCCCACTGGGATTTCAAAACTATCCTTCATTGGTCTAGGTCTGTGCCAGGTGCTGGGAGCGTATTGCTTCTGAGATGCTGTGTTAGAGCAGGGTGAACGTGTACATGTCCAGTGCCTTTCTCTGCAAGCATAGCACTGTGTATGCAGGTTGCATCCAGAGCTGTGGGACCAGCAGGGCGAGGGAGGAAATTCTGCCCCTCTGCTCCGCTCTGGTGAAAGCTCACCTGGAGCCCTGTGTCCAGTTTTGGAGTCTTCAGCATGGGAAGGACATGGGGCTGTTGGAGCGAAACCAGAGGAGGCCACGGAGATGATCTGAGGGCTGGAGCACCTCCTGTACAAGGACAGGCTGGGAGGGTTGGGGTTGTTCAGCCTGGAGAAAAGAAGGCTGTGGGGAGACCTTAGAGCAGCTACCAGTGCTGAAAAGGGCTCCAGGAAAGCTGGGGAGGGGCTCTGGATCAGGGAGTGCAGGGAGAGGATGAGGAGAACGGTTTTCAGCTGAAAGAGGGGAGATCTGAGATGAGATTTTAGAAATAAATGGTTTTGCTGTGAGTGTGGGGAGGCCCTGGCCCAGGTTGCCCAGAGCAGTGGTGGTTGCCCCATCCCTGGAGGTGATCAGGGCCAGGTTGGATGGGGCTTGGAGCTCCCGGATGCAGTGGGAGGTGTCCCCATGGCAGGGGGTGGAGCTGGATGGGATTTGAGGTCTGTTCAAACTCAAATCCTTCCATGATTCTGTGAGCGGGTCCCTTTGTGCTGCTCTGGATGTGTTGGTGTGGGGTGCTGTATCCACACTGGCTTGTTCCTACTTTGCAACATGAAGCTCTTTCCTTTCCAGTGGTGGATTCCTGACTTCCTGCGAGGCTGAGCTGCAGGAGCTGATGAAGCAAATCGACATCATGGTGGCTCAGAAGAAGTCTGAGTGGGAAGGACAGACGCAGGCTTTGGAAGCTTGTCTAAGCATTCAAGAGCAGGAGCTTTCTTCTGTCAGGGCTGCTCTACAGGAGAAAAATGAGGAGGTACCGCCTCAAATTTTGTTTTGCCAGCTCTCTGAAGAAATTGCTTTGACTTTTTGGGTCAAAAGCCATCAGTTGGGTTTTTTGGATGCCTGTTCAACTGTACTACATCCTTAAAATTACTCAAGTACTGCTGTAATTTTTGGTAATTTGGTGTGAAATGTAGCAAATTTGAGACGTGACAGGCTGAAGCAGCAGTGGGGCAAGAACTCTGCATCTTCTTGTTCATGTGGTCAGGTGCTTCTGCTGGTCCACAGAACTTTGGAAGTAATGTCTTTGTAACCAAGTCAGTAAATCTGGAGTCTGAGCCACAGAGCAGTCGTTTTTATCATGAAGTTATCGTTGTTATCGGTTATGTTCTCTCAAAACACTTTTGAAATATTTCCTACCACCACAAGTGAACGTTTATTTCAAAACTGAGCTGTAAACTGAGGCTGTAGTCACTCTGGGACATTCACGCTTTTGGTTTATTCATGATTTTCTGTGGTGATTTTGATTTGTCGGCTTGCTGTCCTCAGACCTGCAGTTAGAAGGGTGGCCACTCTGGCCTGGGCATGGGAAAAAGGTGGCGGGGCAGGGAGGGAGGGGGGAAAGAGAAAAGCCAGAGTCATGAGAGTAGTTGCATCAATGTAAGGTCAGTCTTCATCGTGGGTTACAAAGCCCTGTTTCTTTATCCCTCTCATCTCCATGCATTATTTGGAGTCTCTGCTTCACCAAGCACAGTAGGATAATGGCATGGCCCTTCTTTCCCTTGGTAGGTGGCTTGGGATCACAATGATTCTTGTGGAGATTTTGATGCAGGACTGGGTAGAAATAGCCTTTTGACATTAGCCCACACTGTCAGCTTCATCCCCAAAAATGAAAGCCAGAAACTGGCTCCAAACACGAGACCAGAACAGAAACAACTCTGGCCCCACCAACCAGGGATTGAGACATAGACTTAACCTGATTCATAGCGAGTGACCCTGCTGAAACATTCAAGATTATGATCCTTTAGTAGCCATTTACCACTTTATAGCAGTGTGTAGTGATGAAATGAGAGCTAATGCCAGTGCCTGCCGACAGTAAAGTCCACTTTTATTTGGTTGCTTTTTAACTCTTGGTTCAGGTTGCCATGTTGCGTCAGCAGCTAGAAGATGTGGAAAAAGCCAAACAGGAGATGGTTAGAGAATACGAACAGCAGCTGAAGAAATTTCAGGAGGAGGTGAGTCCAAAAGCAAAGATTGATTTTCAGTCCCCCGTTGGCACATGGTCTGATGGGTGAAATACTTTGCTTCTTTGCTTTTCTTTAAATGCTGCGATTTTAAAACCTTCTGTTCCTCATATTCTTACAAAAAAGAGCATTGGGTGTAGACAAAATAATATTTTTATGCTTCACAAGGCCTGGTTTTGGCAGTTCAGAGGAGCTTGATGACTGAGAACTGTTGGATTGGAGATGTGTTATACAGGCATGGTTGCAGTTTTCATGTATTAGACCTTGACAGAAGTTTCCTCCAAAGATTTCATGGGTTCACCCGTCCTGGCCAACACAGTGCTTGTGCTGAAGACGCCGTGGATACAGACAGCAATTTGCTTCTTCAGCATCTGTGAAATTATAAAAGGGCAGTGGTGTGACTGACTTGAATTGTAGGAGGTCAAGAGATGGGAATGGGCACTGGCAATGTACACTCACAGCCCAGAAAGCCAAGTGTACCCTGGGCTGCATCCAAGGCAGTGGGACCAGCAGAGAGGGGATTCTGCCCCTCTGCTCTGCTCTGGTGAAACCCCATCTGGAGTCTTGGGTCCAGTTCTGGAGTCCTCAGCATGGGAAGGACATGGAGCTGTTGGAGCGAAACCAGAGGAGGCCACGGAGATGATCTGAGGGCTGGAGCACCTCCTGTACAAGGACAGGCTGGGAGGGTTGGGGTTGTTCAGCCTGGAGAAGAGAAGGCTGTTGGGAGACCTTAGAGCAGCTACCAGTGCTGAAAAGGGCTCCAGGAAAGCTGGGGAGGGGCTCTGGATCAGGGAGTGCAGGGACAGGATGAGGGGAACGGTTTTCAGCTGAAAGAGGAGAGATTGAGCTGAGGTCTTAGGAAGAAATGGTTTTGCTGTGAGTGTGGGGAGGCCCTGGCCCAGGTTGCCCAGAGCAGTGGTGGTTGCCCCATCCCTGGAGGTGATCAGGGCCAGGTTGGATGGGGCTTGGAGCAGCCTGGTCTGGTGGGAGTTGTCTCTGCCCATGGCAGGGGAGTGTTGTTCTTAGTGCACATAATAAAAACTAAGTTTACTGAGAAAACACTTTTTGAAAGTATTTGCAGGGCTTTCATCTCACAAATGAGAGCTTCCCTCTTGAGAACCATTCTCTGATTCTATGCTTCTCTTTCACCACAAGGTGGTACGTGTGCCATGTCCTGCAGGTGGTGTAACAGCATTCCACCTTTATGCCTTAACTCTTAGCCTGCCTCCACTTGTTGGCAGCAGGGTATTAAATGGTGTGAACAACTAGCAGAGCCTTGACCTGTCTTCTCTGGAGGGATGAGCTTAGTTCCTGCTCACTGTAAGCCACCAGTTAATTCAGTAGGCTCCACTTTGACGACAGAAGGCATCTGTCCTCATTTGAAACACCTTACTATTCAGTATGACTAACAGTCTCCATTCATGAGATGTTCCCACTGGAACTGTGGATGAGCTGCAAAGCAGAGCTGTGCTTTGTTGCCAGATCGGCCTAAGTTGCTGAGGCTGAAATACAGCGTTGTGGCCAGAGCCTCTCTGTGTTTGTGTCTGACCCACACAGTGTTAATACAAGGACATTAAGCTCCAATATCTGTCAGTTTTCTTGGGGAAGTCTTTCTGTCTCAGTTGACCACCATTACCAGTAAAATTACAGATAAAGTGTCCAACTCACTGAGATTGTTGTGAGAACTTGTAATCTTCCGACTTGTTTGGCAAAAGCTGTGTGTTCATTGGCTCTAAGAACAATTCCACATTCGAGTGCTCCGCTGACTCTGGGCCCTGGAGAACCTTCTGTGACCAGCACATGAGGTCTTGAATCAGACAGTTTTAACTCTCGCAGTCCTTCTGTTCATCTGTGGGCTCAGCTTTCTCTGTCACTAAAGTGGGAATGATGACTGCTGAAATTCATGTGGCTGTTTGGGAACTTTTTATTTAACTGTTGAGTCGAGGGGAGCTCATCAAATGTAAAATCCTGTGTGAGCGGCAGGTGACTATTTGCACTGAGGGTCATTTAAATGTCAAGGGTTTTTTCCTCATTCCTGTTTCTGATACAACTTTAGCATTCTAGCAGTAGGCGTAGGAGTGATATTTTCTGCTGGCATTCTCCACTCATTGTGAAATACGCAGTGTATCTAAGCAGAAAATGACAGATGAAGTAGTGTTGATATTATGTGTAGTGGCAACTCTCAAATTTTCCTTCTGTCACTAAGCAGAAGGGTTCCTGTTCCCACCTGAGCTTTACGGTTGTAATCGGATAAGAAATTTTGCTTATGTGTAGAGCCACCCGGTGGAGGGGCAGTGTGCCCCTCTGCGTGAGGAGAGTGGCCAGGGGCATTGCCTGCTCCTACTTTGGGAGCCACCCATGGGACGGATGCCATGCTCTTATGCTCATGATCTCCATCTTATCAATATTGCAGTTGTGTTGTAATAGTCATAAGGCAAAGGTCTAACTCGAGCCACTGATCATAGAATCACTAAGGCTGGAAAAGACCTCTAAGCTCATCCAATCCAACCATCAGCCAAACCCTGCCATGCCTGCTAAACCATGTCCCCAAGTGCCACGTCTGCATGTTTTTTGAACCCCTCCAGGGATGGTGACTCCACCGCTGCCCTGGGCAGCCTCTGCCATGGCTTTGAATAAGGGAATTTTTCCTGATATCCCCCACTCTAAATCCCCCCCCGGTACAATCCGAGGCCATTTCCTCTCATCCTACCAGCTGTTATTTGGGAGAAGAGCCCAGCACCCACCTCGCCACAATCTCCTTTCCAGGAGCTGCAGAGAGAAATGAGGCCTCCCCTTCCTCTTCTCTGGGCTGAACAGCCCCAGGTCTCTCAGCCACCCCCAGAACCCCTGGACCCCAGACCTTTCCCCAGCCTTCAGTGGTGTCTTGCTACTCTCACACAACTAGCTGTATTTTGTAATCCTGTTGGCACAATGGGCTCATCATACAACTGGAAGAGTTTGCTTGTAAGCTGTGTGGCCTTGATGAAGAGAATTGCTTGTGTGAAGCCATTTTGTGTACCTTCTTTCAAAGGTGTGTAATTCTTGCCTTGAACCTTGGACAAAACTGTCTTTTTGCTGTATCCCTTGCAGTTGTCTAAGCTGAAGAGGAGCTATGAGAAGCTGCAGAAGAAACATCTAAGAGAAGCTCGAGGAGAAGCCGGCAAGAGGCAAGGGGAGGACCAATTTGAGATGAGCCGACTGACCAGGAAGCTGGAGGTATGTAGCGAGAAAGCAAGTGCTAATCTGAGTTTGGATGTATTACTGCCTTTCTGGGCTTCACTGGTGACTGAATAGTGAAGTAGGAAATGGGCTATGAATCCTGCTTAAAAAGCACTTTCCATCTGCTCTCCAGGTGTAGCTCATCTCAACCGCTTGTGTAATGAAGGCAGTTTCCTTCGTTAGTACGTTAGGACGGAGGGTAAATTATGCGGCTGTTTTTGTTCTTTGACTAAATGAAAGGAAGAAGGTGCTAGAAGGGTAATCAATTATGTGAATGGAACAGATTCCAGTGCGGTGAGGCTGTCATCTCATTTCTTTGAGGAGGAGGGAGCGGTGTGTCAAGCAACTTCTCAAACCTGTCTCATCTTTTAATCTTTCTGCTGTGCTGAGCTCAACTGCACTCTGTTTTCTTCTGCTGTCCCCTGAAGATGCAGTTAGCAAACACACCTGACCGATGCAGTGTCTGATTTCTGGAGCAGAGATTAGCATTAAAATTGTGTAGCTCATACCTGCCATCCTAGTGATTGTGGTGGCAGTATGTTTGGAAGCTAAAGCCATTCTGAACTGTTAAACCTCTGACAGCAAATCCATGCAACCAGCCATGAACCTGTTAGCACTTAGCATTTGTAAACAGCAGTAATTGACGCGTTTTAACTCGCGAGGGAAAGAAATACAGTGGACACAGTGCGTGAGGGGTTTTACACTGCTGAGCTGGTGCATCCGATGACTGGCTAATGGTTTCCCTGCTGCGGGGAAGGGTGCACGAGGATATGGTGGGGAGGGAAAGCAGACAGGGATAGGAACTAGAGTTGTCAGATGTGCAGACGTATCGCTCCCAGCCACCCCTGCTGTCCTTGCAGGAGTTCCGACAAAAATCACTTGACTGGGAGAAGCAGCGTTTGCTTTACCAGCAGCAGGTGGCATCGCTGGAGTCGCAGAGGAAGGCGCTGGTGAAGCAGTCTGAGATCCTTCAGGTACCATTAATGCCTGCTGAAAGTTTTGTTGTATTTGTGGCAGTAGGTGGGAGGGGAGGAAGGGAGAGGCTGATGGAATCACTCAGGCTCAAATCTAGCTCAGGTTGTTATTGGAAGGACTTTTAACGTCCTAGTGGAGTAATGCGTACTTGTGTGGAAAAAAAGATCTGTAGTCTATCAGCAGAGGTTGGATGTACCTCGTGCGGTTCCCCCCGGCCCCCCTCTACCCCTCTAATTAGTAGAGAAGTAGTAGGGTGCAACTTTCCCTTAGAGGCAGAGCCCACAGCATATGACGCTTTAAAGTTGCTGTTACGTGGTGTTGTCTAGTTCAGAGCTGTGTACCTGCCTGTAGCTAAGATCTGCTCTGTAGGTCCAGCCCCAAGGACGATGTTGGGAAACAGCTTTCCTCTACAACAGACATTTCTGCGAAGCGCTGAAGTAACACCAGTTTTCAGCTCTCCCCCCATTTTTATTTAAAAAAAAGTCTCTTAAAGCTGACAAGTGGTGGGGCTGTTGCTCCTGAGCAGCCAGTCGCTCGGGGAGTGAGCAGCACCACAGCAGATGAATTGACCCAGAGCACAGCCGTGAAGTCACACTGACACAATCACAGCAGACACTGATAAGAAGCTCTTGCTGGGGACTTTACACTTAATGGGCTCCTGAGTCGCTCTTGAGTGGAAGCTCCTGCAAGGAGGAAGCTTGTGATGATAGGATTGAAGCTGGCTCCTACGGGGGCTGTGTGAGAGGCTGACACTGGTATATCTACAAATGCAGTGAGAGTCACTGAGCAGAAGGTCTTGCTTCTCTGCTGTCTTTGTTATCATTGATGGCTCCATTGTCTGGGAGCAGCTGTGTCCTTGGAGTGCAGACTAGCAGCCGGATCGCAGGGGACTCCGATTATGCGCAGCAGAGAAACAGGAATGTGTGGAGATTTTTCCTAAGCGGTGCGGATGCGTTCAGTGCATGGGTGCTGTGAACAGAGTGCCCAAAGCCTCAATTTATTTAAAATGCCCAGCACAAAAGTGCTAGATTTTTGCCTTGGGTGTGTCTGTGTATTTTTGTGTGCTTGGTTGTTTCTCTGGTACAAGGTCAAGCCAAGATCTGTGACCATGGGGTGCTTCCCCTTTCTGTTCTTTCAGCGGGTGTCCCCTCCTATCTTCCCGTGCAGCACAGGGAAGCCTGGCATTCTTACCCAGGGTGAGCACCTTCCTGCAGCCTTTAAAGTCAACAGGTGAAACTTGGAATTCTGTGCTCTCCTGCATGTTCTGTGGCTGGAAATAAGAGATGGCTTAAATACTTTCTTAAAGCAGCAATTAAATATTCAGGCAGTGTGGTACTCTGTTGTCTTGGGTGGAAAAAGGCTGTGCTTTAAACTCTTGCCCCTCCTGATTACATTTTCTGTCAGGACAATTGAAATAATGAAAAGGCTGTAATCAAAATTATACCATGGTCTCCCAAACGCACAGTTCCTGGAGTGCTCTCAGTTACGAGGCATTATGCGTCAGGTGGCAAATCAAGGCATGTGGTGACCCTGAAGCTGGCAGGAATTGCTACTTTGAGAAGCTGCAAGTAAAGGACTGCTGAAATATTTTGTTTCAGCCTTTAAAGATTATAAGGTGCTGTACAAAAAGGGAATAGATAAAATGAGTATTCTTAGAAGCTTATAGGAGAGCTGGCTTGTTAAATTTCACCAGCTAGCAAGGTAGAAAGAAATGGTGTGAAATAAAGTATTGTGCCTATAAATTATAGCCCATATAGTGCTTGCTACTTGTGTGCTTCTTATAACTCTCTTTGTCTGTCACTCAAACAAAGGGACATTCAAAGCGAGCATTCTCGCAGGCCGTCAGAACCAGGTATTGGCTACATAAAGCAAACCATAATTGACTGCTGCAACCAGGTCATTTTTTGATCTGTTTGGGGGTTGTGTGTGTTTTCCATTTTGCACTAAGAGCTGCTTTATGTCCTGGTGGGGAGATTAGCGACTGGGTGCTCTCTTGCTTGTGTGATATCTGCAAACCTTGCACACTGCTGTTTCTCCTGGTGTACCCTGAGGTTAATGAGCAAAAATCGTAGGGAGCTTTGTCCTTAGGCAGTTCACACTCAGAGTGGTTTGAGAGCCTCATTGCCTAGATTCTGTTTTGCAATCACAGGGCCCTTGAGGCTTTTTAGTTCTGTTTGCCTTCAGAAATTTTATCCATCATGTAACCCTGGAACAATCCTTTTCCAAATTCCCTGGAAGGTAGTATTGCTTCCTTTGAGAACGTGGCTTCTTACACAAAGAAATCACCAGTTGGTTTGAATGTAGTTTTGATAACGGTGTTTTCTGTAGTGTAGCATTATGCACACTGATTGCTTTTGGCAGACTCAGCTTGCCAATCGGAAGCAGCTTCTGGAGTCGGTGGAGCTGGCTAACCGCTCCGAAATCCAGCACTTAACCAGCAGGCTTGAGAGGGCCAACAATACCATCTGTGCCAACGAGTTGGAGGTGGAGAGGCTTCACATGAGAGTGGATGACCTGACTGAAAACAATCGGATAATTCTGGAAGATCAGCAGAGAGTTCAGGAAGAATTAAGGCAGTCCAAGAAAATGTTAGAGGTCAGTGGAGGACCTGTTAGGAAACTGAAGGTAAAGCAGTGCTTGTGATAAGTAGCAGGAAGGCTCTTCATCCCAGAGCTCATCTAGAGCCTTTGTAAAGTTTCCCATTGGCTTCAAAGCTGGCTTTCTGGTTTCTGAACATGAGAAGACACTTCTTTCCTGTGAGGTTGATGGAGCATTGGAACAGGCTGCCCAGAGAGGGTATGGAGTCTCCTTTTCTGGACATGCTAAAACCCACCTGGACACACTTCTGTGCAACCTGCTTGAAGTGACACTGCTTTAGCAGGTGGTTGGACTGGATGAGCTCTAGAGGGCCCTTCCAACCCCAACCATTCTGGGATTCTGAGATTTGTACCCATGAGGTGCTCTGCAGCATTTCCAAGGGTCTCTTAAAAGTCTGATTAACCTCTCATCATGTTACAACAAATGAATTTGATCCATCTTGCAGCAGTCATTCTCTCTCCTTCCTGTGCAGGTGCTACAGGATGAGAAGATGGAACTTAAAGCCACCTTGCAGTCTCAGGAAGATTTCAGTGACAGCTCCAAACTGCACCAGGAACAGTTACAGAAAGAGCTGGCCAGGGTGACAGAATCTCTTCTCACAAAAGAAGTCCTTATCAGGTAGCACCCGTGCCTCACCAGTACTTATGCTCTTGAATCCATACTGGTATTCCATGTTCTTCCACTGAAGATGGTAGAAGTGTTTTCATGCATCTGGATCAGCGTTTGTTGATACTTAGAATGGTACCTGTGGTTCCTCCCAAGTGCTGTGTACAAGTGCACTCTTGATCAGGGAGTGCAGGGATAGTACGAGGGGAATGGTTTCCAGCTGAAAGAGGGGAGATGGAGGTGACATCTTAGGGAGAAATGTTTTACTGTGAGGGTGGGGAGGTCCTGGCCCAGGTTGTCCAGGGAAGCTGTGGCTGCCCCCTCCCTAGATGTGTTCAAGGCCAGGCTGGATGGGGCTTGGAGCCCCCTGGTCCAGTGGCAGGTGTCCCTGCCCATGGCAGGCGGTGGGACTGGGTGGGCTTTGAAGTGCCTTCCAACCCAAACCATTCTGTGATTCTAGTTCAGGTTGGCTTTTTCAGTCAGCCTGAACTTGAGCATGGTCTGTCATCCCACATGAAACTGGTTTGCATGTTCACAGTGCACACACAACTGTTACCTCAAGAAGGTGGTGGCTGTTCCCTGCATTAGTGAATTGAGTTTAAAGTTGGTGTTTCTGCTTAGGGCTCTGGAGGATCGCTTGCGGGAGAAGCAGTTGTCTTCTGCAGGGTTGGAGCTGGAGCATGCGCTGCTGCAGCTGCAAAATGCTCAGAAGAACGAACAGCACTTGCAGTCAGAGGTGACTCACCTGGAGAACAGGTAGCCAACTGCTTCATTCCCTGCATGTGCAGTGAAACTGGGATAACAGTACAATACCTGCTAGATCGTATTCATCAAGTTAACTGGTCCCACTGTTTTTTGTAGGCTTGTTTGAAATATCAAAGGGCTGAAGCAATTGAGTGCTGTTCATTTTGCAGTTTATTAGTGAGAGCGTTTTGCTAATTGGTGGCTGCTTTTCACTGCACACTGTGGGTGTTCTCGGTGTTGTAGCTTGCTGAGGCTCAGCACCCTCACTGGGAGCAGACTACGGAGCCTTTGCAGTCAGTGAGTAGGAACCAGATCTGGACCTTACTGTGAAGTAAGGAGTATAAACAAGTCTTCCTCTCCTGGTTTATGGTTTCCAAACTAATGTTTGCGTGGGACGTTTGTGGCCTTACTGTGGTAAAGAAGCAAAGAAGACACAGCTATTGTCTGCTAGGATCAGCTTCCTGGTCTCTTGGAATGGTTTTGGTAAAAAAAGACAAAGGATTGGTAAGGAGCTTACCCATGTTGAGAGTCTGGTTTCTGTTGTGACAGACATGGAAGACTGCTTGGAAGGTCAGAGTTTCTCTGACTGTGTCTTCCTCCCTGGGGTGTTCTAATCTGTACTTTTACCTTTCTTGCCCAGACTGGTGTCCTCAAATGCGTTGTGTGTACAGCTGAGTGAAGAGCTGAATGCGAGTATCAAAGAGCTACAGTCAGTAGAAGAACACCACACTGAGTCAAAGGCAGAGATTAAAAAGGTAATTCCCCTTTGTTCCTGCAAGGAAAGAAAGATCCCTATGGAGTCAGCCGTTCCCGCGTGTCTCGTTCCTCTGCAGAGACTGCCGGTGCACAGTTAGCAAAGCTGGGTGTGGGATCAAAGCCAGGGGTGTTGGGGAGGCAGTGCTGAAGGGCAGGAAGGAGCTGAGAGGATGGGTTTGCAGGTTTCTGCACATGGCTGTGATTGACTTCGTGAGCTTCTCTTACACCTACCCTGGCTTCATGCAGGATTTTATGGTGTGGAGATACTTGAATTGATGCTGGAGGGGCAAATATGCACGGAAATTAAGGCCTGGGATCCAGAGTTTAAGCTTAATACAGGTTTCCAACAGGATGAAGGACAAGGAGGGAATGGGTTTTGCTGTACTATATCCTGTCACACTTCAGACAGGGCTTCAAATGTGTTCTAGTCCTTTTGTGAATAAGGGAGTTTGTTTCTGGCTTGTTACTGAGACGAGCTCAGGGGCTAGAAGAAAGGAGGCAGCTTATCTGCCACGAGGACCTCACCCTAGCAAGATTCTGTGCGCCCAAGGGAGACCGACCTTCCAAAAGGCTTGGCTTTTAATAGTGGTGTAAATCAGTTATTGTGAGAGCTCTCACTGGAGCCTTGTTAGAAGAAAAACCTTATTGGGATTGAGTGAAAATCCTCCCTCCTATGAAAACTCTTCATCCTTTATTCTCAACGTACAGAGGTGCAGGTCTTGCCAGAAATGTGTGCTTGGTTACACATTTAAACAGCTACACAATAAATGAATCTCCTGCAGTTGGGGAGGAAAGAGAGATTTATTATGGTTGTTTCTATTTTGTATACTTGGGAGGCATGGAGGTGACACGGAGATAAATCACCATTCCTGTAATATTTGCATGGCCAGGCAGAGATCATCTGGTTCAATTTTCTAAAATGCTTGTAATTCGCAGAAAAATCCTGGCGGTTTGGGTGGTTAATGTATCCAGCTGATGGAACGGAATGCTAGGGGAGAGATGATGCTGTGGTGGTGTTCTGTTATGTCACTGAATAAACACAGTGCGCCTCCTGGAATATTATATGTGGTTTAGGTCTATCAGCTCAAAAAGGGTGGAATAAAACAAGATAAGATATGGGAAAAGATGACCAGAAGGATGGAGTGTTTTTAATACAAGGAACAGCTGAATGGAATAGAGTTATCAAAATGGAGAAGGGATAAATGAGATTGAATGTACTAAAAATAAAACTGTGCCTGTCATGTTGAAAGTCAATAGGGAGCAATTATTCTCTCATAATCCAGGGTCTTGTGGTCATCAAATGGAGTTATGAAAACAAAGAGGTGTATTTTTACCCTGTGCTTGTGGAAGCTTGCCATGGATAGCTTCAGTTGCTACAAGCTGACAGCTATTCAAAAGACTTAGGGCAAATTCATGGGAGCAAAGGCTGGCTGGAGCTATTTAAAGATTCCCTCTCTGGCTCAGGAAGGTGGAGTGGCAGATTGCAAGGTTATGTTATGGAAGTGTTACCTTGGTAAACCCTTGGGAATCTGTTGTTGGACATGGAGGTAGAGAGGTGAACTACAGGGACTGCGATTTGATTGGTTATGGCTCTTTCTGGAGCTCTCTACAGCACGTAACTTGTGCCTTGTCAGCAATTTATGGTGTGGAAAAGGATTGGTATGAGGTGGTTTTCAATCAAGAAGGACAAGCATGCACAGAGGGCTAGTTAGATAGAGCTTTTTGTTTTCCTGTACTCAGACTTCATGTTACTGTGTACAAAACTTCTGCATCTTTGCTGAAACCTCTTCTAAAGCTTGTGGGTGGTGTGTGCATATCTTCCTTCAGCTGAAAGAGCAGCTCTCTCAAGCTGAAAAAACTTACAGCAATGAGCTGGAAGGGATGAAAAGGGAAATCTCCAGGTTGACACACGAGTTACTCCAGCGGGACGTCGCAATTGCATCTACAAGCGTCAGCACATCGTACCTAGAGCAACGCCTGAGAGCAGAGCTGGGAGGAGCAGAGAGGAAAGCGGTGGAGCACAGGGTAAAAAAGGAAGGAGGCTCTTCTGCTGTGTCTCTAAGGGATCTGAAGGCTCGGGATACCTCGCTAGTTTTTAGCTACATTAATAGTTTTCTTCTCTCTTCAGCTTCTGAAAAACAACTTTGCGACCCTTCTGATGAAGTCTTCTAATTGATGGTGTTCGCCACATCTCTCTTCCTGCTTCTTTTCAAACCTGTAACTGGCATCCCGTAGAATTCTTTGAGATCACCCATGCTAATATGGTTTAAAACAAAAGTAAACAGCTCTGCAAGGTCTCTGTAGGGTCTCTGCAGGACTCATGGCCACAGACTTGAATTGAGGGTGGAAAATGCCTGTAGGGTGTTGTGGGCGTTGTGTTGTATTCTTTCTTCTGAGCTTGCTGTTTGCCTCAGTTTCGTCAAATAATTCTGGCCCAGCTGGGAACCTTGAAGCTGGAAAACTGCCATCTCTCTGAGATGCTGGAAAAAGCATAATGTGATGCGCTAGAGATGTGTGTTAGAGACGGAAAGGGACCCCCATTTTTCCCTACCTGGGAGCAGGAATCGTCTTTGCCCAGGCCTCTCACAGTGCTAGGTAGAGTTCAATGAACTTAAAATCGAAGCAAAAGAGGCAATTAGTGGGGAAACAGGGCCAGAAAGAGTGAGCATCGTGTTCAGTCATAAAGTAGTGAGGGGAACTATGGAATCGGAGCCCTTACGTAGGCTTCTTCTCCATGGGGTCTGGCCCACAGTCTTTGGTACGTTTTGTTGCATTTCCATTTTAGAGACAGCAGTGATGAGAACGACTTAAGCATCTAAATTTAATAGAATGGGCAAAAAGAAGTGGGAATGTCACAGGAGCAGGAATGATGCAAACGATATCCAACGTAGTATGGAGAAGGTGGGTGGGGAGGCATATGCACAGCCTTTTGTAGTCATTACCATTGCTAATTGGAGTGAGGGGATCTAGAAGTGTTCTTGCTAACAGCTTTGCTGGTAGATCCCGTGAAAGGTAGTTTCTTGGGAAGCACGGTTGCTTCTCATCCTAAGCTGAGCCACTGTACTGTGTTCCCTTATGCCTGCAGGCAGTGTCTGGTGGAGCCGACTGCTCCGATAGCCAGAGAGTTGCTCGGACAGAGACAGGGTACTGGGTGCTGTCTGAGCGTGCCTAGACTCAGCCGAGATGAGTGAGGGAATCTCAGGATATACAGCTAGAGGACAACTCAAGGTCACACAGTCCTTGTTGTCCCAAAGCCAGAGGCAGATACATCTGAACTATTCCTTGTCTGTATGTTCCTGCCTTCAGAAGCATCCAGTGGTGAGAGAGGCAGATCAGCATGGCGTGTCTGGATGAGGACACAATAAGGTGTATAGAATTGATTTGCTCTTCTAAAAGCCTTGAGGATTTTGCCAGTGAAATTTGGGATGAGTGGATATGCCTTGAGGAACTGCTTGCCAGCCTTTGCTCTGGGTTTGACTATGGGGACTCGCAAATCAGAAGTTTTGACTTTAGCCCTTCTCTGCCTTCTAGGGAAAAGATGTCACCCCAAGAACTCATGGTGAAGACGCTGCTATCGAGCTCAATAAATTAAAGTTGGAGAACTGGCAATTGCGGAAGGATCTAGCGGAGGCCAGAGCGGAGCTGGAGCTCAGTCAACAGGACTGCCGGGATGGACCTGAGCGCCCTGCTCTACTGATGGAAAACAGAGAGCCCAAGGCCAAAGATGTGCAGTGCAGGTAAGTGCTGCGTTACTCCAAGGATACTGCCCTCTTATGGTGAAGGGGAGCAGAAGGCATGGGGTTGTGTGGGTTTTTAATGGCATGCTTCGTGTATAGTATCTGTCTCCAGCATGTAGTATGTGTGGGAGAACACAAAGGACCCTTTTGGAACCTGCCTTAATGCTGCAATAGCTTGTAGTCCCAGCTGGTTTGCATTCTGCGAAGCCAGCGAGCATGACTGTCTTTTGACTGCCATTGCCTTTTTCTCTGATTGAGCATCAGAGTGTGTTCTTGTCAGTGTGGGGAGTAGAGTTATCACAGGTGGCTGCACTTCTGTGCAATGAGGTACTGTAGTCTTTAGTATCTACATCAGCAGGATAGTGAGGGAATTCCCTAGGGACTGGATGTGCATCTGGAAGTCCTATGGAAACAGGAGCCAGCTTGGATGGCCAGGACCATTAGTAACCTGTTAATTGTTAGCCCTGTGAGATTTTGCTGAAGTTCAATGTCTAAGAGGCCAGCTGTCAAAGCATTGTATTCAAAACTGCCTTTCAGGACAACTCAGGAAGCACAGCTCAGACACGATGAACATCACAAGCCTGATGGGGCTCTTCAGCATCATCCAGGAGAGCCCCAGAGATGCGGCGCTGCTGAAATGGGAACTGTGACTCCTGAGAGGGATGAGCAGCCCACTCAGACCGGCAGGGAGAACTGCTCGGAGTCACTTGCTTTGGGTGCCTTGCTGGGAACGGACTCTGTGCTCCATGTGCTGGATAACAACAAAGATTTTGCAGATGAAGCATCTAAGCAGTCCCCTTTGGTAAGCAGGGGTATAGTTACTGGTGGCAGTTCAACAGCTGAGGATGCAGCTGGCATCTCATCTGGCAAAGGACACAGGATTTTGAATGTGTGGTCTGGCTGCATGGTGCATGTGATTCTTTAGGCAAACAGTGAATGTGAAACGGAGCAAAACCGCTGCTGATGGTTCATACCTGGACAATGGGAACCGTGTAGTTATTCTTCATAGCTCTGGGGAAGGGCTTGTGTGCGGTGTAACTGGTGAGCTAATCCCACAGGCTCAGGGTGCTCTCCACCTGGTGCTGTGCTTCAGTGTGCGCCATGAATTGCTGCTGTTATGTTAGAGCTCTGCCCTGCCTTTTGGCGTGGGTCTGTAGTAGAGGGCTGAGTAAGAAGGACACTGGGGAGCTGGAACATATCCAGAGGAAGGCGACGGATATGTGAAAGGTCTGGATCCCAGGGATTCTGTGAGTGGCTGAGGGACCTGGGGCTGTTTAGCCTGGAGAAGAGGAGGCTGAGGGGCAACCTCATCGCTTTCTGCAGCTCCCAGAAAGCGAGTTGTGGTGAGGTGGGTGCTGGGCTGTTCTCCCAGGTAGTGAGTGATAGGACAAGAGGAAATGGCCTCGAATTGCACCAGGGAAGGGTTAGATTGGATATTAAAAAAAAAATAACTGACAGAGTGATGAAGCTGTGGCAGAGGCTGCCCAGGGCAGTGGTGGAGTCTCCATCCCTGGAGCAGTGAAAAAAATGTGACTGTGGCACTTGGGGACATGGTTGGGAAGCAGTGGAAGTACATAAAGGATAACAGAGAGATCCCTAGCGTGGGCCTGGTCTGGCCCTTCATTGCCTTCCCTGGAACCCATATTGTAAGAGGATCCGCTCACAGATTTTTTATGAAGACAAAGAGCCAGATGTAGACCTGAAGTGTGAGGCTGCACTGGCGCATGCAGGACAGAACCCCTGGTATTTTCTAATGCCCTTCTCCAGAGTCACTGTGATTGCATGTTCCCCTCAGTGTTTGACGTGGAGGGGCTGTAATCGAAGTGAGGCCCCAGTTCCCTTGAGGAAATGGTTAATTCCTGTTGATACCTCTGGGGTTGGAGCTCCACCTGTGAAGTGCAGCTGTTGTGTAGGCACATGGAGAGCTTGTTTCTGTTCAGCTCTATCCCCAGTGCCTTGAAGAGGGAAGCGGCTGGAGTAGGAGTGTTGTGTGTGCTGAGCAACCAACAGTACTCCCTGTAGCATTGGCAAAGGCTTGGGAGGCTCTTGCTGTTGGCTGGAGCCTGTTGGGAGAGCCAAATGCTTAGTCTGCCTGAATAGGCAAGTGACACAAGAGCCTTTCAGAAGCTGAAACTTGGATTGAAGGATACCTGATATCCCTTTGTTTCCCTTTAGAGCCCCCTGCCTACAGCTTCAGTTGGATCCATAGCTGCAAGGTACCTGGAAGAGGAAGAATTGAGATCCCAGCACGTCCTGGAGAGCCTGAATGCTCACATTGAGGAACTGAAAAGAGAGAGTGCAAAGTTAGTGAGGAAATTCGGACACTGTGAGCCGAATGTTTCTTATGGGACTTGAATGCTGGATTACTGACACGGTCCCCTGCTGTGGCTGGGGAGGTACCTACAAACCTGTTGCCATCGCAGCTCGACTACAGGCCACATCTCTCACTTTGAGAGTATTTTAAGTTTATTTTATACATGTAAAAGCCTTGAAATAAAACAAAATGGAAACCCACCTCTTCTTCATGCAAATATGCAGAGTAAATCCCTTGGTGCTTATCTTGCCTTCACACCAGGAACTTTGATGCCTTTTCCATCCTTTCCCTCCCAAGGTAGCTGTGTTCTTACAGCAATAAGGATAATAATTCTTCTTCATTTAGGCTGCCTGCATTTTTCCCTTAGTGGATTTTCTTTGTATTTCCTGATTCTTGCAACCTCTGCCCTTTCCAATTTGTGCAGGATCTGGTGTCTTTATCTTGCCTTGCCTGGTGCTTGAAGCACTGCACAATAGCTGAGGGATGAACGGCTGTGTTCTGATTGTGGCCACAGCTTCTTGAGAAAGGAAGGAAAGCAGCTGGAACTGGAAATGAAATTATATGGGAGGAGAAGCCACAACTGTGATTCATCTGCATGGCAGGCAGATTTGCAGCTGCTGTGTAAGC
Source organism: Phaenicophaeus curvirostris (assembly GCF_032191515.1). NCBI lineage: Eukaryota > Metazoa > Chordata > Aves > Cuculiformes > Cuculidae > Phaenicophaeus > Phaenicophaeus curvirostris. The sequence continues at coordinate 27,341,841 of NC_091401.1, read as the reverse complement.
CAGGATCAGCCTGGTTCGAGCCTGGACAGCATTGGACACTACCCAGTCAGGCTGGACTGCTGGATGAACACATCTGTGACCTGTTTGGAGGAATATATTTAGTCCTTCCTCAAGGAAAGTAAGTTGTAAATGAGTGAACAGGACTGGTTTCCTACAGGCTTGCCTTTCTTCCTGGGGTGCTCTGTGGTTCTTCTGGGACTGAGCCTTTACAGCTTTTGTACAGGCAGACTGAGGGATGGAGACATCCCCTGCCCGTCTCTAACTTTTGCATTCCTTCCCGTCAGCTTCACTTTGTCCTAGAGCAGGTTAAGGCTATTGAGAAACAAGGATTCATAAGCAACGTACACGTGCAAAAGCCAGCGCTCACATGAGGCAGATGAGCCCAGCCGAGGTGGTGCCTGTCTGCAGCCTCTGTCCTCCCATAAATGAGACTGCCCTTGGTCAAGCCATACTACATTCCAGAGTTGAAAAACACTTAGATCAACAAGTCCTTCTGTTTTGGCTTTCTTCCAGAGTTCTTTAAACAAGGATAAAACCTTCAAACCTTTTCTGGATTCTGATTGTGCAGTGATGAAGTGTTTGAGCTGCCCACATGTGGGGAGAACTGCAGTTGGACGTTTTGTGCAGTCAGCACTGGCCCTGGGTCCTGCTCTGAGCTGGCCACAGGTTGGCATTTTCATAACATCCACCTTGAACATCTGCCTTGACTATCCAGATCTTGGGTAAGGACTTGTTGTTGATGGAGTGTTTAGACAAAAACTGTCCGACCAAATAGAACAAATGATTGTTACCCCTTCCTGCAGGAGCCGATAGATCCACCAGGTATGTGGGATGCCAGAACTCTTACAGATTCCTTGTGCCCTTCCATGGGGACAGCAATAGCAATTTTTATATCACAGAATGGTTTGGGCTGGAAGGGACCACCAGTCCCACCCCCTGCCATGGGCAGGGACACCTCCCACTAAGATCTCATCTCAATCTGTTTCCTGAAGATTTTTGCAGTGAGCTATATCATCTACTAAGTGTTTTCAGAAGTTTAGAAGACACTGGCTCGTTTGTGATGTTTGCTTCCATATCCCTTTTCTTTAGAGATATTTGGCAGTTCATGTTGGCAGAGAAGAACTGGGAAACTGAAGATGATCCATTAGTTTAATTAGCAGCTATAATCCTATAGTATTTATCGGTTTCTAATACATGTAATCAGCAGCTCCTGTCAGGGAGTGGGCTGTAAAGATTTAATCAAAAGAGCAACATTAGAGAGAGGGGAACTGCTGGATGACTCCTCTGTGCTGGTGTACGTTCTGTCTTTCCCACCCTCTCTTTGGGCAGTGCTGTTGGTTCTGGGGAGGCTGCTGTTTCTAGAGTTGCTGTGCATGGACAGCAGAGAGGAGAACAAGGGTTCAGCAAGGCAGGGTGGTGAGTTGAACGATTTCCTGCTCTTGTTTTTAAGTGTGTGCCTTTCTAACAGCAGGCATGGAAACAGCAGAACGTTTGATGCCTTCCCTGTGTGGCATGCTGCGTGTGAGGGAAGAGGTATACAGATACCCTTACCAGGGAGAGAAACTTGTTCCTCACATATTTCTCAGTGCAGGTAAATTAAATAAGTTTGCAAAACTGAGTGATCTGCACTCAGTGTTAAGTAATTGTACCTTTTGGTGGCACAGGGATTATAGGACTGTTCAGTGAGCTGGGTGTTAGTGTTCAGTTTTGGGCTCTTCTGCAAAGTAACAAGGGATAGGACGTGCGGAAATGGCCTCAAGTTGCACCAGGGGAGGTTTAGATTGCATACTAGGAACAATTTCTTCACTGACGGAGTGGTGAAGCCCTGGCGTAGGCTGCCCAGGGCAGAGGTGGAGTCTCCATCCCAGGGGGAGTTCAAAAAGCATGTGGCTGTGGCACTCTGGGGACATGGTCTAATGGCCACAGTGAGCTTGGGTTGATGGGTACACTGGATGATCCTACGGGTCATCTCCAACCTTAATGATTCTGTGATTCTTTGATTCTGAGGCCTGCCAGGAGAGAACTTGGACTGAAGTGGGAGAGCTGGTAGTTCTGAGATAACAGAGAAGCTTGTTCCAGAGCTGTTCTCCTGGTTTTGTAGTCTTGGCTGCGCTGAAGAATGTGCATTTTTTGTGGAGGGGGGAGGAGAAAGTCTTGTTTATCCTGGAGGGAGATGTCACAGCAAGCACAGCATTCTGAGGTGCTTTTATCTGGGGCTGCAGGGCTGCTCAGGCATTCTGTGCCTTTGCAGTGTCAAACATCCCTTGGAATAATAATCTGGCCCTGGCAGCCTTATAATTAACGAAGCTGGAGAGGGTTTTCTTGTGTCTTTGAACTCCTGCCTTCGATAGCACCAAAGAATTTCTTACACATTTGCAGGGCTGAGCTAGATGTTTGTTTTGTGTTTGAAACAAAGATGTGGAAATGTATTTGTGGTACTTTTGTTTGTCCCAGCTGAGCATTGGTGGGAAGCTGTGGCAAGCTCTGCCTTTCTTTCCGTGGATGTGATGGTGCTTTGGGTCACTCAATACTCTGAGGGATTAAATAAGTGTGTTTGTGCCTGTAAATGTGCGTGTAATTGCATATGCCTGGGTTTTGCAGTGTTGGGCAGGAAGAGGTGGGAATCACAGAATCGTGCAATGGTTTGGGTTGTAAGGGACCTTAAAGCTTGTCTAGTTCCAACTCCCTGCCGTGGGTAGAGACGCCTTTCACTAATCAGGAGCCCCTCCCCAGCTTTCCTGGAGCCCCTTTCAGCACTGGAAGCTGCTGTAAGGTCTCCCCACAGCCTTCTCTTCTCCAGGCTGAACAACCCCAACCCTCCCAGCCTGTCCTTGTACGGGAGGTGCTCCAGCCCTCAGATCATCTCTGTGGCCTCCTCTGGTTTCGCTCCAACAGCTCCATGTCCTCCCTGTACTGAGGACTCCAGAGCTGGGCCCAGGGCTCCAGGCGGGTCTCTCAGAGTGGAGCAGAGGGGCAGGATCCCCTCCCTCCCTGCTGGTCCCACAGCTCTGGATGCAGCCCAGGACATGCTTGGTTTCTGGGCTGTAAGTGCACATTGCTGGCTCATGTTGAGCTTCTCCTCCCCCAGCACCCCAAGTCCTGCTCTTCAGGGCTGCTGTCCATCCATTCTCAGAGTGCTCTCTGAGACCTTGCTAGGTAGGGGCTAATGATGTCTAAACTGTCCTCTATACTCCTGTGAGATAATCCCACACCCCCACCATCCTGAGACAGAAGCAGAGTATGTGGGGTTGGAGAGAGATCTTGTGAGAGGGAGCCTTTAGGGTGAGGAGCAGGGGCAGCATCCACACGTGTCGCCCTGCGAGAGGCTTTGCCGCCGCTGCCCGTCTCTGTGCCTGTGTGCGCACGGGCGAGTGGGCATCGGGTGTTTGGTTGCATGAAGGCTCTGTGTAGTTTGGTATCCTTGACCCTATTATTACCCTGGAAGTAAGTCATTCTCTGTAGTTCCTAAGCTGTCAGGGACACCTGCTTATGCTCCCTTTGTAAGAAGTGACGGATTTGACTGGATTGGCTTGACCTGTGAAAGGAAAGCTGCTGAAATGTGGCTGCCTTGGTCTGAAAAATGGGATCTAAGAAAAAAACCTATTCTGTTAGGCACAAAAATAAACCAGGGCTATCTGTGCTTACAGACAAGGTTCACCTTAGCCTTCAAGGTCTGAGGCAATCAAAAAACCCCTGGGTCTTTGTTGCATCTGTGAGGTTCAGTATGGGTTCTGTCCTGGGAATGGAACCTGCTGGGCTGCAAGGCTTGTCTGTGTTCCTGCAGAGAGGAGCTGCTGCTGCTGACAGGTTTTGAGGGCAAAAGCACTCAGCTGTTTGGGGGAGGGCTCAAAACCTATTTTTATGTCACATAGGGAGCCTCCTTGTTTCCAGGCAGAGAGACCCCAAAGCACTGCTGTGCATCCCAGAGGAAGCTTTGTTAGCTTACACTGCATGTTGACACTTGCAGCTCATGTCTGCAGCAGCCAGCGTCCTTGTGGAGAGTTCTGCTCCATGCCCGTGGCTCCCAGTACCCTAGGCACTCAGTGAATGTCATTAAAATTGGGACCTAAGCCTGGTTGCTGGGGCAGAGGGAGTCACATGGGAGGGGTTGGACTTCCTTTGCTCTCCTGGAAAACTTTTGCCTCCACAGCGCTGAGGATGGGGGCAGCATGGGAATAACCCACCTATTTTGTGTGGAAAACACAGCAGATTTGTGGAGAGGAGTTCATATCATTTGGTCAAGGAAATAAAATACAAAACCGTACCAGATTTATTTTAAATTCAAGCTCAGAGTAACTCTTAGGTCACGCTAACACCTATGGGCATGTGAATCTTTGATGAAAATGTTGCTTTTGATGTGTATTTGTGGTGAGAGACTCTAGAAGACCACCTTTGCCTTGTGTGCATAGGGTTTTCCCGGGAGTGCAGCACCAAACAATAATGCCACTCAGCCCACTGTTCCACAGAACCGCTTAAATTCTTTCGCTGTGGTGTCGCACAGAAAAGTTGGGGCGAGGAGTGGGTTTTGAGAGCTTTATTCTCCATTTTACTGTAGTTCTAGTTATGGAAACACCCATATGCTTGAGATACGATTACAACATTAACATTGCAGAAAATGTGTTTACAATGCAAATACTCTAATATAAAAAGATAAAAATGATTTTGTTTATTGTATTTAAGAGTCAGTGTAAAATGTCCTTTCGCAGTATTGCTTAAATTTGTAAGACCATGAAGTGCACAAGAACTTCGCATTGCATCTTTTCCCTAATGCTTTTCTCTCCTGGGATGTGCAACTTGACTAAAGATACAGAGAAGCTCAGTTTAAATAGCCTGAAGTTCCTCGTGTCCAATATTGCTGCTCAAAACCGGAGTGTGTGTTCTGCATCCTGCCCCGTAATGGTGGAGTCTTCTCGAAGTAGCCATTGTAAGACTTTTCTTATGGTCCATAACTTGGAAACCAGCAGTCACTGCTGGCACTGAATGGCCAACAGCCAGGCAGTCGGTTTTCTTCAAAATGTTTGGATGGTGTTATGAAACGTAGGTGAGGGGTTTACTTAATTTCTTCCACTGGTGCTCCCTTCTTAACAGGATTTTCTGCTTCTTTGAACTTCTTTGAGCCCTTGGTCTTGCAAAAGCCTGCAAGTGTCACCCTGCATTCGTTGAACAGATTTGATTGAGAGAACGAGTGATCTCCTAAAGCTGTCTTGGTTTTGGGCGCGTTGGAAATGTTGGTTCACACAGGTGAGTGAAAGAATGAGGAGAGGGCGTTTACTGGGTCTCAACTTCATATTTCAGGACGTGTGAGTAAAAGCTGTGGTTTGCGTTCTCATGCACCATCACAAACACCTCTCTGCACCCTGAGGTGTTGCAGGTTCCCTCCCAGTAGCCCTTGCTCTGGGTGAGAGGGTACGCGTTCTCAGCTTGAACTAGCACCTTTGCTATCCCATGCATTTTGAGCTTAAACTGCACGTTGCGGTTTGCCGGCAGCAAGCCGGAGAGTGGCTCCAGGATCTCATAGTCTTCCGCCCACTTGCTGTAACTCTGAGGGAAGGCTGGCCACTTCACTTCAGTGTTCAGGCAAGTGATGAGGTAGTTGAAGATGTAGTCGTAATTGCCAGGATCTGACTTCTTCTTGGCATAGATTTTCAGAACAAAGTTCCCTGCATGGGGGAGATGGATCTTCAACTCAATTTGGTTACCGCGATGGATTTGCATGATGTGCCGCCTTCCCATGTCCTCTGTCAGGCTGCTGTTGTCACAGTGCAGCGAGGCTAAGATGCTTATGTCTTTTCCCAGCGTGAAGGTGACGGAACACCGCCCGTCGTTGGTGTGGATGATGGGGTCGGGGTGTGAGGGCCTCAGGAACCCTTGCCGCTCCGTGAACCAGCTTGGTCCAACAGGCTGATGCAGGTCCTTTGGGAAACGCATGGTCTTGTCCACAGACTTGCATTCCACGATGTATTCTAACACGCAGTTGTAGACCTCTTCGGAGGCTTTGGAGGGCTTGGCAAAGATCTGCAGCTTGTGACTCCCTGTCTTCTGTGGATAGATTTCCAGCTTCATTCCATGTTTTTTCAAAGTCATTAAACCGTGTTCATCTGTTCCCTTCAGCTTAAATGTAAATAGTGTGGCAGAACGGCAATCCACTGAGACAGAGGCTTTTCCGTTTACTATGAAATGCGGAAGAAAAGAGACCGTATAAGAGTTCCAGTACACTTTTTCAATGTACACACTGTTCTGGGAAGACTAATCTGTCCCAATAAATTGCTGTTTCCCCTAAAAAGAAAGAGCTGGAGCTGAGAGGCTGTAGCTTGTCAGCTGTGTGCTTAGGCCAGGGTCCCTCAAAAAGGGTGAAGGAGTGGGAATGGTTTTAAGCTGAAAGAGGGGAGATTAAGATGAAATCCTAGAAGAAGTGTTTTGCTGTGAGGGTGGGGAGGCCCTGGCCCAGGTTGCCCAGAGCAGGGGTGGCTGCCCCGTCCCTGGAGGGGTTCAAGGCCAGGCTGGATGGGGCTTGGAGCAGCCTGGTCTGGTGGGAGGTGTCCCTGCCCATGGCAGGGGATGGGACTGGGTGGGCTGTGAGGTCCCTCCAAACCCAACCCTTTCTGTGACTGCAGGATGCTCTGCCGTGTCTCCGTGGCAGCCCATACCTGTCTGGATGACGGCCGTCTCCGGGTGAGCGGCCAGCAGGCCCAGCATATAGAAATTGCTGTTGTGCAGCATGTTGCTCTCAAAGTCTTTCAGCGTCAGAGTTGGTTTAAGAAGCTGCCAGTTACTGTTGTCGGGGAAGTGGTTGTTAATGAAGAGAGCTGGATGAGTCAGAAAATAAAACTCATTGTATCTGGAAGAAGGAGGAAGAGATTAAAGGAAAATCATTAACTCCAAACAGTTAATTCTTGTCCTGCACAGGGGTCGTGGTTTTGGAATCGGGAAGTCAGGGTGTTTGGCCTGCTCAGGAGCTGGGGTGTGTGGGTTTGAAATTCTACAGGCAGAGAAGGAGCCTGAACATTTCTTCCATTTCCAGGGCACATGCTGAGCTTTTGGATAAACCTGGGGTATTAGCATCACCCCCTGCAGCTGTGGGCTCCTGAAGAAAGAGGCAGGCACTGCTTGTTGTTTGGAAGTGTGGAGGCACCCCCTGTCAGGCAGCTGAAAGCTATGAATCAAGCACCACATGGTATTGTATAAACTGAAGAGGTGATAACCAAACAAGCTGACTTTTCGCAGTTACATGGCTTGCTGCTCAGAACCCTGCCTTCCCACAGGTATGTGCTCCACCCCTTGTATGGGCACCCCAGATGTCTTGCTCGGGGCTTTGGGTCTTGCTGTGGGACAGAAAATTGTCACTGGTGTTTCTTATCACACCTGTCACTTTCTTCTGCCTTTGGGGTAGGTTTCTGTATGAACATAGAGGATGGTTCTTTACCTGAAGGTGAATTTGGTGAAAGAGTCATCAACAGAACCGCTTCCCCAGGTGCTGTCGAGTAAATGCCACCTTCCATCAAGGTAGACAGCGTTCCAGGCATGGTCAGAGTCCCCTGTAAAGGTCTGCCCCATCTTGTACCCATACCCCTTAGAGTATCCTGATAGCTTCATGCACTGGATTCCTGCAATACTAAAAGGAAACAGTAAGTAGGAGACGTGTGGTTTAAACCTTTCAGTGCACTTCTGTGGAACATCAGTCCTATAGTCAAGGGCCAGCTCTGTCAGCTCCCTGCAGTTGAACACTGCACAGCTGGGGGTTTTAAGTGTGAAGAGTGCAAGTGAAAGCTCAAACATCTGACCCTGGGGACAGACTGTTGTGGGAAATGCCTAGGTTATTGCATCTGGAGACAGGCGAGTTCTCCCCTTTGTCCCCTGACATCTCATTGGGATGCTATTTTTCTGAGCTGTGCTAGTGAATGGTTTCATACTGGGTGGGCGTGGGAGAGTAAACTGAGGTGATGGTGCCCAAGGTGCCGGGCAGGGCTGGTTTTCTGGCAGCCTTTGCACAGGCACCTGGGGAGGGCATCCCACTGGAGGAGGCAGGGTCTCTTCCCATTTTTGCATGTTCCCTCTCTTTTCAGCGGATGTACCATCAATTCAGCATTGTTAGAGGAGGATGACAAAGATGAAGAGTGCTTAATTGCTCTCTATCTCATTACTCAGTGGAATCCCTTTGGTGCTGTCCACAATTAGCACATGTAATTATAAATTAAAACTGTGTCTGTTCGTGCTTGTGTTTGCTCTGTAACAGTAGACCCCAGTATTTGACACCAGCTAAGCTATCTTAGACGTCACGGGATTGTGGATGCTGATTTAGTTTCCTTGAAGAGTGAGCTTGTGCTTGCGCAGGATACAAATGATTAAAACAGTCTTTTTTTTTAACAAAATGATGAATACCTGTATTGATGTGTAAATAAGATTTAAATAAGCATGGTGTTAATAAGCTCTCTCCTGTTGATAGCAGTGGATCCTAACACTGGCATCTTATTTCAGCATCAATCTAAAACTGCTTCACCAAGAGGATTGTTTTTCAGGTTGGGGGTCATCTGCTTTCTTCTTCATCTTCATTGAAAAGTTCATTAAATGGAGCAGCTACCTTAAGTAATAAACTGTGCATGCTTCAAGAGCAAGATTGTCTGCATAATGTGGGTTCAACTCAGAAGAAAAGTGGTATTTATGGGGAAGATAATTAGCACAGTTTTTAAGAAGTCAGAATCTGATAACCAGTGCTGGCTGGTATCAGTGCAGTGATGCTTGCAGGGAAGACAGCTCTTCTCATGGAGTTGATGCATGTTTAAAGGGAAGGTGGTCACTTCAGCTTCTCATACAGACCTACTGAGCTCAGACCTGAACGTCTTTGTGTTGCTTGGCTATTCGATTCTCTTTCTTTAAGAGTTATCAAGTTAAATTCTTACTTTTTTTATTAAAAGAAGAAAGAGAATGGGCAGAGAATAGCTTGAGAGCAGCCCTGAAGAGAAGGACTTGGGGTACTGGTGAATGAGAAACTCAACATGAGCCAGCAACATGAAGGTGCCTCTGCCCATGGCAGGGGGATTGGGACTGTATGGGCTTTAAGGCCCCTTCCAACCCAAACTGTTCCATGATTCTATTAAACTATCTAAGAAATAGTATCAAAAATAAAATCGTAACTACAAAGGGCTGGGAGCTCATGAGGGGTAGCCTACAGAAAGAGGGCCAAGTTACACTGAGGGGAGGAATGTGGTGGTACCCATCCTTGCTAAAGGTGGCCAGAGGGGAAGGGAGCCTGCAACCCAGCTCTTGTTTGGTGTGGGCTGTTAGGCGGCAATAGCAAGGCACTGCCTGTCACATGAGGTATTCCAGACGAACGTATCAAGCCCAGAAGGAATGCCATTGAGAAACCTGGTCTCCACGGTGGTCTGTAAAGTCTTTGCCAGCCCGCAGTCGCCAGTGAGCCAAATTCTAACGTGGAGCTGGGCAGTAAATCTGGAGCAACTCCACTGACAAGACTGGTGAGAGCTTGGATTTACATGGTGTAACTGAGCCTGCGAGCTGGCCCGGAGACTTTAAGGAAGATTTGATCCTAGGAGTTTCAAAGGGGCCTAACAGGAGCTAAGTACCAAATTCCCACTCATTTCATGGGGATTGACATCTAATCCTTCTAGGCTTCTCTAGACATTCTTGTTAGCTGGGATATTCCGAGGGAACATTAAGGGACAAGTTCTGCCCTTCGTTCCTGCTGTGCTCTCACAGGGAACATTAGCAAAGCCACAAGAAGAGTTTGTGCTTGAATGTGTTCAAACTTCCCTAAAGAAAGGTTAGAGCCCTTAAACAGTGCTCTCTGATATTGGACGGTAAAAAAAAACAGGCTAAAACATTGTGTAAAAGAGCAATCATGTGTTGGTGAGAAGAGTGATGATGTCTCTGATCTCATGTAGATTACAGAGAGATTCACCAGGCAGAGAGAAGGTTCAGAAGATCTCCAGAAATTAGATGGTAGAAGATGACCTAAATATGAGGTGGACTGGAGGAACTGGGTAAAGAAGCAGTTGGCAACGTCTGCCTGGTGCAGCAAGGAAGTTAAAGGTAAGTTGCATTTCTGCTTGAAAAAGAGTAGGAAAGAGCCTGATCTTGGTACAGGTGTCACTGAAATCCAGCGGCACCTTCTTCCCCTTGATTTCAGGTTGACTTTGATTTCACCTAAAACAGAAGCAAACCTGGCTTCTCCAGAGGAAATGGTTTATACTTGTGGTAGGCAGGTGTACCTGAAAGGAAGGAACAGCTACAGAGAACAGATAAGGTAGGAGGATGTGAAACCTGGATTATTTGCAATCTAATTCTGAACAAGGAACAGTGAAGTGGCTGGAACCACTGCAGGGACTGTGGTCAGCTCTGCTCCCGGACACTGCTGAAACCTCTCAAGTGCAGATGACTGTTTTACTTTCATCATTAATGCTGATGAGGGAGTTTCACCCCAAGTCCTGACTGCCAAGTTTTGCTCTCGGCTGAATTTGTGGCTTTACACTCCCTGATTCACTCAGCCACGCTGCCTCCTCAAGTCTGGTTGTCAGCTGAGGAGCCAGTTCTTGATAAAACCTGCTGGAATATCACTCAGAAGCCTGTGTTTCCATTCATTGCTATTATGCCTGACGTTTGGAAACTGCTGTTTTGTGGCCAGCTTTCCTCTGTGACAGGAGTCTCAGCTGATGGGAAGAGTTCTGGCTGCCAGCACTGTGGTTGGAGGTGGCAGCGTTGTGTCTGTCTGTTCTCTCTGCTGGCACTGGCACAAGTAGGACTCAATCAGTGTCAGCCGCTGATTTCAGTGGGGCCTTTTGGGGGGGACTCTTGGTGAGGTGACTGGCAAATTGGGCTGTTTGTTAAGGCTCCCTTAACAGGAGCTTTTTACCCCAAAACTTGGCTCTTAAAGCCTTTGTAAAAGATGACTGCTCTTTGTCTCTTCCTTTTATGCTTAGACTCAGCGTAAGACTTGAGTGGTGCACAAGAAGGAGTGAGGACATCCCCTTGCAGGAAAGAGTTGTTGTCTTTGTTATAGTTTTTCAGGAAAAGAGCTGAACATTTAGCTAATATTTGACAAAAGTCATAGGCTGCATGACTGGGAGGTTTCCCAAATCACAGAATGAATAATCAGCCTGGAACTGAGGAATTGAGAGTAAATCAAGAGAGGTTTTAAATAGTAACAGCTATCACTGGGAAGATTAATGCTTTTAATGAACCAGACATGTGCTTTTTAATGAACAGATGCAAATTTCCTGCACTGCTAACTGCTAGTACCTGTTCCGTAAGATGCAGTTATAAAGTCATACTTCATCCTCCTGTTTCTTTATTTTACCCTCTAGAAAGGAGGATCAGCCATTGTGGGATGTGGCATTGGTTGGAAGCATGTGCTGCTTTAGCATCCAGCATAGGAGGCTTTGTTTTTTTAAAATCTCCTTTTCCCTGTAGATTTTGCTTGTTTCACAGTGAAAACCTTCTGAAATCTTTCTTGGTAGTGTGGGAAGCTGATCGTTACTTATAGATGCCAATTAATGAGCAATCGTTGACTATTTCCAAAACTAAACTTATATATGGGAGCTACTCTGCTGAGAGGGAGCTCCCTGGAGAGCCACCTTGCCAGCCCACACTCTTAGGAAAGTGCACCGTTGCTTTCTGGCCTCTGGAGACTCCTTCCCGTTGTGTGTCCTGGAGTTGTCAGGTCCAGCTTTCTCCTCTTGAACAACCCTCCTACATAAGGCTGGTCCTAAACTTAGCTGGCACCTTAACTGCCATCCTTCACTACTCCTCTAGGCCCAACTATTGGGTAGAGTTGTAAGAAGCGAGGTGCTGCTCCTTGTTGTGGTCCTTGAGGGTTGCCTGGCAGAACAGCCATCTCCCTCTCCACCCCCTCCCACTATTGTTTTGGTTTTTTTAACTGAGTTGGAGAAAATGGGAATGAAAACGCTGCACTCCTATCCTGTGCTCCCTGCTAAGGAAGGTGCTGCCTCTGCTGTGAAATGGCAGTGTTGTGTTTACAGTTGGACTTGATGATCCTAAAGGTCTTTTCCAACTTTAACAATTCTATGATTCTGCGAAATGGCTTTGTGATAACAAAATCCTGCTTTGTGGTGGAAATCCCACTCATTTATGCAACTAATTCCTGGTGCGGGCAACAAGGCTTTGTTGGCAGGAGAATGGATTTTAGTTATTAAATGCCGACGTTGCTATAAAGTGGGAATTGCAGTATTGGCCTCGACAGTGGTGCACCCTGAGATGGACCATGGAAAGGGGTGCAGTGTGGGGCACTGTCCCTGCCATGTGTCTGTAGCAGGGAGCGCATCTCCAGAAGGTTTTGGGAAAGCTGCTTCTGGGACTGTGCCTACCTCTTGTCTGGGAGCGTTAGAGATGACACTGCTTCTTGTTCAAGTCTTGCCATGCTTTTAACCTTCACATGCGGACACTCAAAGGAAAATCTTAGCCTCTCCTAACCAAATTAGCTTTGTGTTTTCGTCTGCCATTATGTTAATGCAGTGCGAAGCTCAGCAGATGGCACAAAGTAAATTATGCTGGGAAGGGGAGGTGGAGGGGGCGGAGGAGGAAGCAAAATTGACCTTTCTAGGACTTGCTGGTTTTCCACAGCATGGTTTGAAAGCTCAAGTTCCACGTTCCGCTTAAAGTCACATCAGTCAATGCAGATGCAGACAGAATAGGCACAGAGATGACAATGAACGTTAACTCTCCCTGGCACTGAATGTTTCTGAGCTTAATTTACCTGCACATTTGTTCGAAGAGCCCAGCGTATCCCTCGCAAATGCTCTTTCCCGCCTGAAGCACATCTATGGGTTTGCACGACAGCTGGCTTTTGTTATGGTAGCCCACTACGTCGTATTCTGTGGGAAGGAACACAGAGGAAAGTTCATCCAAAAGCCTGAGGCAACGGGATCGATGCTTGGGTTGCTTTGCATCTCCATAGTGCGAGCAAAGAGAAATGAGCCATGGTGTGCACTGCACGAGGATGTCGGGGATGGCTGGTGGGGAGAGAGGGACAAAGGCTGTCGCTCATCACCATTTGTTCTAAGCTGGGATTCTCCAGTCAAACCTGAACAGGAGGAAAAATCTGCCTCTTCTAGAGAGAGCGGCTTCACAGGGGCAGCCCTCAAGGGTGACCTGCAGTTCCAAAGGCTCCCAGTAAAAACCAGAGCATTCTGCATTTGAGGAGGTCGGACTCGTGTTACTGTCAGAGGAAATCGCGGGCCTTTCTGCTCTCTTTACGAGTACTTTGTATTAAAAATACTTGGAAAGTAGGTAACTGGGAAGCATGTGAAATGATTTGTTGTGAGTGAATCATATTAATGCCTGGAAGGGTAGGAAACCTTAATTTTGTTTGAATGAATGCAGAACAGCAACACAGTAGGGTTCATTCGGACAGAGCTTGAGGAACTGGTCTGGGAAGGTTAATTCAATACTGACTAACCTTGGCCGTGTCGATAATCCCTTTCTTAAAATCTGAGCGTGTTTTTCTGACAAAGCTCTAAGGAATGCTGCATCAGGTGATTTGTCCTCACTTTAACGCTGTGGAAGAAGGGGAAAAAAGCCAGCAACATGCTGGATTTGTGCCTTGATGAAATGCTGCAACTGCTTGACTGTTATCGAAGGGGCTCAGCTGGCGGCTGCCTCGTGAGGCGGTTGGGAAGGGCTGGCTTGCTTGACCTGGGCTGTTCCCTGGGCCACTGGCAAAGCTGCAGAGCACTTTGAGGGCTATGGAGAGCTGCCCGTGGCTCTGGATTAGTGTTCAAATTGATAGCTAAAATAATCTGTTTAGTGCTCCTGCTGTATGGATAGCAGTCGATCACAGGCAGGGAGCTGAATTGGGTGGGAAGAAGGTACCCAGGGAGTGGTGCTCTCACTTAAAATCCAGACATGGAAAGAATTTATATCATCAGTGCTCGTCAAGCACAGCTGCATTGCATTTTTGCGAGCTAATTTCAATTCCTAGCACTGTGGTTTTCTCCCATGCTTGTAAGCAAGGGTCAGTCTCTGCAGGAGGGAAGGAGAAACAGGGCCAACACACAGTGTAAAAAGTCTTGTGGGAAGATCAGGTGTACCTGTTGGGGATCAGAGACGTCCTGCAAGGTAAAGGGCCTCTCTCAAAGCAGACTGGCCGTCCCGAGCAGGATCCAGCCCAGGCAGGGGCAGGCAGAAGTGAGTTAATAGCGTAAGGAGTGAATGATCAGCAGCCAGCAGGAGCTCGTTGCTGGGGTGAGTCAAGTGCTGCATTTCAGGAAATGCAGTGAAATCAGCACTCTGCGTATTTAAGGGCAAGATTAAAGCTGCTTGGTATTGACCTAACTATGCTAACCATGCAGTTGCTGGTGAAGCTCTGCTGATCTCAGTAGGTGTGAGATTAGGCCAGCACTTCCTACATTGCTGTTCTGCTCTCGGTCAGCTGGGCTGTTCAGCCAGTGAGCTGTGCCGCACCGGATCCCCTCATGCTGCCTGAGGTGAGGGAGGGAAGAGCTGCACTTCTTCCCTTCTGCCCCTGGCAGTCACTGGGAAAGAACCATTTCTGCATGTGCTGTGCAAAATACAGTCACGTTGCACGTTTAGTTTCCCCCCACAAAGAGACTGGGCATGCAAGGAGCTTTTTGTCCCCTCTGATGTGCCAGGCTGGAGAGGCTAGAGATGCTGCCTCCTCCCACTCCTTCCTTGTCTTCTTCCATGTCTTGGCTATTTATGAAATGCCTGTGCTGCTCAGGTTGGGTGTGGAAATGGGCAGCAGAAATTGAGTGGTTGCAGCTCTCAGGGAGGTTGGCGCACGTACAGGTAGGAACGGCAATCGAGGAGGTGCCAGCACGTTTTATGAAGTTGGCTTCTCTGGTGTGCTGCGCTGGCTCAGCTAGTGGGCGTCTCAGTAGGACAAACACCGAAACTGGAGCACGGGATGTAACCACAATACACACAGGAAAAGCTGGCTGTGAAAACAGCCAAGAGACTGTCCAGGGCAAGAGGGCAGGACAGGCCATGCTTGGCTCTGAAGCGGGAGCAACAGAGGAGCTGCAGGAGCAGCTGTGATGGCACCGAGCTGGGCATGGAGCTTGATGGGGCCTGGCGGTGCCCAAGCTACGCTGAGACCTTCCCGGAGCAACAGCACCAGGAGGCAGAGCGCACTGGGAAGGGCTGTGCGAGGGTGCAGGGATTCAGAACAGCGATGGAGGTGAAACTTCGGGTGGCATTAGATGGCTCTGAACGTGACAACTGAGCCTCGGCAGCCTGGGTTCATGCTCCAGCTGCTTAGATGATAGAGACTTGTATGATTGCACGCATGAATAAATCAGGTAGGAGTTACAGATTCATCACATGGATAGAAATCACCTGCATGCAAACCTCATAGGGCCTGGCAGTGCTCGGAGATGGGGCCGGGAAACGGAGAGACAGTGAAAGAACCTTGGAGTACAGGTCTGGATCAACACACCCTGAAAGCCTTCCTCCCACCTGCTGTGTGAAATTAACTCTCAAGGTATGTAGTAAACTGTGCTGGCAGTGTTCAGGGGTGACAGCGCAGCCTTGTCTCCTCAACTTACCGATGTGATGGCAAATCCACATCCAAATGGCTCGGACTTTCTCCAGATCGGTCCGGGCTTGTTTAAGCAGAGCTTTAACGAGTTCCTCTACACTGTTTGTGACATTTACCTGTTTGTGAGGAGGGAGCATTGCAAGGTCATGGTGGAGAAATGCTGTGGTAGATCTCCCTTCCTCCCCGCTCCCTTGTTCTTCTAAAGCTGCTGAGACCCCACCTGCCAGGAGACTGCTCTAAGTCGAGCTTCGGCCAAAACAGGACTGTACAATCATTAGGGTTGGAAAAGGCCTCTGAGCTCAGCCCAACCCCACCATGCCTACTAAACCGTGTCCCAAAGTGCCAGCTCTACGTGTTTCTTTGAACTCCTCCAGGGATGGAGACTCTGCTGCTGCCCTGGGCAGCCTCTGCCAGGGATTCATCACTTTTTCAGTAAAGAAATTTTTCTTAATATCCAATCTAAACCTGCCCTGGCACAACTTGAGGTCATTTCCTCTTGTCCTATCACAAAATACAGGGGTGTAGTTTTACCTTTTGGGCAAATGTTTTTGGTCATAGTTTCCCTCCTAGAGTGGGGTCTCTGTTGTTAATGTTTGCAAGGAAGCAAGTTTTAGCTTGTTTGGAGGTTTTGAGGTGCTTGCCCCTATAGCTCAGACAAAGCTGGTGTTAGTGCTGACAGCCAGGTTTCAGGGAATGTCCCTGCAGGGGAGCTGGGAGGAGGACAGAGGCAACAACAAGACTTACTTTTAATGCGTAGGCATCCAGCTTCTCGAATTGCTGCAGATCTACTGGCATGGATTTCAAAGAGGATTTGTCCCATGGATATGCTGGGAAGAAAGGGGTTGTCGTTATCTTGGGATATTGTTCCTGGCTATCTGCTTGAACAAGGGGACTCTGCAGAGCCCCTGCCCAACCCGTGGAGATATCCATCAGCGGGTGCTTAGGGAGCAGAGGACATGAGGGCAGTCTGGAAGGTCCCTGCCAGCTGCATGGGGAGCAGGAGCCATCCTGTCCAGTCTGGTGTCATCGGGGCAGCTGGGGCGGGAGGTGCCCCTGTACCTTTGGCACTGCATAACAGCAGAGAAAATCCCGGGATATCGTATGGAGAGCGGGGGCGTGGGGGAGCGACCTGTGCTGTGGAAACTGGCAAAAACATGGCTGTTTAAAAACCAAAGAACAGCAAAGCTGTCTTGCTGCAGTGCTTTACTGAAAGCGATGATTGTTTTGTGTGGTGAAGGGCCAGATTCAAGTGCCTGAGAAACATTGCATGGGGAGCAGTGGGACTGAACTGGTGTGCCTGCCCTCCTGCCTGCGTCTGGGGGGGATCCAGGCTCCCCGTTCCACCAGTGGTGATGGGCTCTCCTGCCTGGGGCTGCCCTGCATTGTGCCCCGCCAGCAAGGGCTGAGGGAATGCTGACAGTTACCGTGCAGGTCCTTCCCTCCTGGTGGCCGTGGGGCTTCGGTCCTCTGGGAACCTGGAAAATTGTGGAAGGGAGCATGAGGTGAGCAGTTGTTGTTGGGAGAAAGAAGACAAACAGAAATAAGTGAATTTGGGGAGCAGGACTGGGTGTGGAAAGCCTGAAATCGAGGCTTTTCTTCGGCCGTTCTTTTGCAGGTGGACACGGGTGTCACCACCCTGTGGAGGGGTGAGCTGGGCTGTCTGGACTCCAGCGTGCTCTGTGTCCCGGTGTCCTGCGGCTTGGCAGAAGCTGCGTTCCCTGGCAGTTGGGCATCTCCTGTTGCTGCCTGAGGCTGGGTCCTGCCAAACCTCCCGGGCACGTAAGAAGGGAGCGTTGAGCTCCTGAGCTGGTAGATGATAACCCTGCAGAGAGCTCTGCGGCAGCTGGGGGATTTCTGAGGGGGCCTGTGGCCCCGTGCTCTCACCACTTGCCGTATCCCAGAGCCCGGGGAGAAGGAGACCCCTTGCCCCAGAAGCAGGAGGATTTTGATCCTTAAGCCCCAGGCACTGGCAGGGTCCAGCAGCATCTGCCAGCCACAGGGGTTGGCATCGTCTCGGGAGGGAGAAGGGAGCTGGTCTCCTGGGTGAGCTCAGAGACACGTGCTGCAGCAGAGCAGTCTCACCTTTGTTATCCTGACCTCTGAGGCTGGGCAGCCTCCGGGCACCTGCAACAAACACGGCGTGGTCAGTGCAGTTATCAAACCCCTGCCCGGGCTTGAGGGTGGGTAACATCTCCTCAAGCTCCCAGAGGGCTTCTTGCCTTCCCTACTTCTATAAAGGGAAAGATGATTCCTGACCAGCTTTGCCAGGATTTGAAGTTTGTACCTTTTCCAAAGGAGAGTTTCTTGAAGAGTTGTGGGGTGGAATCCTTGGGATGAATCTCCACCGTCACTTGGGTTCCTGCAAGGAGCAATGACAAACTCCCTAAGAGAAGGAAAACTAACCAGGATGCAGAGGAGAAGGGCAGGATTGGCTGCTGAGGCATTGCTGGAGCTCTGAACTTTGGCAAGAGAAGGGGCAGCTCTGGTGATTGTGAAGGTACCGAAGCACTTGGTTTTCCTGGCAAAACAAAGCACCCTTGAGATAAACTCTATGGCCGGGAAGCCTCTGGTCACCTCTGGCATGATTTGTAGCTCTCAAAACCCAAAAGGCAGGCAGTTACAGCCTATCAGGGGCTAAAGCAGGTCTTAAATAAAGCAGAGGCCCTCAGTGAGGGTTATGTGGCAGCTTAAAAAAAAAGCTTATCACCATATTAAATAGCTCTTGATGGAGATCCAGTAAGCAGAGAATCGATTTCTTTCATTGATTTTCCTTGGAATCCAACAGAAAAAGGCTCAGAGCTATGGAAATGGTTTGACTTGTGTTATTCACATCTTTGCCTGGAAGAGGCAGTGTCCTGGCAGAGCCAGCGCTGGTCCAGGTGCGCGTGGGGCTTGTGCTCTGCATGCCGTGATGCTTGCAGAACCACCTCAGGTGGAAATCTGGGGAGGAGGGTGTCTTATGTTTAAAGTTTCATAGAGAGAAGGACAAAGGAAAAAGTTAGGGAGTCTCTTCTAGGAATGCATTTTTTGGGGTGAGTATTTGGGAAGGATTTGCAGCCACCAGGGTTCCCTGGAGCTCACGGGCTCTGCCTTTTGGATCAGCCAGTGGTTACTTTGGAGACCAAAGGTCGCACCTCAGGACTGCCATCCAACTGCACGTGCTACCTCCTACAGCTTTATCCAGTCTCCTGGTGTCTCAGGTTTTCCTTGAGAGCCAGCCCTTGGGACCAGCTAATTAGGCAGGAGCCTGTGCTCTCATCAAAGAAGTTTTTCCACAGAATTTAACTTTTTTAAAAAGTTTTTCTCTCCTGTGATTATGCAGAAAAGTTTGATGTCCTTTAAAGCCCAAAAGCAGAAGGCAAGAAAGACTCTAAAGCCTGTAACCCCCGCAACCACCCCTTTTAAATCCTAAAGCCTGACTCCAGCTCTGGGATCTCTGGCATAACTGTGGGTGATTTGCCTGCTGGAAAGCTGGGGAGGGGCTCTAGGTCAGGGAGGGCAGGGAGAGGATGAGGGGAATGGTTTGAGGCTGCAAGACGGGAGGTTGAGATGAGATCTTGGGAAGAAATGTTTTGCTGTGAGGGTGGGTTTTTTCGAAGTGCTGCATCCATTGCTTTAAAAAGAAATGGTCACTGATGGTTTTGTGATGTTTTTACTATTTCTAAGCGAGTCACCCTCCACAAAGGAGCGCTTGCGTTTCTCCTGGTGCTCAGTGGTGAGACAAGGCCCTGCCCAGTGAGAGCTGGGGCGCAGCTCTAGGGCAGGGATTGCTCCTTGCAAGGATCTGCTGGATGAAAGGGCTTCTGCAACCAGTTCTCTTTAGCAAAACTCCTGCCAATGTTATTTCTTCCAATACTTGTACCCTTCCATCAGCGATGGAATATCCAATAGTGGCAGGAGTGGGTTTGTACCATGCTTTCTGACTACGTCTGCACTGTGTCCTGGGGGTCAGGGGGGTGGTGGAAGCCACGCTGAAAGACCCAAGGACTCTTTAGGCTCCCCTGGGATCTTAAATTTTTGTGCTCAAGCTCACAAAATGGTCGGGGTGGGGATTTTTGCTCCTTTGGGGTGCTCTGAGATTATTTATTACAAAGAAAGCTTGAGTGGGGGCCCTGCTCTGAAAAAACATTATCCCTGGGTTACCACTTACCTTCGTTGGTGTAAGAAGTAACGGCTTGCGTCTTCTCGCAGGGCTCCCTGGAGACTCGCCGGCCTGGTTGTACAAAGGAAAACAGCTTAGTGCCTTGAAGAGAGCAGAGGTGCCCGGCACAGAGGTGAACTAGAACTGCACCTTCACTCACCTGGGAAGTAAGTACCAACACAAATGCCTGACCACATTCTCCATCTTCAAACCCCCGTTGGCTGTGGTCCCCCCTATCCCAAGGGATACTTCAAGCTGGGGAAGGGCTGGAGCAGGCACTGCCACTCATGCAGTCGGCCAGGGCCGTCAGCCAGTGCCAGGGGACCCTGAGCCACAGCTCCCAGGCAGCTTGGGATGCTCGAACCTTGCAGAGGTGGAGTGGACATTGGCCAGGCTGCCAGGGCAATCCCTTGCCACGGCATCACCGTCCTGCAAGCCACCAGAGCCTGGCACAAGGAACCTGTTTTCCACAGCTCGTCCTGAAGGTCGGATGCTGTTCCTGCCATGTGGTGTGACAAGGACGGGGCTGAGTGTGGTGGGGTTGTGCGGCATGGGGCTGGGGTGAGGCTTATGCAATACAGTTTGTAAATATTGCAGCAGCACCAGCTGCTCTCTAGTGTCAGAGGCTTCACCAAGAGGCTAACCGGGCTGATGAAAGGGGGATTTATTAACCCCTGCAGTGCTGGAGGAGCGAGAGCTCTGCCTGCTCCACTGTTGTCTTAATTCCTTAGTAATCCTCATGGGGATTTAAATTGTGCCTAAGGTAGAGCTGCAAGGAAAGGTTTCCCGTGTGCATACTGAATACTCCTGCCGTTAGCTCAGGGCGGTGAATAATCTATACCAGCCATAATGGAGCCTCTGGCTTGTCTCTGTCATGATAGAGGAGTGAGTGGGCATTGGCTATTTATCTGCTTCCCGGAGCCAAGGCTTTTGTTATTTGGTGTCTGAGACCATTAGATTTGTGGAAAAAGAAAAAACAACAAACCCACAAAACTCAAGCCACTCAAAATTGTATCTTGCCACAAAATATTCCTTGCTCACAGTCCGTGAGCCCCCACTGATTTCACAGGGGCTTGGATCGGGGCTCCTCTCGAGCATCATAATGGCTTTTGTGTACGGCTGCTGCTTGGGCTGAGGAAGCAAAGCTCCTGTTTGGCGTAACTAGAATCCCCAATCTGGTACCATCAGAATCACTTGTGTCTTGCTTTACCATTGCCCCCTGCTTTTCTCTGATAGATACCACCTTAGACTTAGACTACAGGAGAGCGAGTTGAATGGTCTGATTCCCTTCCCCTGGCTGCCTGCAGGCAGGGGTAAGCCCTTCAGATGTTCCTTCTGAACTGCTAAAAGGCAGAAGGGTGAGGAACTGGCAGGGGAACAGTCTGGACTGGCAGCCACATTGTTCCTGGACAGCAATCGCACCTGCTTGCACTCATTAAGTGCTGAGCTGGGGAGATGGAGAAAGCACTGGTGGACAGAAGGGTTGAAACATGAAAGGTTTCTTGCATGCCCCAGGCCATGCTTAAGCCGTGTCAGTGCAGGGGAGCTCTCTGGAAGCTCTGTCTGCAACCTGAGCAATTTGGGGCTCTGAGTTCCCCCTGCCATCAGCTGGATGAGAAATGTAAGAGCTCTGTGCACCTGAAATAGGGCTGAGCTCCACAGCAGCTTGGAGGAGAAGCCCCTGCAGGTGGTTGTGCTTGGGCTCTGCAGTGCCACCGATGTGCAGCCTGGCAGAGGAGAGCACGGAGGGGACGCTTCCCATGGTGCGTGGCCCCAGGCCCTCCGTGTGTCTCCCCACAAAGCACTGGAAAGGGATGGGTTATTTCAAGCATGTTTATGCTCAAGAGGCACAGCTGAGCACCAAAAGCTTGCAGATGGGTTGTGTGCTGTGGTTAGTTATCGGCAGAGTGAGAAGGTGACGTACCATTGAGGTCTCTCCCGTGAGGTGGCTGCAGCCTGCTGTTGCCATTGCCATCATCCTGCAAACCTACAAAAAACAGATGTGTGTCTGGCAGGCTGTCCTCCTGCAGAGGGGTTCTGGCACTGCCTGGAGGCCAGGCTCCCTGAAACCTTTCACGTAAACCATCATTTCTGCTGATGCCAGGTGGCATCAGGATCCACTGCCCCTGTCTTGCCTGCGGCATTGGTTACAGCCCCTGTTGCCGGAGTATGAGCTACCAGGAGGAAGAAGGGGCAGTGCTCTAGGTCTAAGTCGCTTCAATAGGGCTTGCTTGTATTTGGGTGGGTGCTGGGTGCTGTGTCCAGTGAAGCATCAAGACAACGTCTGTGTTAGTTTTGCCTGTCATTGGTAGCCTGGAACTGGTTGTCTGAGAATTTACTATTTCTCCAAGGTTTTAGAGCAAGAATACTCTTCTTTTCTCCTTTTACTTCTGCAGGGAAGATCCCTTTACAGTTGCAGAGCACAGCCTTAGCTCTTTGGAAGATCCCCTGAAGGATAGGAGCTGGGACAGGGAGACTGTTCCAAACTGTAGCTATAAATGGCTCAGGGTAGTCATCCCTGGAGACAAAGCCTAGACACGCGTCAAACAAAACAGTTTTGCCCCTGCACTCCGTTCTAGTACGCACCAGTGTGGAGTGAGACTGCTGAGCTCTCCCCCCTGCTCCCCTTGCACAGCCGAGAGCGCCTGTGGACGCAGCTCGGGGCCACCACAGGACAGGGCAAGGTGCAAACATGGTCCTCAGATTAGTATCCGTGTGTGTCACCTCCTCCTGAACCCTGGCTTGCGTGCACCAGCGCTGGCCCCCAAGCAGCATGCAGTGCTGCACGAGCCAGGGCTCTGCTGCGCCGGGAGGAGCAGGGGCGGCACGCTGGGCTTTGCAACAACACATCTGAAGTTTGGGGGTTTGGCAGCAAAAGGAAAAGAGGAGAGAGAGGATTAATAAAGCCCAAACCCTGCTTCAAAGCTGCTGCTTCACTTCACCGTCCACTGGGCAGGTGCAGGTGCAGCCCTCCCGTCCCTCGCGCCGACTGCAGGTGGGATGTTACCTGCGCCTCGGCCACTCGACGTCCGCCTCTCGCTCTGCCCTTTCTGCTTGCTTGCTGTCTCCTCAGGGTGAACAATAAGCAGCAAATTGATCATTACTGCGCTGGGATCTGTCCTAAAGTCCACAGTACCCATCAGAGCATGGCCAGGGCGCGGATCCTCCTGCGGAGCTGCCGCTGCTGCGAGCTGCCGTGTTTATTTTCCACCCTTGGAAAGGCAAGCACGCTCCTCCCGAAGCCGCAGCACCAGCGGGCTGGCCCTGCCAACTGCCCCATGAGTGCTCTGCCAAAGCCGACCCTAATGAAGAGGTTACAAGTCACCTTTGAAAGGAAACCGCAGGAGGGATCCGTTTCCTAAAGCAGAGGAAGGAGCTGCGCTTCGGCCAGGGGGCTCTGGTTTCAGTGTGTGCCCCCAGCTCCCCCTCCCCTCGCTCTGCCCTTTTCAGCTTTAAGCACTTGTCTGCACTCAAATCCCCCAGCAGAGCTGTTTGCTGGGGGGGATTCGCTTCCCGGCGCTGGCAGAAATCCTTAAAAGGCTTTCTTTTTTGATCCTCTCCCCTGGTGGGAACTTAGAGGATGCTTAGGAGTATAAATAATAACAATAACTGGGGCAGGAGGAGGGGAGAGGGGGGCAGCAGCTGCAGCGGAGGAAAAGGGGCTGGAAACAGGGCAGAAGTGGCCCTTTGCGGGGGGGAGAGTCAGCCTTTGCGGGGCTGCCTGGTGTGCAAAGCCACTGTAGCGAAGAGAATTGCACGGTGCAAGCTGGACTGTCCTAAGGGAGCCGAAAACCCAGCAAGGTTGCCCCAGAGGACCCCAGAGAGCCAAGCTCCCTCTGCCCGCACCAGCGTGTGGGCCTGGCTCTCTGAGGGAGATGGAGACTGTGAATCAAAAAGGAACACTGAGCAAATCTGCAGCTTTCCAGAAACTCTCCCAGCCCTAGAAAATGGGGGACGAGGAGGGTTACAGTGCGGGTTAGCAACTGGGCTCAGCTGGCCTTGCAGCTTGGAGAAGGGGCTGGCAGGGAGACGCTTTCTAAT
This sequence comes from Phaenicophaeus curvirostris, assembly GCF_032191515.1. NCBI lineage: Eukaryota > Metazoa > Chordata > Aves > Cuculiformes > Cuculidae > Phaenicophaeus > Phaenicophaeus curvirostris. The sequence continues at coordinate 27,318,130 of NC_091401.1, read as the reverse complement.
TTTACCCCTGGCCCCATCCCAGCGGCGCTGCCAGCCCCGGCTTGGCCGGTGATCCCAGGGGAGCGAGAGCACCTGTGGGCTCAAGGACTCTCCAACAGCATTAGGAAGGGCTGCGGGGTGCGGGGGGCACCGACTGGCAGAGGGGGGTCAGGGGCTTGTTACAGGCAAGGTGCCTTTCTGTGGGTGTCACGAGCACTTTTTGTGCAGGAGCACGAGAGCACTGGGCTCCTCTGGCTGCAAGCTGGGACACTGTTGAGCTGAGTCTGCAGGCAGGAGCCGGTACTACTGCCTAGTGTTGGGTTACTCGTGTTTGCAGACACGGGTTTTCCCCATGGATTTCTATATAAATCCCGCTCCCTCCCAATCTCCTGCTCCTTTTCTGTTCCTGAACCCCTTCCAAAGCACGGACAGCCGATATGCCACTGTGCTTGCCTGCAAATCCAGCCCTAAGCAGCCCCTCAGCAGATCCAGAAATAACTTGCATGGCTGTGGGGAGCCTTCCTCCATCCAGCTTTGCTGGTGCTCCTCCACATGGTCCTGCACCCTGGGAAGATGCCCAGAGCATCCTTGACAAGAGTCGGGGTGTCAGGGGTGGGACCTTGCATGTAACCCCCAGTAACGTGGCAAAGATTCTGTGCCGGGCACGGATAATGTTGTTGGGTCCAGGTAGTGGTTTTGCTCTCTAGCTTGTGCATTGGAGTGGTTTTAGGTTCAGGGTCTCAGCTCTGGCTTCAAGGAGCTAAGCTGGAGGTGGTTAATCCTGAGGAGGAGGAGGAGGGAAGGAGAGACGGATGCACGCTGAGATATGCTCAGCTCTGCCAAGCAGGCTTTCCAAGCCATCTGGGGCTCGCTGGTCTCCGGCTCAGGTCCCTGAGATTTATGACTGGAGTGACTTTCTAATCCCAGTTTCACCATCTGCCTGTTGGCCTTTAGCACCCAGCTCTCACCTGTCACCCAGCCCTTCTGCTCCTGCCTGCCTCGCGGCGAGGAGCACCCTTTCCTCCTCACTGCCCCAACCACTTGGCCGAGGGGCAGCCCACGTTCCTGCAGGTCCCTTCTCCCTCGTCTTCCCAGGTGGGACAGTCTGATCTCCTGAACTACTCATCGATGTGGCTAAATACTAATTCTGGTGTCGCCCAGGTCCTGCACGAAACTCTGCTCCGGCCAATGCATCCTCCCACCGACCCGCTTCACTCTGCCGCTGCCTCTCATCGATGGTGGTGGCCCTCACTGCTCTAGCCAAGCAGCTCATTCCTCCTCCAGGGCTTCTCTGAACCTCGTTCCTCCCCAGTTCCAAAAAGGTGATGGCTCAGTGGCGAGAAGGAAAAGAATCTGTTTGGGGACATTGATAAAAGAAGGTTTTACTTGTACAACCCATGTCACGCTTAGAACATGAGCTGAGCTCGGTGCAGGCATCCAAACGAATGTTGTGGTGGCACCAGGTGATGTGAAGCTGATGTGTTTCTTCCCTGGCAGCTCTGAGCTGGAGCCTCTGCAGCCAAGCACGTGGCAGTTGCTGCTTTGGTTGCTGCTGGCGTTTACCTTCCTGGTGGGCTGTAAGAATTAGCAGAGTCTTATTCACTTTCTGTTCATGGTGAGCTGGCTGCTCCTGGCCCAGCTGCCCGTGGGCAGCCTTCCCTCGACGGCCTTGGCTGCCCTCAGCCACAATGGGTTTCCAGCACAATGAAAGCATCTGTGGGGAGCTGTTGCTCTCCTAGAAATAACGATCATTAGGAAGTGGGGTTTGGAGAGGTTTTTTTGCATTTTTTCCAAATGAAAGGATACCTTGAGGAGGAAGGGACGTTTCTGATGGGGATTTTATGATGGTGCCATGAGCACAAAGGCAAAAGCTTTGCTGGAGGTGGGTGCTGTCACCTCCCTCTGCAGCAGCAAGCCCAGCTTGTTTGAGAGGGTTTCTTAAAGCCATGTGGTTTCTCATGCGTAGGAAACCTGTCATTGGCCACAGATAAGGTCGCAACTAGCAACATCTGTCCGTGTGCCAGGGTATTTTTGAAGCTAGAAAAAAAATTGCATTTTGAGGAGGGAAAGGATAAAGCCTTTTATTGCCATGTTGATTTTAAAATAAAGGCAGCTCTTTGAATTTGCTGCAGGATTTAAAATGTTCACCTCAGTCCCAGGGAGATGAATTAATGGCCAGAGAACAAGAGAAGCTATCAGAGTGGAATGATTACACGTATTTACCACATGGCTGTCATTTCTCCAGGAGTGATCCGGGGGAGAGGGAGCTCGTACGAATGTAGAGCAAGAACTAGGTTATTTGAATCCCATTGGGCAGAAAGGAAAATTGTAGGCTGCGTTCCCCAAGAAGGCATTTTTTTAACTCTTCTGCAGGTGTTTTGCCTTCGCTATGGTCTGTAAAGGCTGGCGTGGTGGGAACATGCTGACTCTGCTGTGCTGGAGGGTGCTGCTGGAGACCTCAGTCCTGCTAAGGCCGTGGTTGAGGGTGCTCAAATGCTCTTCCAAGAGTGTTGTGGATGACTGCACCCGGAGAAAGTGCCAGGGCTGCCCTTCTCCTTGGTGTGGAGACATGGGACACGTTCTCCTGACATGATGAGATGGGAGATCACTTACAGCTCGGTGGTATGGTGTCTTCTCCGCTGTCTGGAGAGGAAGCCTGGGCATGGAACTCCAGTGGAGACAATGCCAATGTCATCTAGAGATGAATCCCAGCCCCTTTAAATTAGTTTGTAACTAACATGGCCTTGACGACCCCTTTGGTAACTGGCTAATACTCCTTGCCTCTTGTTTGGTGCTTGCTGGTTCTGGCATTACGACAAATGATATCCTGGTTTGCCCTGCATGTGCTGTCCGTGAAGAAGTTGGCATCAGTCACCTCCAAGCCACAGAGCCTTTGTGCAGGAGTTGTTCCTACTGCTGCTCCCCCTCCTCCGTGCCCGGGTAGGCTCTCCTGTACCGGTTTTGTGGTGGGGGACCAGGCTGGCTGTGCTGTTCCGCGTGAGGCACATCAGTGGCTTCTGTCTTGTTCTCTGGATTGTCGCAGAACTGTCTGCAAAGACTCCCAAGATCTCTCTCCTGACTCAGAATTGCTCATTTAGAGCCCATTATTGTGTGCGTGCCTGTATATATTTGGCATGTTTTTTTTTCCCAGGCCTTACTTTGCATTTGTAGCCATTGAATCTCAGCTGCTGTTCTCTCTCTCAATTGCGGGTTAACTTGGGAGCACCAGGACGTACTCACATTGTACGACGCATCACAATTGCACTCTGATGAGTTTTAATCTACTCTTTTGGCCTGCCTGTCCTTTCTTCCTCCCTCCAACAGAGCTGTGAGACACTGCACTTGTTCTCCTCCCCGCAGCTTCCAGCCCACAGCTTGCTCAGATGCTCTGTTCGTTTTGCAGCTTCTGCTGTGTCAGCAGCTGTGCTTTCTGATTTAAGACGGCAGCAGAACTTTCCACTGAACTGTAAACCCGTGTATTCAGTTTCCTGGTATCCACCCTGACGGGGAGCAAAGAGATGGCTGGGACAGTCCTGCGAGGAGAGGTCAGGATGGAATTAGATTGCAGGGAGACAATGAGGGTTGGTGCAGATGTGAATTGAATGCCACGACACCCAGGAAGAGACACAGCGGGGATGATGCTCTGGTGCTAGAGTCTACCTGCCCTGGGAAATAGCTGTGCCCAGGCAGGAGAGCTGGAGATGATACATCTTGGATGGGGTTGCTGGCCCGTAAAAGCCAGGCCTGGTTGGCTTCTGGCTGGTGATATGGCACAGCACTTGTTCCACCGGGAAGTGTGTGGAGACCCCTGCCCTGACTGCCAGCACAGGGGTGCTGGGAGCAGCTGCACGATGAGTGTGGAGCTGGGTGAGGAGCGGAGCCACGGCCTGGGGATTGAAACTGGGGAGGGGCTCCTGATCAGGGGTGCAGGAGCAGGATGAGGGGAACAGTTGTCAGTAGAAAGAGGGGGGATTGAGATGAAATCTTAGGAAATGTTTTGCTGAGGGTGGGGAGGCCCTGGCCCAGGTTGCCCGGAGCAGTGGTGGCTGCCCCATCCCTGGAGGGCTTCAAGGCCAGGTTGGATGGGGCTTGGAGCAGCCTGGGCCAGTGGCAGGGAGTGGGACTGGATGGGCTTTGAGGTCTCTTCCAACCCAAACTATTCTATGATTCTGTGATTCTATGATTCCTGGTGGCAGAGACCTGCAGGAGTGGCCGCGTGTCCTTGGACACTCTGTGTGGCTTTGGCAGGGCTCTGCTCCTCCTCCCCTCGCGTGGTGGCAGCTGGATGCTGCTCTGCCTGGACGCCAGCAGCCGAAGGCAGGGCTGCCTCTGCTCGCAGTGCGCAGGGCTGCTCGAGGGAGGGAGGGACGGGACTGTTGGCAGGACATTTGCCACTGGAGGTTGCCAGGGCAGGAACCCTATGCTGTCTTGTCTGTCAGAGCATGGATCTGTTGACCTTCAACATGCTACTTGGCTTACATTTTGTTGCTGGCCTTTATAGATGAGGAGAGCGGTTCTGGCCAGGCTGCATGCCCCCATTAAGGCATTAATCCTTTTACAATCTCCAAATAACTCATCCTTTGAAGGCAATCGGGGCGAGTGTGACAGACCCCCTCCTCTTGACCTGGCTGGGAGGCCAGTGAGCTTTCTTGGCTGCCGCTGGTCCCTGGAAGAGGTTTTGCCCTCTCCCAGCCGCTGCCAGACGAGGACTCACAATGGCTTGTTCAGCGTTCCCAGGGAGAGGCTGTTTCTGGGTACCTGGGGAAGGTTCTGGGATCGTTTGTTGAGGTGTCCCAGTAACCTGAATTATGCATTAGGCACCCTTGGGCGACATGCTTTATTTTCAGCCACTTACCATAAAACTGCCCTCAGATGAGCTCAGGTGATGGACGATGCAAAGTGCATCTGAGATGAGCGCCATGCTTACCAATGCTTTAAGAGACATTGGTGAAGAAACGAGGGGAGTGGATGGAGAGCATCCTGTCCCTCCTTACACCAGCACTAAATGCGAGGGGGTCTCTGCCCCCTGAGCAGACTGGCTTCTCCACATTCTCTCTGAAATGCCAGCTCTTGCGCCGTGCAAGCCTGGTAGAGGTTGTGTAGCTGTTCTTTCTGAGAGTCCTCCAGAATACCCAGGCAGGTTTATTTTCTCCCTGGAAGGCTATTTCTGGTTTATTCAGGAGGGATCCTTGCCCCTTCTAATTAAATAAGCAGCATGTCACTCCCTGGGAGATGCAGAAGGTACTTTGTGAGACTGAGCATCGTCTTTTGCATTTTATCAGCTTCTCTCTGCTGCAGTGATGAGCAAAGCCCTTCTCATTGGTGACTCAGTGGACAATGAGTTATCTCCTCTGCCCAGTCAACCTGGGATTTTCTAATACAATGATGAACATAAATGGAAAGCAAGTTTGGAAAAAAATACATGCAGCTCAGTATGAATAGTGGTGTTTGAGGGAAAACAGACATGGTCGTAATCAACCCTTCTGGAGTGCTAATGACCCTGTAGGGGAGCTAAACCTCCAAACCTTCCTTCCTGAGACACCTTGAGAGTGGGGTGGTTGCTCCTTGGGAATCTTGTCTGCAAGTGGGTGTGTTATGACCCCTGATTTTCCTTTTATTTAGGTTGTAGCAGCATGCTTTCTGGATAGGCTTACCTGGACCTAAAGGACCTAAGTGGTCATTTGGAGGCAAGGTCATGAGACAGTTCTCACTGGAATTGTTTCTTCTTAAGCCTAGGTACCTGGACGCTGTGGAAGGAGCTGGGTGGTGGCCATGGACCCCATAGCACTTAGATGAGCTGATGACACAATGGTGGCAACAGAAGCAAGTACGCCGGCGACTTAGCGAAGCTATTGAGGAAGCTCTTCAGACTTTTTGTCTTTGAGGTGGTCTCTGTGTATTTGCTGTTAGTGGGACATCAACTCTGGTGTTTCAGTGGGTGCCTCTCTGAGCTGCGTCTGCCAAAGCGTGATTTCAGGTGCTCTCAAATGAAGAATCTGGTGCTTGTCGGGATGTCATGGGGTGTGACAGTGCCAATAGGAGATGGATAAACTTTATTCAAGGCCTGGTTTTGCTACATAAGGGTCCTTGAACCAGGGGTGCTGCTGACTCTGCATGTTCCCGGGATGTGAAGGAGATCGGCTGTGTCCCTCACACCACCTGAAGCTGGCTGGCAGGAAGAATGTGCCCATAGTGAGGTAGGGCTGTTTCTTCCACATGTAAACTCACTTTTTCTTTACCCAAGGACCAGAAAGTAAGTGCTGCCTGGAGCTGTGCCTGCCTTGTGTTGCTCTGGGGGGCAGCGATGCTATTCGTGAGCCAGGAGGCAAATGCATGGGTTTGCTCTATCAAGCTGGTACTGATAGCATTTACCTTTACTGCTTCTCCTGCCTTCCTTGAGGGCCACACCTTCTCCCAGGCTGACTGCGTTCCTGCTATTCCCACACAAAATGCCAGCACCACAGCCTGTAGCGGTGTCTGCTGCCCCTGCTGCTCTGGATGTGGGCTGTTTGTTGGACCGTGCAACCACTGCCAAGTGTGGGCCGTTCGCCCTGCCCGTGGGAGAAGTCCAGAACACCAAATCATTTAGTACCAGCCAGACCTTTGTGCTTTGCCAGGTATTTTGCTACCAGCTTGGAGAAGCTGGTTGGCTGGTTCCCCGTGGCAGAGCGCCCTGGTGCGCTGGCGTTCTGCTCCCCCGGCAGCCTGGTGATGCATTGAGAAGAACCAGACACCCTCTCGAGTCCCATTGCCCTTCCAAAAGATGGTAGAAGATGGACCTGACAGCCTGCTGCTCCAACATGGACACTGCATCCCAGGGTTGTCATGGAGATGCCTGATGGGCATCTCTAACTTTTCAGAGACCTGGCGAATGCTGGGGCATCCTAAACATCAGCAGCAGTGCTGAAATAGATCCCCTCTGCTCCAGGAGACCAAAAAGTAGTCAAGAATGGCTTCTCCACTTGGGAGGGAATGAGCTCACCTGTGGAGCTGGGCTGTCCGTTTTGTTCAGCTGCTGCTCCCACCTCCACATGAGCTGTTGGAAATAAGAGAAAATGTCATTAGACTCTTTCCTTGAGCAGCTGGCCAAAATAATCACATTATCCTTTTCTGTCTGCTTGTGCGGGTTGAGGAAGCTGAGTGCCGAGTGGCGCGGTGCTGCAGGTCTGGTGAGACGTGTGGTGCTTTGGAGGAAAAAGTTATTTTGATAAAGGAGTGGGGAGGCAAGCACAGTCAGTGGCACAGCACATTGGCCTGAGTGTTGGAGCCAGACCCAGAGGGTTAAAGCAACCCAGAAAGCCTAAGAGGATCCCTCGGGATCGCTCCCATGCAGCCTCAAGTAATGAATTTTCACTTCTGTACTTTCATTATCACTGCTCTTAGCTGGAGATTCTCCATTTGTCCCCCCAGGTCTGCGGCACGTTACTCTTGTCATTGAGGCAGTCGCAAGGACAGTGCTGCTTGCTTGGCTTTCCTGTTGGAAATGTGATGGCTCCTGCTAAGCCTGCGCTTCGGGGCAGAAAGAGTGTGCACGGACTGTTACCCAGGACTGATGCTCTGCTTTGCCTTCGCTCTCGCACCAGCTCCTTCAGGCTGCCCAGAGAGGTCCCGGGTTTGCTGAGGCGCTGAAGCAGGCCCTGTGCTCGGCAAAGCCTGTTGTTTCGTTCTTGTGAAGATGTGATGATGACTGCCAACCACCCTCCCTTCCCTGTTAACCCAGCAAAGCACACTTCTCGCGATCAAAGGCAGGAGTAGAAGTTCCTAGGCTCAGTGAAGCCATGCTCTGTGGGAAGGAGCATCAGTTGCTTCATTGCAAGCGAGATCAATCTTCCCCCCCTGGAATATTTTCCTGTGTTGCATAAATTATCGGCTCACTTCTAGAGAGGTGAAAGAGCAAGTTCAGAAATGAGCTACAATGCTGTATTGGAACGCAGGTGGAAAAGCTGTGCAGACCACAACATTGCTTCCAAATCAAACACCTTTTTCACTCATTCGTGCTATTTGTTCCCAGGAAATCAGGGAAGCAGGGAACTGGCAGTTTCTGTATTGCTTCCATCTCTCCCTGACACAACTTCTCTGGAGTTCATCCCTCCTGTTTGTAAGAGCAGTGAAAGTTATTTTATTTCTCCCAAGACCCTCAGAAAGTGGAAAAGCAGGAGAGATAAGGCAGCATCCTCCATAAACCAAGCCTTCCCTGTGCTTCAGGTTGCAGTTCTAAATTTCAGTGCCACCTAATCTGCTGTGGTGCTGCCCTCGCCAGTGACTTACCAAGGTCGTCGGCTTTGCCTTCATCTTCACATCCACAGCTCCGGCAGAGCCTGCAAGGGACAAGACCGTCAATTCAGCGCTCTTGAGTGACTGAGCTGCCCGCCTGGAAGTGAGTTGTCCCCTGTCAAAACTGTTTTTGCCTGTCACCCAGTTTGTCTGGAGGGAGGGCTGCTGGTGATACGCACGTGGCAGCATCTTCTGCCGACTCCCTGCCCCGTGGCTCGGGGCTGTGCTAGGAGCCGCAGCCTTTGCACTGAGGGCGCATCTGCATCTTGCTCTCCTAATTTGAGTCCCTGTCTGCTTTAGGGTTATTCAAGCAAAGGAAGGCCCAGCCCCTGTGACCACTCCTGCAGAGCCAAGGGAGATGATGATTGCTCCCAGTTCAATGAGGGAAAACACTTCACTGAAGAGACAGAGCATCTTCATCACTCTAGATGTATTACTTAAATAAGCAGCCAATGAAAAGGTAAGATAAGGATTTAGGATGAGAAGAAATGGCCTCAAGTTGTGCCAGGGAAGGTTTAGGTTGGATATTAGAAAAAAATGTATTTACTGATGGAGTGGTGAAGCCCTGGCAGAAGCTGCCAGGGCAGTGGTGGAGTCTCTATCCCTGGAGATGATCAAAACCCATGTAGATGTGGCACTCTGGGGACAAGGTTTGGTGGGCACGGTGGGGCTGGTGTGTTGGTTGGACTTGGTGATCTTGGAGTCTTTTCCAATCTTAATGATTCCAACCTTAATGATTGGAACTGAATGATCTTTAAGGTCCCTTCCAACCCAAACTGCTCTGTGACTCTATGATAAGGGCTTCTGGCTGTTGCACGTGAGGACTGTTCACGGTGCAATTGGTGTTTGGAGCTCATGAATGGTTTGCAGTGGAGCTACACGGCGGCGGGTACCAGCACACCGCTGGTTTGCAGTGGCAGCTCATCCCATCACCGCAGGGTCGCTGTCAAGCTGCCCGCGGCCGCTCCCCTGTGGAACAACTGCCAGCCTTTCCCTACCAAATGTCAGTGGATTCAAGTCACTGGCGGCGAACATGGGCAGCCAGCTCTTTGCTCTTTCCGTCAGCGTTGGGTCAGATGACAGCTCCCCTCTGAGTGTTATTATCGTTATTTATTTGTGTCGTGGCAGTGCCTAGGAACATCCCCACATCGACAGGAGCCTTCCATGTTGTAGACCAACACAGCACAGGTCGTGACGTGCATCACCCGGTGCAGTAAATACTGTCATTGCCATAACACCACCTCCCCACCGTCCTCATCCCCCTGCTTCCATGTCAGCTTGGAGAGAGGATCCTTGATTCTGCTTAATTCATAGAATCATGGAATAGTTTGGCTTGGAAGGAACCTCAAAGCCCATCCAGTCCCACCCCTACCATGGGTGGGAACACCTCCCACTGGATCAGGGGCTCCAAGCCCCATCCAGCCTGGCCTTGAACCCCTCCAGGGATGGGGCAGCCACCCCTGCTCTGGGCAACCTGGGCCAGGGCCTCCCCACCCTCATCGTGAAGAATTTCTTCCTAATGTCCAATCTAAATCTTTTCCCTTCCAATTTAAAGCCATTCCTCTTCATCCTGTCACTCCAGGCCCTTGTAGTTTGATGGGCTGAACTGGTGGGGAAGTGGCTGCTTGGCACATTGCAGACCAGCCTGGGAACGATGCACAGCTTTGGCGGGCAGGATAATGCAAACTGGAGATCGTCTCCAGAAAGCCGGCCTGTGTAGACAGTCTGGTTTGGTTAAAACAACAGGTCTCCAACCAAGCACAACAGGCAGGAACTCTTTCCCTGGGTTTTGCTTCATGAGGCCAGCTGTCTCAATTAACTGGCTCTCCTTACAGTGCTTTTCAACTGTACGGAGATGTGCCAAGGACACATGAATGTAACGTGATCCAGGAAGGTTCCCCGAGTGCCAGGAAGCTGGAGTGCTGGTGCCTCTCTTTATGGACGTGCACAGCCCGGCCACTCGCTGAGCTGAGCGGGGCTCCTCGAAGCAGCACTTGGAGGAGAGCTGCTCAGGCTCTCACGTGCTCGTGGCTGCATTAATGCTGCAATAAATCCTTAACCAATGTGTTGCAGAGCCCCTGCTGTGCCAGTGCCGTGGGGGCCCTTGTGCAATTGCCCAGAGTGGCTGTTGGTCTCAGCAAATCCCCCAATTTACTGGCGATGGTGCAAACCCTTCGATTTGTGGGGGAAATACTGGAGTGATGCACAGAGCAAATCTCTGCACAAGGCTTCTCTCCTGCCTAAGGCTCCCTGCATCCGGGCTGCCAGACCTGGCTTCCCAGCCCCATGGGATGACGGTTGTGGCCGTGCCCAGGTCCCCGCTGGTTCCTTACCGCTTCGCTGGAGGCTGGTTGGGCACAGCTTGTGCGTTCTGCCCCTGCTGCCTTCTGCAGCCCTTGGCCACCTGCCTCCCTCGGCTGTTTTCTGCCCTTGTGCCCTCGCCTTCGGGGCAGACAGAGGCAGCGGGTGCTCCTGGGACCTCTGGGCAGCCACAGCAGCAGGACAAAGCTGCACCAGCAGCCACCAGCACGAGCAGGTGATTCCTGGGTGACAATAGGATTTCAGTGGATTTACCTGAGGTCCTGCGGTCCCTCTGCCCTTCGGTGTCACTCGGGACGTCTCTCCCTGCTGCCCACAGCTGCCCTGAGCCCCCTGCTCACCCTCGAGCAGGAGCAGGAGCAGAACGGGTTCGTGGCAGGTGGAGATGCTGGCACTGTAAGCTGGTGATTTCTGGGACCGTGCAGTGTTAACCCCTGCCATGCCAGCAACTGCTCTGGCTTCGCCCCCAGCCGCAGGGTGCCCTGTCCAGGCCCTGCAGGCGCACAGGAGGCCCAGGTGGCACGGTGAACATCATGTGAGGCAAGGAGCTGGGGGCTGACAGCGGCCCTGGGCCAAGTCGTTATGACCATCTGCTCCACGCCGTGCCAGGCTGACGGCTGCTATAAAGAGTGTGCGTGCCGCAGAGCACTGGGGATCTGGTGGTAACAGGAGCTGAAGGACTTCAGAGAGGAGCTGACTCTGTCTTTTCAGCTCTGCCTTGTGTATATTTATCTGCACATACAAATAGAGAGTGCTGGTGGAGATGGTTGGGCATTGCTAAGCTGTGCCAGCGCCTGCTGAGCTGGCTTCCAGTGTCCCTGGGCCTTTGGTTCCATCCAGCCTTGGTGCCATGTGGAGCAGCCCAGGTTTGCAGGGCAGCGGTCAGCGAGGCAGAAAGCACGTCCAGAGAAGGGAATGGAGCTGGGGAAGAGTCTGGAGCCCAGGGGTTCTGGGAGCTGTTTAGCCTGCAGGAGGCTGAAGGGAGACCTCGTCACTCCCTGCAGCTCCCGCAAAGGAGATTGTGGTGAGGGGAGGACTGGTCTCTTCTCCCGAGTGACAAGGAATAGGACGAGAGGAAACGGCCTCAAGTTGCACCAAGGGAGGTTTAGATTGGGTACTGGGAAAAAATGCTTTGCTGAAAGAGGGGCAAAGCTGTGGCAGAGGCTGCCCAGGGCTGGGGTGGAGTCTCCATCCCTGGAAGGGTTCAAAAAGCGTGTAGAGGTGGCACTTGGGGAAATGGTTTAGCAGTCACGGTGGGGTTGGGCTGATGGTTGGACTGGATGAGCTCAGAGGTCCTTTTCAACCTCAGTGATTCTGTGGTTCTATGATAGTTTTCTGTCCCTGTTTGAAATCCTGAGCTGGGTTGCTTTGGGGTCCCTGCCTGCAGGGTGACTTGGGACAACAGGGAGGGGAGAGGTTGCTGCTCACGGCAGCTGGTAGAGCCGAGGGCCAGGAGCCACCAGGTGTGTTGTGATGGAGAGAAAGATGGGGGAGAGCAGGAACAGACCCTGTCCTCTCGCTGATGGGAACTGCAGTGAGTGCCCTGGTCAGAAATGAGGCTTTTATCTCAAAGCACACCTTGGCAAAATAGAAGAAAGACAGGAAAGGCTTTTGCTCAGCGCTACACACCAGCCGTCAAACACCTGACTCTACATTTTGATTTCAGCCAACAGAATTAATGCAGGCTGAGGCAAGGCTTCCCCTGAACTCGGGTTTGACTTTTCGGGAGAACGTGTTATCTAAGGCAGAAACATGGTGAAAGGATGGGATGAGGACTGTGGGTTTATTGTGCACCCAGGGATGTGGTGCAGTGCCGGGCTGTGCTTTGGGACATCGGTGCTAGGGAATTTTCTCATGTTCTGTCTTTGAATCTTAGCCCTTTCCTTCCCTTTTAACCTGGGAGAGGCTTAAGTCATTTCTGGCTTGGTGGGAAGAGATTTTCTTGGTGATATGAAATCTTCAGCATGCACTTAGTGTTGGTTCTGGTCTGACTGAGCTTTAGAAGGAGATTAATTGCAACCGAACCTTAAAATCTTTCACAAATTGGCTTGAAAACAAAGATTATGGAAATGCGTCAGCATGGAAAAGAACTATTTAAAAATAAATCAGCGCTTCTGATAACTGAATTTAGGGGACCAGAAATGTAAACGTGGGAAGAGAGGGGTGGTGGTGACTCCTTGCAGTGTTCCCTAAACCTAACAAGGTCTCTTATTTCCATCCCAAAAGCAGAGCGAGAGTCAAAGAAACCTGAATCTAGTGGACTTAAAGGTCATGAGACAGCGTCGTGGTATTTGAGGGTCTCGTGATTATTTAAATGTTAATACCACCAGCCCTATGCTGGGAAACACTGCCACTGGTTTTCAGCTGTGACTCGAAGACTCAAGTTGTTTCTGATCTGCTTTAACAGAGCTTTGATGACAGCGTTCTCATGTTCCCTGTAGGAAAGCTCTTTTCTATGAATCCCATTAGAAATCGGAATTCCTGGAACATTTCTGCTATTTGCTGTCCAGCCCCAAAAATGTTTAGTTTTTTAGGATTTTGGCAGCATTTCAGCTCTAGGTTTTGTCCTTTGGGATCTCAGCTGCCTCACAGAGGTCACCTTAGTTCCTGCCTGCGTCTCGGAGAGTGAGGACCGAGGTCTGGGGCTGAAGCATCTTGTAAACCTGGCACAGAGCTGGAGTTAAAGGCATGTTTCACTTTAGTTCTTGATTTTCTGAGCCTGCCTTTTCTCTGCCTTCCCCAGCACTGAATTTTACCCACATGCCATCTTAAAGCTGTTGGTTGAAATATTTCATATTTGGTTTTCATGTAATGCTGAACAATCGTACGGGGCAACTCTTAAGAGGTCAAGTTCATAGCAATAGGTAATGAATATGTGTAAAATATATCATTTTAGAATAAATTCTGAACCATGGTAAAACCTGGGAAGGTTTTCTTATAGAATCACAGAACGATGGAATCACAGAATTGATTTGGTTGGAAGGGACCTTAAAGCTGACCCAGCACTGGGGGCACAAATTCTCCTCTCGGCATTTCTTTGCTGGGGCTGACTGCTCTGATGATGGATGGGTGTTTTCCCACCCGGAGTTACTCAGCAAATAAAAGTAAGGGAAGCAAAATACAATTATGGTGTCAGCAGAAGGGCTGTGATTCATGGGGCCAGTGACATCCCGGGTCCAGTGACATCAGGGCTGGCTGCTGCCTGATCGACTTCCATTTCAGCAGAAATTACCAGGGATATTGGTTAGGTGGGAAAAGGCATCATCCTCAATACTCAGGGCGTCAGGAACAAATACCAGTGATTACGTGTTACCCCTTATTACTGAGATGAGGTGAGTTTTTGTTCTGTGCTCCAGCTCAGGGGGGCAGGCGCTCTGCTGGCGTAACCGCTCCCATCTGCCTCGGCGTAAATGAGCCCCAGGAGCTGGGGGAGCGATGCGATTTACTCCAGGGGGCCGCTAACCTTTAATGCAGCTGGGAAGCCTCTCTCGTGATTGCCCACATTATGTGCGGTGCCTGCCAGTCCCTTACCACCACAAACACCTAATTAATTCCCATGCTTTTAAGGAAATGAAGTCGTACAGAAATATGCCACCAGTAACAAATTACAGAGTACTGATGCCACCAATTAATGCTGGAGGAAATAATACTGTATTTCAGACGCTGAATGCTTTTTTTCCCCCCTAAATTAATTTGTCATTGTGCAATAAAAGAAGGCTACTGTCCTGCCTGGAGGTTGCTAAATTAACATTCAGACATCATCAGAAGTGCTAGAAGGGGAAAAAATATAAGGGGCAGAGGTCTTTGTTTCTTTCCCTTCCTGTTTTCATTATGTCTGAGAACAAACCACCAAGTAAGCCCTAAGCCTGCTGGACCACTCGGCCATCGCAGTGGCTGTCCCAGTGCTCCCAGTCTACACCAGCTCACCTCCCATTCCCATGCTGCCACCTCCCCTCTCCGGGAGCCGAAGCTGCTCCCAGGACACTGTGTCCTACAAGAGTTTCTGAAACCCAGTGGCTGCCAGAATGGGTCCTCGCGGGAGGAACCCACCGGGGTGGTTGTTACCTCCTTGCCCAGGCGATGCAGAAGCTTCTGACGTTTCCCATGCAGGTGAGTATGCGAACAAGACCTCTGGGCTTCTGGGACTCTGTGAAACAGGCCGCAGCTTCGCTTTCCTTAGAATAAATAGGATGAGTTATGTCGAAAAGGAGGAAATGAGATGAATTGTGTACTCCTGCCAGGGCTGATCTTTGTACCCGCGAGCTGGGGTCACAGTGGCAGTGCCATTTGCGGGAGCTCACGGTGGAGACGGACACTGCCGGGCCGGGGGGTACAAACGCACAGACTTGAGATGTGTTATGGGTGTGAAAGCACAAGTGTGAGTGCTCTGAGTAACAGTGACGCGTGCAGGTGCCATGGAGCACAGAGGCATCGGAGGAACAGGCTGGGACAAGTTCCCTGCTCCTTCCCAGCTAGGGAGGGCACAGGCATGGAAAGCAAAAGGGAAAGCAGGTTTGTTGGGTGGTGGCACCTGCAATTGTGAGGGAGGAGATGTTTGCTGATGCAGGCGGTGGCTGCCTTTAAAGCACCCTCGGGTTGTCACCACGGCGCTCCACGCAAACACCCCAGCACTGCTGCTCCAGGAACTCTGATAGGATTAAGAAGCAAATTAATCTCGCTCAATCAGGCAACAGAGATGAGAGGCAACACCACTTCAGCAGGGCTGGCACGCGGAGTGCGGCCCACCTCTGTTTGCAAGGATTGGCTCAAAAATAGCCAGGCTATGGTTGTTGATATTTTTATTTATTTGTAGAATCATAGAACGGTTTGAGTTGGAGGGACCTTAAAGCCCATCAAGTTCCCCCCTCTGCCACGGAAAGGGACACCTTCCACCCTCCCTTTGGGCACTGAATGCACCGAGATTGTGAATACCAGCTTCACAACGTGGCTTTCAGAAAATGAAGATTGGATGAGTTGACCTCTGACTTCATGACTGCAGTGAGAGTCTGTTCAGCACACAGCTGGGGAATGATTTCCCAGCTGATCACTGATGAGGTTTGAATTTGGGATAGAAACATAAAAAATGCACAAATAAAGCTGGTTTTTTTGCACTAAACAAAAGGGAAGCATCCGAAAGTTAAACTGGCCTTGGCTGGTGTTAAGAGAAGTTGTCGGTGCTGGCCATAAATCGAACTGGGATGGCTTAGTTGCTCATTCGCAGTAAATAAAGCTATAACTGAGATGCCTACTTTATTATAGAGAGGGGATCTCCCAGGCTATGGAGGATGATAGCTAGCCAGAGAAATCCATTCGGAGGCTCTTTGGGATCGATAAGCAGTTAAGAGAGCTGTGGGAAGATGACATTGCCTGTCTTTGTGCACAGACACCCAGAGAGGTGCCGAGCTGTTAAAAGCTTGAAGAACAACACTTGGGTTCTGATCCATCAGATTTAAAAACATGGTGATTTCTAGCTGAGTTTTCACTCGGTGTCCAGATACAGAGAGGTAGGAGCAGCGTGTACACGGGAGAAAAAGCCCAGGGATTCATCAGCTTTGGCAACAGCAGTTCTGCCCTCACCCCAGGACGATGTCTGATGCCAGGGTGATGGGCTTAGCCACCAGGCTCATTACTGTTGGTGGGGTTCTGTGGCTTGGAGGGCATCTGAGGCCAGCCTGGCGCTCGCAGACGTGTTACAGCGTATGCCAGTATCCAGCCTCAGGGCTACCTGACTTCGGCTGGAGCAAACAGAGCTGCTCTTTGCTGAGGGATGCCTAGGGGTACCGTGACGGGGCAGTGGCTCCATCCGGCTGTCTGGGAAGGGTCTCTTCCACTCACAGATATCTGCTGGTGGATGGTTTGTGCTCTCAGTGCTGTGCTAGGTGGGCTGTGCTGTTTCCCCTGTTTCTGGGGGGGTAGGAGCCTGCCATCAACCATGGGAAAAGTAAATGGCAATGAACAGCTCATCCCTAATAATTTACTTTGAAATGCTGCCCTGCAGAAGCGAGATCAATCGCCACTTAGCTTCCTGCTCCTGCCCTGCTGGGCTGTTAAAAGGGAAATATTACAGCTGCCTCCGAGCCCCCCTGCTCCCCACCTGGTCCATGTTCAGTTATTGATTCTGCCTCGCTGGGGGCTGCAGCTGCGAGAGCGCGGTGCCTGAGCTCGGTGACCCCGCCAGCTCTCCCTGGGGAGGAAAGCGGGACAGGCTTTGCTGGGTGCATCACTGGGAAGGGAAGCAGGAGTAGTGTTTAGCCAGTTCTACTTGGTTTTCCCTTGATCATGAGAAATGCAGCCAGATGGCATGAGTGACCTTTTGGTCCTGGGGTAGCAAACCTCCCCCAGCATCTCCCCTTTGGGGCTCGGGGTTCTTCAGTGGGGTTGTCCATGACCTGGCTGTCTCCACTTCCTAGAACATGTAGGAACAAAAGTCCCTGAGACATCTCCCCTCCCTCCCCTCCCACCTGGCTAAAATCAACCAACAGGCTCTAAAATTGGGTAGGGAGGGAGTGTGGAAGCGGACGCGCTTCATTTTCTCAGGGAAGCTGGCTGCAAACCCTGCTGTCCTGAAAAAAACAACTCATGTTTTGCCCATCAGGGGTGTTTTTCCCCTTGTGCTATCCATTAAAATGAAGCTGTGTAAAGGGATCCTGCCCCCACCTCTGTGGCCTTATTTAGCCGTGCACGCTGCCTCGCGGCCCTCCCTCCCGGTGCCACCCTGACGCCCTCGATGCTGCCAGCCCTGTCACGGCATCTCATGGTGCCGTGATGTTGCACTTGTCCAGGTGGCACTTCCAAAAGCATCGTTGGGGACAGACGTGTGGATCCTGGGCTGTCAGAAAGGATGAGACTGGCCATCCCATGGGAGCATCAGGCTACCATCCCCTGGCATATAACCCCTTCGCAGCATTGTTCTGCAGCTCTCTCTGGACAAAATCCCTTCTTTGCTCTTGTTCCTCCTCTGCTCTGGCCTCAGGATTGTGGAATTTTTTTTCCCCATAAGCAGCAAATGTTGAAATATCCCTGAGCTTGGAGGTATTTCAGGGAGGCCTGTGAGCTGGAGGGGACAGGAGCTTTCTCCCTGCCCTTGGCCGCACCATAAAACCTGCTGCAGGCGCTGCAAAGCCAGGGCAGAGGATATTGCTGAGCCCTGCAGTGGCACAGGAATTGGTCTCCAAATTCAAGATGTTCTCTGTTTTCATTGTTCTGCCTGGCTCCGTGGGCTGACAGCGAACAACTCATGGCTTCAGGCAGCCAGTGCCTGCACTACACGTATTTATTTATCCATCTCTCCCTGCCAGATGCTGAAGTCAGACAACTGGCTCTGGTTGCTCACACTGGGATTAGCATGTGAACTGGTTCAGTCCCATTGCAGAGGCTGAGCGTGGCCTTCTCTTTTACTCTGTAGGCAGTTGCCTCTGTAAATTATGTCTGTTATGACTTTGCAGGTATCTTTTGACCCTGCGTGCCTGTGGGAGAGCATGAAGGCCTCTTGGTCCACCACGTCTCAGGTTGGCCTTGTGCTCGGTGCTGGGCTGGTCGCCTCTTTGGGAGGGAGATGCTCCAGGTTTCACTCGGTGGAGGGTGAGGGCTGAGCATGGGGCTCTGCGCCAAGGGGCTCCAGCAAAGAACTGCCTGCTCCGGCACATCTGCTCTCTTTTCTCTTATCTGAGCCCTATTTACACTTTGTTGTAGCCTGAATATGTGCCTCCTGGTTGAATTTCTTTACAAACTTCAGTGAGGGGCCCTGAACAGCAATTAGGCTGGTGATGGCAGAAGACAGTAAAGCCACACAGACCTCCTGGGCCACCTGAGGGGAATTAATTTCAGCAGAGCCGTGACAGTTTACACCAGTCAGGGTTTTGACCTAAGTAATTCACCGTCCAAATTCTGGAAGACTTCTAGGAAAACCATCCCCTTCGATCAGGCTGATTATTGGTATCTATGTGTATTGATATATATGCATTAATGCCATGTGAGGCTGTAAAATTCCATATTTAAGGGAAGTTATAGCTTGATTTCAACTGTGCTAAGTGGTTACCTGTGCAACCTGCCAGAGCGAGGTGTTGTCCTTGGCAGGAGCAGACGCTATTCCTGTTCTCTGGTGCACAGGGAAACTTGATCTTTGCTCTTCCCGTCACTCCGGAGTGTGACCAGGAGGCGGCTGAGGGGGCCAAGACGCTGGGTTTCTGGCGAGCCGGCGCGGGGGGATCATCGGGGTCTGCAGTACGGCTGGGGGAATGTGCAGACTCAGTCCTGACCAGGCACTCATCCTTAGAAAAGCCAAAGGAGTGCTGCGGGGGCTCGTTTGAGGGTCCCCGGGCTGTAGTCTTGCCTGTTGCTCGGTGTGGTGCATCTTCTTGCGGGGAGCAGCGAGGGTCAGAGCCCGTTTGCAGCTCGGTGGGGATCCCGGTGCTCGTGTGGGGCTCCATGCAGAGATCCTGGTGCTGCTGGTCCTGCCTGGGGTGACTGTGTATGCTGTGTCCGGCGTCTCCGCGCCAGCTGCCAGCTCAGGGCAGCCCAACAGGTGCCCTTGCTGCATGGATGCGGGGCGAGCAGGACCTGGGAGCAGCCTGGGAGTGCCAGGACTGTCTCTGTTCAGGTTTGTCTGCCAGCAAAATGAAGCCAGGTCTCTTTCCATTTGTTGTGCTTCAGATGGGTCCCTGAGAAGGCTGAGCAGGGTGCTTGGAGGCCACTTGAGCAGGTGTGGTTTGCTTCCATTGAATATTGCCCCTGTTTTGAACCGACTTCTTGCTACTTTTTATGTAAAACTCCTTCCCCTTGGAGCAAAGCGTCTGCTCAGGTCTAATTTCTTTCAATGGGACTTCAGCATGTGCTCAAGTACTTTGCTGATTTTGGACCCGAGTCATTAGCTTTGCAGTTGATTACTCAAGTGGATTTTAGGTGCGGGAATGGGAATGTTAACACCCAGTGAGAAGAGTTGAGCCAGTGCACAGGTTTAAATTGAAACCAGCGTCCCAGTGTCAGCACGCCCCGTTGTGACCGCGGGGCAGCCCCTGCTCGTGGCATCGCTGATCAGCGCCTCCGTCTCCCCGCGGCACCCGGTGTCTGGGCTGAAGGAGCGCCTGGTCGCGGCAGCAGCTCCTCCTGCCCCCTGTAACAGGTTAATGGCGTTTGTCAGCTTTGGAATTACTGTCTTGGTGGCTTCACCCACAACAGAGCGGAGAACGCTGCCGAGCTGATTGCGTGCACTGGAGGATCTGATTACCTTCTCAGCATTTCAGATCATCAGAAATGCAAACAAGCTGGCGCTGTAAATACACATACATTTTAAGGCAACCAGATCAGCAGTTCATCCATGTTCTCAGGCCCTCAACCAATTACCCAAATTGGTATGTTCCACTTGCTGCATCGGCGTATTTGGATGTAATATATGATATAAAAATCAGCAGCTCACAGCTAAGGTTGTCTGTTGTACTGTGGCTCTCAGCTTATTGATGGTTTTATAAAAAGAAGGAATAAGTAGATTATTGTATACAGGCACTTATGAAGTTTGTAAAATTGTAGGTGCATTCAGGGCTGGCACCAAGGCTCTGCCTGGATCCACGGCTGCAGCACTGCACCCATCCCCATGCTCTGATAAGCATCAGCCTGGCTCGCTGGTGGAAAAGGGCAGAAAAGGGTTTTTCTATTTAAATATTGATTAATGGACGATTTACAGCCAACTGTGGGGGCCTGGATCCTGGCAAAATGTCAGCATTCAGCACAAACGGGGAAAAATGTATAGTTTCATCCTAGTCTGGCCCGCGTGCTGCAACCTCCGGCTGCTCCGGGCTAGAGCAGTAAAAATGGAGCAAAGTGTGTTTTACACCACCGATGGGGCTTGGGCACGCTCTGCAAACAGGCACACTGCAAGCTGAGCACAGGGAGTGCTTAATTCTAGCTGAAAAGAGCAATGTCTCTGCATAGCATCTCCCCTCTTGTGCTTCCAAGCGAGCACATAGAATCATAGAACTGTAGATCGCTTTGGGTTGGAAGGGACCTTTACAGGTCACCCAGTCCAAGCCCCTGCAGGAGCGGGGACATCTTTAGCCAGATCAGGTTGCTCGGAGCCCCATCCCTGTGACCTTGAATGTTTGCAGGGATGGGGCCCCCACTGCCTCCCTGGGCACTGTCTTGCACTCCTCTTTTTCCCAGCTGCAGGTTGTCTGTGGGACGGCGCAGCCGGGCTTGGCTGGTGGCTTTGGGTCAGCATCCTTTGACCCTGCAGCAAACCCCCCGCTCGCTGAAAGCCTTGGCTCTCCTTGGGAAGGCGAGGGTCGGCACCGAGGGCTGAGAAACGCTGGCATTAGTCTGGGTGTCTTGGGCACAAGGAACAATGAAACAATTACCACCCCCAAGAAGTTTCAGTGAACAGTTTGGGTTGAAGTGTGAGTGACTTTAAGGGAGATGGAGGGAATGAACGAAACTTAGTAGGGGTCAGTGTTTTCTCAAATATACAAAGCACACAGACGTTCTGACCTTTGGAAAACCCCAACCAGGCACAACAAGGAGCTAATCTGAAAAGAGGGGATGACTCTGCTGTTGCCAAAGAGGCTGAAAAGGGTCACTTCCCTCAAGCTGTTTTCTCCCCAGTCTTGCTCTCGTGTTGTAGGGTCTCCCCAGGCTGATGGTGGGGACATCGCACCTGCAGTCTTGAGGCGACCTTTGTGCCGCCCAGTGTGCCCGTCCAGCCCGGCGAAGCTTCCTCCTGCAGGGGTGCGATTGTCCTGTCTCTCCCTTTAGCCTTTAGGATCGCTGCTCTTCACTGGCATGGCCTGAGCACGTTCGTGCACACACAGACTCCTACAAATCAAACACTGCGTTTTGAGCCTGTGCTGCGTCTTATTTTTTCTGTGTACGTGCCTGGCTGACAGGCACAGACACACACCTCAGCCCACAGAAATGGTTTTGTGGGGAGCTCATGAGGCTCAGGAGGGCTTTGAGGTGCTCCAGCGCTGGCATTCGCTCCCCAGGATCCTGTGCCCTGCTCCCACCTCCGTGCTGGGCACAAAGCACTTCCCAGCTCAGCGGCACGATGACACTGCGGGCTGCCGAGATGGGAACAATAACCCCCCGGAGCAAGGAGGCAGGAGTTGAAAAGAGACTTTGATGAGAGAAATGAAAGGGCACGGACAGGAAGGGGGTGTAGCGCAATGTTGCTGGGAGGTGCTTGAAGCTCCTGGAGAGAAAGTGGGAGCACTACGGTGAGTGAGTGCAAGTTGCTGGGTCTTAAGGAGATGCTGATGGACCAGGAAAGGTGCTGGTGGCAGCCCTGTGGCTGCTGGGCCATGTTCACAGTGTGGAGCACTTTGGGTTGGAAACACATCATGACCTATCAACACAGCCCTATTACCTACCTACTGCTTTTGAGGCATCTTCCTCTGCTTGGGCAGCCAAGGAGCTCCTCCACAGTCTCTCAGAGCTGCACCTGGTGAGGAAAAGCTGAAGGTGGGTTGATGCTAAGAGGTTTTGCCCACTGCCTGTGGGCTGCAGACCAGCTGGGCTCTGCAGAGGAGCCCTGTTAGGAAGAAATGAGTCACAGCTGAGATGTGGTCATGGGAAAAATAAGGCCCCAGGTGCTCTGCAGGCAGTTTCTGCCTGGCTGTGGTGGTGCTTGGTGTTGGGAGCAGCTTTAGAGAGGTGATGGGGACCACATGTAGGAGTGGAGCACGTACAGTGGGTGAGTGAGGAAGCTGCCCTTGGTTTGGGAAACCTGGGTGGCTGGTAATGTGCTGTTGTGCAACATGGGGCTTTCACTGCATGGAGAATGCCCGGAGAGAGCAGCAGGAGCCTTTGCCTTAAAGGCTCTGATCACATCCCTTCCAATAATGGAGTCATCGTGGCTGCTGTCACCCCTGGGCACCATGTTAGGTGGCGCGGGCAGGGGCATCCGTGTCTTGCGACCCTGGGGCTGGGACAGAGCTGTCCTGGAGGCTGCGGTGTGGGACCATTCAGATGCGGAAGGTGAGTGTAGCTGCTTGCTTGCAAGGAAGAACCCGCGTGTCAATGGTGTGTTGGACCCAGAGTCCCGTGGCCTATGCCGACTGTCAGTGAGCATTTGGGGTGTCATAGCCCCCCTCTTAGTGGGGGAAAGGAGGGAGCAGCTGGCTGTCCTCTGCCAGATGTCCTTCGTGTCTCCTCTGTGATCTCCCCAGTCCCAGAGTTGGTACCTTTTGTCCTCTTCCACTCATTTCTGGGAGCGATCTCTCATCGGTGCATGATGGACCCGTCCTTTTGTTTGTGTTTCTGCTGTGAGCCCAGAGCTTTGAGAACACACCTAGAAATGTCAGCTAAAAATAATGAGATTAATGATCCTCACCCCAAAGTAAGATTTTAACCTTCCTAGAGAGCTGGATGAAAACCAGCAGTGAAAACTCTTCCCCAGCAGGCAGGAAAGCTTGTTTCCAGCTAGCAGGGAGCAGGTTGTAGTCCAGCCAGGAGCCCACATGCCCTGCTCAGCCCCATCTTTTGGTCGCTGTGAAGCTTCTGGCGTGCAGCAGAGCTGTGGGTCTGAGAGATGCTGGTCAGTGGCTTTCCTGATTCTGCCAGAGAATCATGTCCCGAAGAGTAGGTGTCAGTCTTGTTCTGGCAGAACTAATCCCTTTCTCTCATGTTCCTCCTTTTTCAGTATTTTACCTTCCTGGAGCAGGGGAGGGAGACGTTTCTCTTTCCTGGTCTGCACAGTGGGTTTTGCTGGGGGTTTCTGGTGGGTCTCTATGAGGTCTCTGCCCTGTTTCTCCCCCATACTGGGGAACCCTCCAGTTCGCTTGCCTGCGCTCTTGTTGGTGCCTTTATTTACTGGAGATCTTTGCATTTACCAGGAACACTGAGATTTATGCAGGACTGTGTCAGGTTCCAGGTAATAAATTTATCAAGAGGGTGTATTTTCAGTGCTTTTTTTTTTTTTTTTAACATTACCAGCTAGTCCTAACCTCCTTAAACTGGGTAATGATTTAGCTGTAAAGGGTTTACTGTAATGTCCTTCAGATATGAAACAAGAAGATTAAATTGGAGGCTGGCAAAGTGAAATGCAGATTCATCCCCTTCCCAGAAACAGCCCTGCCTTGTGGACAAATTGGCATGTGGGCTGCAGCTTATTAATGGGCAAAGCTGGCTTTGAAATGAATTCTTTCCTATAAATGATGAAGGTTCTGCTGTCCTGTGTGCCTGCAGGGATGGAAGGAGCGGGGTGAGGGGTTCCTGACCCCTGCAGATATTTGGGGTCACCTGTGTTATGGAGCGAGCATCTTGTGCGCAGACTACGGGATCCTTCCTTGCTCTGCACTGCTTTCCTGGGTCTCTTTTCATTTTCCAAGGCAGATGCTATCGCAGAGCCGCAGTGCTGCTGGTTGCTGACCTCCAGAGGTTGGTGGGAGAAAACCTTGGTCGCCTGCATGGCCAGAGAAGACTTGGGGTGCTGTCCCCCAGCCCTGGGTGCAGCAGCCAAAGGGGGGACCTGGGCTCAGCCTCACCCTGCTGCTTGTTAGTGAATAACTGGGGAGAGGAAGCCTGGGCCATGGTCCTCTTGAGTGCGAAGCTGGCAGAGGCAGGGAGCATAGGATGCTACTCGGGGGAAGATGATCCCTTTGTCCACAAAGAAATGGTCTGCTCCCAGGTGCTGTTCTCGCACAAGCTGTCGCACCATGTGCTTGTTAATTTTCAGAATTATCCCTGACAAAAGCTTCAGGTTTTGGCTGAAGAATCGGAGCAGGCTTAGCTCTTTCGTTATATCGAAACCCAAACTTTTCTGTTTGTTTTCTGTTACCAAACCGTAGCTTTTCTAAATGGAAACAACTTGGTTTCCTTGTTGGCTTTTTTTTTTTTTAATAGGAATATAGGTAACAGTCAAAAGATTTCTTTGCAGATTTTGATCAGAAATCTTTAGAAGTTTTCATCAGACAGCTGTGATTTTGGTCACAGAAGCTGTTGTGTGTGTTTCCCCATCCCTCACCTGTATCTCCCTCTCTGCTCTCCCCTCTCTTCCACTTAGATAAAAAAAAAAACCCCAACTTCTATGGGCTCAGTCAGTATTGAAGAGTCCATTATTTAAAGGGAGGAAGAATATTGTGATGTTTGACTGGCTGTTTTGGATTCTGTGAAGGAATTTCATCCCCTCCTGGTTGCCGTGTCTCTGGCATCCCTCCCAGATCCCAGCTCCCTGGAGGATGGAGGCAGAATTATCTCTGAGCTCCGCAGCTGCCAGATGTTAACTGATGAAACGGCAGCCTTGCTGCTTCCCTCCTTCACTCTGGGTAAACCTCTGCCTGCCTTGTTTGAAATGCAAAACTGCATCCAATACCCTCTTGCAGGGTTCTTGATGTCTCTTGTCAGTCATGCCTGACAGACTGCTTTGTGCCTCTTCCAGCTACTTGCCTTCAGAATTGCACTTGGATGTGGCTGTGTGAAGCGCCTGAGCACGGTGGGCTGGGGTGTGGAGGGATGGGAGCTGAGAACTGTGCAGTCGTTGCATCCCTTGAAGAGAAATGTCCTTTTCAGTAGGCACGATGGTGCTGAGCTGATGGCTGGACTTGATGATCTTAGAGATATTTTCCAGCCTTAATGATTCTATGATTCTATTCCTGCCTGTCAAAGTAAGGAGATGATTTTCCTGCCCTCCTCACTGGTGGCACAAAGCGGAGCTGGGGTTGTGCAGGTCACTAGCAGGGCTATGACCGTGTAGACCCTGGGTGCCTGAGCAGCAGGCTGTGCGCAGCAGGAGCCAGGAGGTGGCATCTCATGTCTTGGCAGATGGTCCCCCAGGAGGGTCTCTGGGAAGGGCAGTTGCCAGCTGACCCTGTGCTGCCCGTCATCGCTGTTCAGAGGGTCCCAAGGGCGCTGCTGGGGCAGTTCGGACATGCATCTGGGCTGTACAAAGGGTGGCTTTGCCGAGACTTGGCTGAGATGCAGGTTTCTCTTGTGAGCAGTCAAATGATCAAGGAAAAAAAAAACCCAGGTGAAGTTCAGTGCCCGTGCAGTTGGGTTAGGGGTGCAGCAGGAACTTCTGCCCTTCACACCACCCCTCTGCTAGAGCGATGACAAATACAGCTGGCAGATGATAGTGCCTGCGGAGGCATTTGCTCGCTTGCGTGTCTAGCACGTGAGTTGGAAGGTTTGAATGTTCCTGGTTTTCTTCCCTTTACGCAGGGCAAAACTTGTGTTGCTTTGCCCTGGTGAAGCCAGCAGTACCAGGTCCCGCGCTTGCTCGTGTTGTGCTCTGTGCAAGGGTACAGGACACGTGCTCTTGCCCTTGAGTGCAATCACCCGTGTAATTACCCTGTGAGTGATAGGAAAAGGGAAAAAAATTCATATTACCCTTATGATGGTGTTCATGGGACCATTGATCAAGGTGACAACTGGAAATTCATCATGATGTAGTAGGAAAAATGGGAAATTTCCTGTGCAGGAGATGGGAAGCAGATACAAACCAGGCACCACTGCCAGTTTTTGCTCCCTTGTGGGTGGTTTCGGTAGAAAAATGGCCTGAATGGGACCCTGAAGCAGCAGATATGGAGGGGGCTGGACTGTTCTCCCCCCCCCCTGCTGCTTTAGATAAACTTGCACCTTAAAACCTTCTGCTTCTGGAAGCAAACAAGAGATGGGAACCACAGCTCAGACCACTACAAGCCAAATACTGTGATAAAATGAAACTCCTGTGGCAGGTTCCCCTCCTCACTTTTTTTAAACCTTCCAAAGATAAATTGCGTTTTGCTTTGAGATAATGAAATTTCCTTGGAGGAGAGACGTATTTTTCTGTAGCTTTTGCATTTGGAACATGAGAAAACTTTTTATTTTCAATCTCTATTCAAAGTGTTTTGTCTGTCTACGCTTTGCTTTCTTCACTGTGAATACTCTGACTTCACAGAGCCAGCGGAGACCCCAAGCCAGAGTTTCTGTCACTTCTTAGCACTTGTCTTGGCATAAAACGTAATCTTCAGATTTTTTTTTTCTCCTAAAGAAATGAATGTTGAAGCCAGATTAGAA
Source organism: Phaenicophaeus curvirostris (assembly GCF_032191515.1). Taxonomy (NCBI): domain Eukaryota; kingdom Metazoa; phylum Chordata; class Aves; order Cuculiformes; family Cuculidae; genus Phaenicophaeus; species Phaenicophaeus curvirostris. The sequence goes on along the minus strand of NC_091401.1, from coordinate 27,291,577 downwards.
ACAGATAAAAAGAAATCATCCATCCTCAGACAAAGGACATTTTGTGTTTCTCTTTTGCATTTGCCTTTGTTAATGCTCTGCCTTCAAAGGAAACAAAGATCCTTCCACCTGGGAAGACTGCAAAAAAAAGGAGAGATACAGAGCAAGTGGTGTGTCTGCTCTGTACTGGCTTTGTCCTGCAGTCGTTGTGTCCACTGAGACTGGCAACCATCCTGAAAATCCCAATTAAAGGAAAAATCTGGGAAGCAGGACTTGCAGCACCTATGAAACCAAAGTGATGGGTGTTTTTACTTGTAAGAGAACTCTCTGTTTATTTTTTTTACCTTGTCCTGCAGAGAAAAGTGTCCTGCTGTCCATCGCTAGAGAGCAGATGCCTTCCCTGCCTCCGGAGCTGGTGGCAGTGTGGAGTGGAGAAAGCTGCAGGTCCATTGCGTTTGATGATGCCTGGTGTCACACCAGAGCCTGTCTTAATAGCATTCTCATCTTTTGTTCAATCATGTGTAGGGATTAATATGTTCTCAGGTGCTGAGAGGCTCGAGGCACTTGGCTCTTGACAGTCTCTTATTTCTGTACTTAATAAACAGAATATTCCACAAGAAGAACGTGCAATTTATCTTTTGCTGCTGTGTGGGGAGTTACTCTGAGTCCCGGCTCTGACTCTCTCTCTCTTTCCCAAGGATTTAATAGACTCTTCCATACCCTGGCTCCCTCTCTTCTCACTCCGGTTGCCAAATTAACCTTCATCTCACCTACTTCTTCTTCATGTCTCGCTTCAATTTAGTCCTCAAATTGTTCACATGACAAAGGAACCGTCCTTCCCACAGCCTCTGCTTCTGTTCTGATAAGAAACCTGAATTTGCTGTGAGCGCCTGAAGAGAAGAATAACTTCCCTCCCTCCCTTTAGTTTCCCTATGGAATTTTCAGTGCAGAAGTCTCCTTGGGGTTATTTCTCTTGGGACTACGCAAGCGGTTTGGGCTGTGCTGTGCCAAGTGATGGAGCTGTGCCCTGAATACGCACTGTGCTTACTGGTGCTAATTAATGTTATTACATCATATTACATTTATTTGGGTTCACGGGAGGAGCTTTGACTGCACCAGCGGTGCTGCAGGGGCTGGATGTTTGCTCACTGGCATTGCCCGTGCTTACCTGTCTCGCCCAGCTTGTGTGGTGCCGCACGCTAAGCAAGTGTGAGATGCTGGAAAACTGAAGGAATCTGCTTTTCTTATCAGGGAGAGGATTTGTCAGCTACTCAGGCTTTGACTTCTGGGAAGATGCTGTAGGTGCCTGCTCTTCCTCTGCAGTGAACGCACAGACGAGCTGCTGGGAGCAGCCTGTGCTGCCATGGCAGGATTAGGGATGCGAGAGCACTGCTGAGGACAGCTTCTGCGCTGTGCGGAGATCTTCCTGGTCTCGGCTTAGAAAACAAACCAGGAACATCATGGCTGCTTTAGCACCTGTGCTTATTCTGGCTAGGGGAGGCTTCTGTGTACTCTGCCAGCTCCTCTGGGAAAGGTTTGTTTGACCTTTAAGTTGCTCCGAGTTGCTCCTACGTTAGTGAGTGGCTTGCTGGGCACCTCCTGCCACCAAGGGCACCTTCCCAGCAAGCATCCTGGTTTGAGCTGGGTAGTAGCTCTGGTACAGGACAGGAGCCTTGGTCACCCTCTGGTGGTGATGCACCTCATTTCTCAGGAGGTGTCAGGCTCCAAGAGATCGAGCTTAAAGGATTTGGGGTGACCCTTCCAGAGCCCCCATTGCAGTGTGGTACCCGCCACTGTAGTTACAGGTATGCCTGGTTGGGATTCATCTTCATGCTTTGGCTGGTCCCTTCACAGCTGGTGGAGGGGGGGAGGATGGGGACAGTCACAGACTGTGACATCTTGCGTCCCCAAAGTGGTTTCAAGGGAGTTTTTTGAGGAGATCATCTGTGCCATGGCGTATGATAAATCTTGATGTTTCCTTTTTCTGGGATCCCAGATCTTCATCCTCCAGAAAGGGTTTGGCATTGCCTGAAGCATCATCAGAGAACAAAGGCAAAGCTGTTAATTAAGACGGAGCTAATTCTGGGAGATGACTGCCTCCATCTCCATGCGCCGCCGGCTGCATGTCCTGGGAGCAAAGGGACCGGCCGTGCTCACCAGATATGGGGCTGCCCAGAGCCTTCCCAGAGGCTGCTTGTGCTCTCAGGTCTTTGCCCCATGTCCGGTGCGCAGACTTGGAGGTTACTCATGGCTTGGAGAGGTGGTTTTGCCCTCTGCAGGGTGCTGGCCGAGAGTCGCGCTGTGCTGCTGCCGCTGCCAGGGGCTCAGGGCCTTCTGCTCTGCCGGGGAATGTGGCAGCTCTGGGTCATGGGGAGAAGCAAGCGAGATGGGACCTCGCTGGGGTGGGGACCAGGTGATGGATGGGGCACGGTACGAGGAGCCTCCCACACGTGACTGGCTGAGAGAGGGAAATGGAGCAAAATGAGCCAAAACCACAGCTGGCTTTAATGTCTTTGGTGTGTCCTCTGAGGGTGCTCTGGTGGGCACAGGCTCTGACTGCTCCGAGGCAGCTGCTGGCCACAATCCCATCAGGTGAGCAAGAAAGTGTCCCTGTGGCGTGATGCTGCTGCCTTCCTGCACTGCCTTCGGGATGGCGAAGAGCTCCTCTCCCTCCAGGAGAAGCAAAGCGCTGGTGTTCAGGCTCGGGGCAAGGCTGACGGAATAGAAAGCTTTTTGAACAAACACAGCTGGCTTCTACCCAGCGCAGCCAACTCTTGGCCAGCTGAAAAGAAATCACAAGTATATTGATGTATTATTTTTTCCCCATAAAAAAATTGTCAGGCTTTTTTTGGTCAAATGTTAGTTACTGAATACAGGTTTTTTCAGTTGAGAGCAATTATTTGGGGAAAAAAACCCAACCAAGCGAGGCAGTTGTCTGGATAACTCACAGGCTCAGCTCTTCGCCTCTTGTATTTTCAAACGATTAACATTTTTTTTTTGCTTTGCACATCATGAATATTCTATACTGGAGCTGTTACCAAGTTGCGCTAGATCAGATAAATAACATGGTGTTGCTTTTGTGGCAGACTGGATAAAGATGCAAATAATACTGACATTTACTTCACAGTTTTCTTTCTGTGATCCTCTGAGTAAGTAAACTGGATTGCTGAGATATTCATGGGAAGGAAATGAAGAAGGGTTGTCAAGATGAAAGCAAATTTCCTTAAAACTTAGCCAGAATGTTCTTGGCAATTTTTTCTGTTATTTGCTCAGCTGAATAGGAGCTGCTTGAAATACATTCTGCACGACCTCGAAAGAAAACTCTTGTTCCTGTGGCACCGCTGCGTATTTTTTTGCTCTCTCTTTCACTGAAAAGCTGAGGCTTTCCCAGCCCCTGCGGCTTGTGCGGGGTCGCGGGTCGCACTGCGGGGCCCTGGCTGCAGCAGGTGACCGTGACTGGAATGAGCCCTCGCTGCCTTCGCTTTTATCAAATCGTGGGGTCGTTAGGGTTGGGAGAGGCCTCTCCTCCTGTCCAGCCGTCAGCCCGGCCTCGCCGTGCCTGTCGTGCAGGCCTCACCTCACAAACCACACGTCCTGGCACGACGGGACGTGTGAGGCCTTGCCAGGACGTGTGGTTTGCCAGGTCGTGCCAGGACGTGTGGTTTGTGACCCCCCCAGGGCTGGAGGCGCCACCGGTGTCCCGGGCAGCTCCTCGCAGTGCTCCCCGCGGGCACCTGAGCCCGGCGAGGGGGTGGGGGCGGGCGGAGGGGGGTCGGCGACTGCCTGGCTGAGGAGGAGAGCTAAGGGGGCGCTGAGCTCCTGAGGGCAGCCGGAGCTGGTGGAGGAGTCTGAGGGTGAGGAAGGCGAAACCGGAGCAGGCAGGGAGTCTGAGGGTGGAGGGGATCGGGTAAGCGTCCTCCTGGAGGGCTCCTCGCAGCCGCTGCGGGTACCAATCGCTGTGCGGGGCCGCCCCCAGCTGCCCGAGGCCGCTGGGCACCGGGATGCTGCCCGGGGTGGGGGTGGCCTCGGGGCAGGCGCCTTGGGCTGTTGGTGATGGGGGTGCTGGCAGAGCGATTCCCAGGAGATCAGTCATAGGCTCCTAGAGCGGTTTGGGCTGAAAGGGCCCTCGCAGCCCGCCCCGTGCCGGGGGCAGGGACACCTCCCACCGGGCTGCGGGCCCCGCGCTGCCCGGCCTCGAGGGTGACGGCGGCTCCGCTCCCGCCAGGGGGCGCCCTGCGCCTTCGCACGGCGCGCGGGGGCGGGGCCGGCGGGCCGGGCGGGGGCGGGGCCTGGCGGGGCGGGGCGGCCGCGGGGGGCGGGGCCGCGGGCGGGAGGCGGCGCGGATTGGCCGGGCGGGGCGGGGCCGGCGGCGCGGCGGGGCCGCCGATTGGGCGGGCGGCGCGGGGGGCGGGGCCGGGGCCGCGGGGCGGGGCCGGGGGCGGCGGGGCCGGGGCGGCGTGGCCGCGCGCCGCACTCGCGGGGGGCGATGTGAGCGGGGCGGCGCGGTCCCGTCCCGTGGTGCCGGCCCGGCCCGGCCCGCCCTGCCCCGGCCCGGCCCGGCCCGCGGACGCACCCCCCATGCCCGCTCACGGCCGCCCGCCGGTAGCGGCTGACGCCTGCGGGGCCCGGGGAGGCGATGGCTGCGGATCTGGTGGTGCTGCTCTGCCTGGCCGCCGCCGCGGCCGCCGTGGAAGGTGAGACGCGACCGGGACGCGGAGCCGGGGGGCCCGGGGGCGCCGCCGCCGCCGCCTCTGCCGCCGGGGAAGCGGCTCCCGGGGTCCGCGGGGCTCCGGGCGCGGCCGCGGGAGGGAGCGGAGCTCGGCAGCGGCGCCGCTGAACCCGCGGGGCCCGGGGAGCGCGGGGAGGAGCGGCCGGTGCCGCGGGCGGGGGCTCCGGCCCCGGGAGGCGTCGCTGGGTTCGTGCTCCGGGCCCGGGACGGTGCCCTCCGCGGGGACCCCGCCCGGCGGCCGCTCCGCTGGGTCCGCGGCGGCTCTGCGGGCAGCGCGGCTCTCGGACCTGCCGCTTATACAGGTATAGAGATGTCTTTTCCTTTTTTTCTTTTTTTTTTCGCCGTACGAGGGGGCTGCGGGCTCAGGGCGCTCGGTGCCCCCGGGGCTCGGCCGGTGCCCGCGGGCGGAGCGGGGCCGGGCGGCTGCGCTGCCCTCGCTCGCGCGGCTCCCGGCTGTCCCAGGCGCTCGCTTTTCTCCTTCCTCGGGCTTCTTCCCCCGTTTCATCCCTGCAGAAGCACCTCGGTGGGGAAGGCTGGTGCCTTGCAGGGCGCAAACAGCCGCTTTCTCTCTGTCTGGAGGGCGCCGTGCCGGCTGCCCGGGGCGGGCGGAGCCGCCGGGTCGGTCCCCGCCGGGGGGCAGGGGGTGCCGGGTCCCCGAGCGCCCCGGGAGCCGGCGCTGAGCACCCCGGCGGGACCGAGCCCCTGGGGAGCGTCCGGGGAGAGACCGCGGGTTTAAGGGAGGTTTGGATGGGGAATTTCTGAGGCAGCGCAATGGAATCTGGCTTGGAGTGGAGGCAGCGGTCGCCTGGTGTGGTCACGTACAGAAAATGCTGGTTTACGCACCTTATTAAAACCTTATGGATCCTCCTGGTGCAGGGGCTGAATTTGCTCGAATAGAACGTGTGTTTCTCTAACCAAGCTGCAGCCTTTCGCCCCCTGGCCGTGCCGTGGGGTCCGGCGTTCCCCTGTGGCGGCCGCGGCGCTGGTTTGGCCGGCAGCCCCCTGGCTGCGGGAGCCGCCGAGAGGAGCGACTCCTGCCTCCCGATCGGCCCCCGAGGGAGGGAGATGCCCGCGGGTCTGGACCGGGGTGTGGGGAGGAGGAGGATGCAGCCCGAGTCGGGGCTGGGGCTGCTCGCACACATCCCTCCTTATTTTCTCGAGAACCTGGCTACCTCACTGCCTGCGGTGGGTGAACCTGGTGACAGTGAAGTCGTGTATCCGAGTTTTCTTACGGCTGCTTGTTTCTTTCCCAATCCTGCGGTTTAGCTGGCTGTTTGCTGCTGGGCAGCTGGGTGCTTATAGTCAGGTTTGTTTTTCTGTGGCTTGTAAAGAGGGACGTGAGAACATGATGGGAACAAATACTCTGTCTCTCCCACACCCTGCAGTCACTCAGGAGCCGCTCGCGTGCTCGCTCTCCTGTCAGCTGAACTAAATATAAATTGCGTTTAGCATATAGAGAAGGTGGTAATGGGCTGGCGTTCTGCGTGTTAACTGCGGCGCTGTTGGAGTTTGGGGTGTCAGTAGGTCAGATGGGGCTGATGCCCATTTTGGTGCAGCTCCTCCATGTAAGCTATTTAATCTGCTTACCTATCCATCATCTCCCTGCCGCACGCCTGCTCTTTTAACAACCAGGTTCTTCTCTCCGACCCCCGTATTGCTGCTTGCAGCATCATGATAAGCAAAGCTCGGGGAGGGAGGTGGAAAACCCTGCTTGGGGCTGGCAGGTCAGCTTAGCTTTTCTTCCCATGCTCATCTGCTCACTTGGCCTTCAGAAACGCAGCCCGGGAGAGGACTGGGAATGGGGGTTTGAGAGCAACACCCCTGGCTCCTGCTCCTTGCGTGCCACCTGCCCCGGGCACCCTCTCTCCTCCCGTTTTGGCTCGGGATGCTCACATCTGTTGCAGGCATCCTTCGGGCTTCCTCCGCTTCCACCAGGCACCGGAGCAGTGCCTGTGCCGAGCTGGCGGCCGCCGCGCTGCCGTTCCCATCATCACCATCACCGCGTGGGCTTCCACCTTTGGCCCCGCAGCTTCACCCGGAGCAGAGCAGATTTGAAGGAGAAGCTGGAAATCAGTCTCTCAAGAGGGAATTTGCATGTGCTGGTATCCTGCACGGGAGTCTGCAAGCGCTGGTATCCAGACATCCCTTTGGTTTTACTTTCTCTGCACAAACTATCTGGGGAAAAAAAAGCCCTAAGGGGAAAAAAACTTATTCCTGGCATGGTGAGCGAGCCGAGACCTTGTCATCCTTGAAGGGAAAGCGTTCTGTCAAGTCATGGGAAAGGGGCCTGAGACTGCAGATGCCTCTGTTGCTTTTTTTTCCTTGGCTACTCGCTGGTATCACTGACTCACCGTGCTTTGCCTCAGTCTTCCTCCTCCCTTCCCGTTTCCCTCGTGCTCAGGGCTTGGGGATGGAGGTGAAGGAAAGGCATCGTCCCTAAAGGTCCCCAAAGCTGCAGGTGGCCTCTGTGGCCCACGCTGCGTGGTTTGGCAAATGCTGGAGAACCTGGAAAAGGGCATTTTTGTCCTGGCATTTTGGGGCTGCGCAGATGTGGCTCAAGTCCTGATGGAGGTGGCTGTGGTGTGGCTGTCCCCGAATCAGTGGTGATCCAACTCAAACCCATCTTGCAGCTTCACCTGCATCTGAATTTCGTGTTATTCTCCTTCCTTAAGGTGAAGGTCTTGATTTATTTTTTTTGCCGTCATTAAAGCTCTGAATTTCGCTTTCCCTGAATGTAGCACAGTGGAAAGTTGAATAACTTGCAGTGCTCTGGCGGCTTGGCTCTGGAAGCCGATGAGAGATGAAAACGAGCGTCGGCAATGATGGAGAGGTTGGAAAAGCAGCGCCGAATAGGGAAAGCCTGCCTGTTGGGCTGTCATTATTGGTATTTATTTGATGCTGAAGATGCTCTTGGAACAGTTAATGCAAATAAGGGCCCAAAGGAGCTCTGTGAAAGGCAAGTGTGGAGAAGGTGGGGCCTGTGATATATTTGTTTTTTTCTGCTCACCATCTCTGCATGGGAATTGGGATGCGCCCTGTGCTCCCACGTGTTTGGTGGCCCTGCCTGCTGTGGCATGAGCTGCAGGGGGATTTTCCAAGGTGGCCTTTCACCCATCCCTGGTGCGCCACAACAGGGCAAAGTAAAAACCTTCTGCTGGCCTTAGAAATCAGGAGGAAATATCGATGTTTGGTGATGAAGTAGCCTTGAATGTGTTCGTCTGGCTCCGGATCCAGGCCACAGTGCTGAATAATAGATGTTTCTAGCAGAGATGGATTCTGCAAGCTAAAGAAATGCTGAGATTTGTTGTAAAGGGGAAAATAGTACCTTGGGCAACGGGTAACTCGATGCTAATCAGGTCAGCAAAGTCTTGAAGACACAGGTTGCTGGTGCAGAGGGAGCACTGCGGGATGAGGCTGATAGAAGAGATGCTCGGAGCAAGGCTGAGGCTCACAGAGCGCTGCTCTTGTGATGCCTCTGGTGTGTGCTGCGCCGCTCTGTCTGGGTCCAGCCAGCCTGAGGATGCTTTTTTCACCTCTCCCAGCCGTGGGTATGAGCTCGTCATCCCCTGGCATGGAAATGGCTTCATGCCGGAGCCTGAGACTGCTGCGGTGTTGCCAGAAGGTTGCTCCGTTCCCTCTAGACAGACACCAGTGGCACAAGCCGCTGCTTAACAGCACCGCGAGGCTGAGTAAAGGCTTGGGGGAGGAAATGTTTTCCCCAAATATTTATTAGAATTTGAAAGCACATTTCAACTTGACCCTGTTCTCCTTCTGCAAACATTCGAGCTATCAAGCGCAATACTTGAATACTTGCGCAAGGCAAATATTAAGGTTGGATATTTGCTGGGTAGCAGTTTGGAATGGCAGAGCCTCGGCCGGAGCGTTAGGAAGCCGGAGTGCACGTTTCTTGCTGGAGCTGATGCAATGGAAGTGGTGCAGGTAACCCACGTGGTGGGAGCTCGGGTCCCCTGCTGCCTGAGAGCACCTTGCAAAGTGGTGCCACGGGGTGGGGATGGCAAATGAACCTGAATCCAGAAGACGTTCAGATGCATTGTGAGTGCAGGATGCTTCCAACCAGCTGAGCCTCCAGCATCCCTCCCAGCTTCCCTTCTTCGGCAGAGGTTGGCGAGGGAGCAGAAACGTGCAGAAAGGGATAGAGCAATATCCGAGCAGCGTTGGGATGGCCCCGGGGCCTCAGAGGAACCTGGGACACTGAGCTGGTTGTTGCACAGTCTAGCTTTTAGAGGCTAACAATACAGTTTTCCCAAAATTGAGTGGCTTGGGAGCCTGCAGGGGAGGGAGCGGGCATGGAGCTGGTGCAGACACTGCTCAGTAGCAGGGAAAGGCAGCAAACTCTTGCCCCAATCAGCCCCATGGCTTTCCAGATAAGTGGCACATGCGAGTGACCTCCCTCCTGCGCTGTAAATGCGGTTGCTCCCAGCCACAGCTGATTTTTTGGGGTGTTTTTATCCATTTTCCACCAAGTGACCTCATGAGGAATGGCGAGAAAAAAACAGGACTTGTGTTTGTAGGAGTGAAAGAGTTTGTACTTTATTTATTTCTCATAACTTCTGAATTATTAAAGTGTACTCAGTGGAGATTAACTTTCCCTGCTCGATATTTATTATTGTTTCATTTCCCTGGAAGTTGGAGCTACAAGAGCGTTGATAAATGGGCAGGAAGGTTCTCTAGTTTCTCGATAGCTAATCTAAATATCCCCTGTCCTTCACTGAGCAGCTAATTTGTAATTTCCTATAGCAATACCTCTTAATGAATTATACCAATACACTGGGATCTGCTTTTCCTCCTGATTCTCTACCAGGGGAATAACGCTACTATCGGAAAATAGTGTGAAACCTGGAAACTGGCCATTAGTCCCCAAAATTTTTGGTCTAAAAACAAAATCCAGAAAATGTGTGGGCCATATGGTCCATCTTCTCACATCTGGGCTGGAAAGCATCTGTCTTACAAGTTTGGCTTCTGCAGGAGGGATAAGAAAAAAAATTCTTTTCTGATGGCGTGGTGAAGCCCTGTCAGAGGCTGCCCAGGCCAGGGGTGGTGCCTCCATCCCTGGAGGGGTTCAAAAGCTGTGTGGCCGTGGTGATTTAGGACATGGTTTAGCAGGCACGGTGGGGTTGGGCTGATGGTTGGACTGGATGAGCTGAGGAGTCTGTTCCAGCCCCAATGATTCTTCGAGGCTGGTGGCTGGAGCCGTGCTGGAGGTGGCACCGTGTGGACCCGTCCACCTACGTGGGGTTGCATCCTCAATCAGCCCAACGATGTGCAGAATCCCTGCTTCTGGAAACGTCTCTCACCACCCCAATTATAAACAAGTGTTATCAGTCTGCTGAATAATTGAAGAGGCTTTCTGTTGAATATTTAATTACAATAATATTTGGTTAGCGGGAGTTGTCAGCCTCCTTTTGTGCGATTGAGAGTTGCTACAAGAAAGCAACCTGTTAGAAGAAAGTGTTGTCTATGATCATTGATTTTTCTTTTTCTCTTATTTTTTAAGCTAATCCGTCATTCGGTTGAAATTGGTTAATTAGCTTAGCTCCATTAAGACTCTTTGGCATTTATACTTGATGTTTCTAAATAATTATAGTTTTGCCTCCTAAGCCCACAACCCAGGGTGACCCAATTACTGTTACAGCGTGCACGCTTTGGTCTGGGTTTAATAAGTTCCTGCTGGGAGCCCTGCAGTGAAAAATCACAGAGGCAGAGGTTCAGAGGGGAGGAGGCTCTGCCAAGCCCTGGCTGAGGAAGACTGCCTTCCTTCAGCCTCCCTCCTTCCAACCTAAACCTGGTGGGTGGGATGCTCTCCCAGGTTTGGGTAGGATGTTCCCAGGGGACGGAGAGGAACCCTGGAGCATCCCTGTGGTCGGCACGTCTGTGCTGTCGACTTTCAGGGCTGGTGGAACGTGATGAAGAGCGGTCGCATGAAAGCAGAGAGGGCTAGGAGTGGTTTTAGCTGATGAGCATTAATTTGCTTTTTTTCCTCTTTAAGTTGCTCCTCTTGATAAGCAAATGGATCTTTTCAAGGTCTTTGCAGATGCGGGGAGGAAAAACCATCAATATTAAGTTTAGCTTAGAGTTTTTTTCACAGTGTTAGGCTGAGAGGCTGGGAGAGTTGGGGTTGTTCAGCCTGGAGGAGAGAAGGCTGTGGGGAGACCTTAGAGCAGCTTCCAGTGCTGAAAGGGGCTCCAGGAAAGCTGGGGAGGGGCTCTGGATCAGGGAGGGCAGGGACAGGACAAGGGGTTTTGAGCTGCAAGAGGGGAGATGGAGATGAGATGTGGGGAGAAATGTTTTGCTGTGAGGGTGGGGAGGCCCTGGCCCAGGTTGCCCAGAGCAAGGGTGGCTGCCCCATCCCTGGAGGGGTTCAAGGCCAGGTTGGATGGGGCTTGGAGCCCCTGATCCAGTGGGAGGTGTCCCTGCCCATGGCAGGGGTGGCACTGGATGGGCTTTGAGGTCACCTTTGTATCACCTTCCGAGTGGGACTCCAGGCAGGTGGGTGCTTCTTTTTGGGCTCCAAAATCTGAGGTAACCAGTCTGTGGTGTTTGTGCCTGCTCCTGGCTGGAGACGTGCTCGCACCCAGAAGGCACCTGGGAGGCCAAGCGGGAAGGATCCGGAGCTGGCGTGGGTCCCTTCCTGCAGCGCGGGGGCGGGGATGGAGCCGAGCACGGCAGTGATTGAAGTTTTATGGACGATTTTTATTTCTTTTTTTGCAATCAGAGGCTGGGGCCAGGCCTTTGATTACTGGAGGCCTCCGCTCACTTCAGCTGCTTCCGTAGCCGCGGGGTCGGAGCCGACTCATTATCATCCTCGCTAGGGTCCTGTTGATACGAGGATAATTGCTTTTTGCTCAAAAGACATTAAATCACCGCGGAAGAGGCAAAGGGGTGTGAATTACATCTTCCCTGGGAAATTCGGGAACCCAGTAGAAAAGTTGGAAAGGAAATGCCATCCTCTGGAGGCAGGAAGGAACGGGGCTGGTCGCGGGGGTCTGCTCCGGCTCCTCTGGTCAGCAGAGCTGGGAGGGCAGCCCAGTGTCCTGAGGACAGGCTGGGCTGGCCTGGAGAAGGAGCTGGATTGAAGAAATGGCCTTGGTAAGATGGCTGGGAGGTTTAATTTTATTTTCACCTGAAGCTTCTTATTTCCAAATGCTCAGGAGAGGAGATGGACATGCAGGGACAGAGCGGGAGCAAGATGCTCTCAGGATGCTCTGCGAGGTATCAGCTCGGCTTTACATTTGAAACAAATGTGTTTAAAAAGAACAAAACTTGGCTTTTCAAAATCCCAGCTGTATTACCAGTAGTGCTTCCCACAGTGTCTCCTCTGAGTGGTTCAGGGCCTTTGACTCGTGTATGGTGCCTGCAGTGCTGGTGAAGTTGCTCCACAGATGCTGTTTGCTGTGGTGCGTAGCAGCACAGTGAAGCCATCCCCACGTAGCTGGTTCCATCCGTGCTTCTGCCGTAGTTATTTTTAAAGCAGTGATGTTGGGTCTCTGCATCCTTCATCAGCTGCTGGAAACTCTGTACACAACCTGGCTTCAAGTGAGCCCCAGGCGCACAGAGCTGATCCCCAGCCTGTGGGGTTGGGCTGAAGCTGTTTAGAAGCTTCATGCGTGTGGGTGATCCCCACAGAAAAACTTCCACTTCAGGGGTTTCCTGAGTCACAGAATGGTTTTGGTTGGAAGGGACCTCAAAGCTCATCCAATTCCACCCTCCTGCCATAGGCAGGGACACCTTCCACTGTATCAGGGTGTTCAAAGCCCCATCCAACCTGGCCTGGAACACCTCAGGGTCTCCTGGGGAGCCTTTTCTTCTCCAGGCTGAACAAGCCCAACACGTGGACTTTCCTGTGAATGCTCTTCCCCTTGAGATGAAATTGCTGGTGGGGGACTAAGTCATTTGAGCTTGTCAGACTCTTGGCAGAAGCATCGTGAGGTCACATAACGGTGTCAGTGGGACCAGATAGGAAGCTGTAAAGTGGTAATTTCTGATGTAATAAAGTTTAGATGGATCAACTCTGTGCAGCATTTCCTGGAGAGTAATGTGCAGCTCCTGGAGCCACGTGCATCACTGCAGGGAAATTTACTCGATGAACTGGAGAAACTCCTCAGGGCCACAAAGATGATCTGAGGGCTGGAGCACCTCCTGTACAAGGACAGGCTGAGAGGGTTTGTTCAGCCTGGAGAAGAGAAGGCTGCAGGGAGACCTTAGAGCATCTTCTGGTGCTGAAAGGGGCTCCAGGAAAGCTGAGGAGGAGCTCTGGATCAGGGAGTGCAGGGAGAGGATGAGGGGAACGGTTTTGAGCTGAAAGAGGGGAGATTGAGATGAGATCTTAGGGAGAAATGCTTTCCTGTGAGGGTGGGGAGGCCCTGGCCCAGGTTGCCCAGAGCAGGGGTGGCTGCCCCATCCCTGGAGGGGTTCAAGGCCAGGTTGGATGGGGCTTGGAGCCCCTGATCCAGTGGGAGGTGTCCCTGCCCATGGCAGGGATGGGACTGGATGGGCTTTGAGGTCTCTTCCAACCGAAACCGTTCCATGATTCTATGAACTAAAAGAATTCCTTTTCCTTTGGTCCCAGCTTGCGTAGGGCCCCTCTGAGCTCTGTCCGTTGGCTGCGGATGCCCCCCAGGTCCAGGCATACTGAAGCTGACCTTGCGGAGAAGGAGGTGGATGCGGGCTGGCGGGAGCTGTGTGGTTGTGAGCCAGTGTATTCGGTATCGTTCTAAAAATTGGCTTTAATTATCCCTCCTTGTGCTGTGCGTGGGTTATTGCTGAAACGGCTGGCACCACCGCGCACACGGGGAGGCTGCTGCGCCGTGAGGCTGGCTCAAAAGCCTGCCGAAGGCTATAAAAAGATGCTCATTAACTTCAATGGGCTTTGGCCGAGGATGCAGAAAACGGGCTGCTTTGAGAAAGATGCTGCTTAGAGCAACCTCCGACTCGGTCTTTGTGTGCTGGGGCTGGGCTGTGCTCGTCGGGGCTGATGGGGCTGGGACAACTCCTGCTTTCGCATCGTCCAGTCCTTACTGTGTGAGAAATGGGGTGGCTTCCCTGTGCTCGCTGTGGCAGGGGCTCGGGGAGCGACAGGAGGGTGCCTCCCGTACCCTCTGCCCCGTAGCCCCGGAGATTTCTCACCCGTTGGGCTCACGCGCGACTCAGTCGCTCCCAAACGCCATCTCTTGAGTTCCCAGTCCAGCAGATTTTTGGAGGTGGCTCATGGCAAGCCACGTTTTTATTTATTTCTTTAAAGCATTGCAACGTTCGGGGGAAGCTGGGATGTCTTTGAAACATTTAAAGTATTCCTAATAGGTTACCTTGAAAGCTTTCTTCAGTCCTGAATGAATCAAAGTGCAAATGTTTATAATGCAACACCCACACAGGCTGGGAGAGGAATTTTATTAAGGCAGGAGAGTCAGAAAACAATAATAATAAAACATGTTTTATGAAGTTGGCAAGAAACTTATAAACTAGGTGAAGTTTTACAGCGTATGAATTTGATACAAGTTGTAAATTTGAATTCCCAGGCTGGTCCTCAGGTCTTGCTCTTTATTACCTGAAATAACATTCCCCACTTTTAATAGCTGGCTGCGGCAGAGCGGGCGCCGTTTTATCTTTCTAAATGATCTGCCGGGCGAGTCTTATAATCAAACTCTCACCTATCCCACAGACTTCAGCCCTTGAGCAGCTCAGCGGCTGTTGCTAATTAGCAAATAGCTCCTTTTTGCTTTGCTGGGCGGAGACCTTGGAAATCCTTGAGAAGGTTCCCTGGTTGGGATTATTATTTCCAGCTGAAACCACCTTACTGTCTGATAACATAGTGAGAAGAGAGGCTGAGAGATGGACTACTTTGGGCTGAAGAAGACCAGGCTCTGAGGAGACCTTGTTGCAGCCTTTCTTTACTTAAAGGGGGTGGATGAGAAAGATGGGGACAAACTTTTTAGCCGGTCTGTAGCAACAGGACAAGGGGTGATGGTTTTAAACTAAAAGAGGAGAGATTTGGACCAGATATCAGGAAGAAATGTTTTCCAATAAGGAGGTCCTGGCCCAGGCTGCCCAGAGCAGGGGTGGCTGCCCCATCCCTGGAGGGGTTCAAGGCCAGGCTGGATGGAGCTTGGAACAACCTGAACCAGTGGGAGGTGTCCCTGTCCATGGCAGGGGTGGAACTGGGCAACCTTCATGGTGCCTTCCAGCCCAACACAGTCCGTGATTCTAAGTTTTGTTCATACGTCAGCAAAAAGGGACTGACCGATGCTCCCCACAGCTCAGCGTGTTGCACTGATGACCCTCTGTGTGCCACGAGCAGGGACACGGCTGGGTGGGGTGTGGGTGCTGCCCAGACATCGTTGTGAGGCGACTGATGGACATCTGAGGTGTCCAGGGCTCTGTTCCCATTTTTGCAGCCAGAAGGTGCAATCCCTTGCGCCAAAGCTGCCTTCGCTGTCCCCCCTGTGGTGGATGTCATCCCGTAGGTGGCTTCCGAGGGTGGCATTTAATGACTGCCTGCCTGCCCTCCGTGTGCCTGGCTGTCAGGAAAGCAGATAAAAATGGCTTGTCCGGCCCCTGTCCTGTCTGTGCCCGCACTGACAGATTATTCCTCTTTGAGAAAGAAGTAATTACTTAAGCAAGGCGTCCCAGCTCGTTGCTGGATTATTCCCTTTAAAATGGGAAAGTAATTAAGGGTGTTTTTTTAAATAGGCTTCCCACCCTTGATTTGCTGGGATTAGCGTTCGTGGTCTGTAAATATTTAGTTTCCAGGGACTCTTTTTTTTCCCCTTCCTTGAAGCAACAGGAACGAGGAGGCATTGAAACGAGGCAGAAACTCTGCTTGGATGCTTTCCCCAGCATTCAAAGTATAATTGAAATTAAAGATGACCCACAAGGGGAGATGAGCTGCTTACGTGGTGCTCCAAGCCGGGTGTTTTCTTCTTGTGTTTGATGTTGAAGAGGAGCAGTTTTGGCTCTGGGTGATGGAGTTGCTTTTGTTATTCCCCTGTAGTATTTTCTGATAGTATTTTTGGAGTGAAACAAATTCTGTGAAAAATGTTGGCCTTTTCAAGGTGACTTTGTTCAGTGCTGGGCAACCTCGGCCGGGGCCTCACGTTTCTTTCTGAGATCTCATCACAATCTCCCTTCTTCCAGACTAAACCCATTCCACATCGTTCTGTCCCTACGCTCCCTGATCAGGAGTCCCTTCCCAGCTTTCCTGGAGCCCCTTTAAAGTCACCAGAAGAAAATCTGGCTCAGAAGAAAACCTGCACAGCCTCAAAGTTTGGAGGTCAGGAGCAGTCGTCAATGTGCCTGCCTGGCTTTGGTCCCCATCCTGCTGCTGAGAGATATCTTTTTTGGCATCTCTGCATAAAATTCTCATGCACCCACTGTTTCTCTTTTGCAGGGAACAGGTTGCCCAGAGCAGTGGTGGCTGCCCCATCCCTGGGGCTGTTCAAGGCCAGATTGGATGGGCTTTGAGGTTCCTTCCAACCCAAACCATTCCATGATTGTATCATTTATTGTGAGCATTGACCCAGTGCTGCTGCTCAGATGCCTTGGTCTTGCTTTCAATGATTGCATTTGTGCTGCTCAGCTGTAGTTGACAACTTTTGGACTTATTGTTTGTTCTTCTGCATGCTGGAAATCCTTCACAGGTTGTTCGGGAGGCAAAGGGAGCCTGCAGATCTGGAATTTTTTTGGTTGTTATTATTATTATATATTATTATAATTAAAACATATTTTTAGCAGCTGAAATTCGAGCCCGTCTGGGTATTTATACAGCAAGATGTTTTGGATGAGGAATAGGCCAAGACAGTCACGTGGTTGGGGCCAACGTGAAACAAAAGAATCCATTTATTATCCAGGCAGGAAATTTGTTCTTTGGGATGTTGTAGCTGCAGACATAATGATTTCATTTCCTCCAGTTCACCCAGATTAATGGCTTGTGCTCCTTTGTTTGTGTGCCTGTGTTATTTCTGCAGCGCAGCCTCCCCCCTGCTCCGTGCCGGCGTGTGCGAACACGTGTGCAAGTGCCCTGGGCAACGCGGGGGTGTGTGGGGTCCTGCACTGGGCTGCAGCAGAGCTGGCTGGGTTTTCAGAAGGGGTGGGATGCTGGGAGGGCTGGACAAAGCCTGTGGGACCGCCTGGGGTGACTTTACCAACAGTGATGGTTGTCCTGCTACATGTGCATCTCCTGGGGCCTCCTCCTCCCCCTTCTCCTCTTGCATCTCTTTGGGGTCTCCTCCTCCTGCCATGGTCTCTGGGACACAGAGAGATGTTTTCCTGTGAAGTTGTGCTCGTGTCTCTATCTCACCCATCCCATCGCAAGTGTTGACCTTATGGAAGGCATGTGAGCAGCATATCTTTTCCTTGGCCATGCTCAAGGGTGTCCTTGATGGGAAGCCCATGCCTTTGCACCCTCCCAGATACTGCGTTGGGAAGGAGCTCCTTTTCCTAGGGAGCCGTGCTGATGCGCAGGGATGCAGGCATCAGCCACGTGGTGATGGGTGAGCAGTTCCTTCCTTGCTGGATGGGTTGGCTGTTGAAGGCAGGTCCAGCCCCTCATGGGGCTGCTGGCCATCTGGAAGGTAGTGGCACTTGCATTCCCTCCTCACCCTGTCTTTCTGGACTTTACAAGTCTTTGTGGACATTACAAGATTAGTGGATGCCATAATTGCTCCCTTTCTCGCTTTCTGAGTGTTTGGCTTTCGAAAGGACGTGACAGGCACACAGTGCCTTTGTGTCATTGTCGCCTGAAGGGTCCTCATGGGGTTTTGGCACAGAGCTTTTAATTTACTGTTTGTAGCGCAACTGCAATCTTCTGTTCTGGATTAATCTGGAGTAGCCTTGTGGAGTTGTAAGTGCCCCTCTGCACTGAGGAGCCTAGGATGTGTGGCTGGAGAAGGTTTGGTGACCGTCTTGCTGACCCCATGCCTGGTACTTCCTCCTTCCCTCCCTTAGGTATTTTTGCTTTAAATTCACGGAGGCGAGTGAGTTTCTGCCACCCCTTCTGGAGGAGGCTTCCCTGCAGGGATGTTCTTTCTGAAGGAAAACCCCTCTTGGCCATCAGAGTGCATCTGCCATTGTTCGTGCTGTCTTCTGGGTGCTTGCATCCAACGATCCCATCTTGCATGTGTGTTCTACCTGCTTGGTTTTATTCTCCCATGCTTTTGTGCCAGGAGGGGAGTGTGGGGCAGAAGGTGTGAGCCCGTTATCTGAAAGCTGTGGAAGAGAGGGGCTGGGGAGCTCCCAGGACCCTGTCAAGCTGGGGGTGCTTTCTCCCCACCTGCCTGCCCTCCCAAATTGTTCCTGTGTCGCCCTGGTGACAGAGTTTGTGCAGATGTGACAGCTCCGTTGTGCAGATGATGATGAACAGTAATGAGACCCAGAGCACAACGTGCACTTAAAGTGATTTATTTCAGTCGGGGAACCACAATCAGGGAGGATAGGTCGGCGTCATCAGGAGAAGAGGTGGGTATGGAGATGAGCCTAGGGGGAACTTTATCATCGACTGGCACCGCTTTAAGAATGAGCAGAGCTGGCGTCGCATGAAATGGAGCCCTGCTGGTCATGCTGGGACCATCCTTTGCCCATGGCAGAGCGTAGACGTCTCCTGGGGGCCTAGCCAGCTGCTGAAGATGGCTCTGGTGGGTTTCTCTGCGCTTACCTCCCTGCCTCTCCATGCTGAGGGTTTTTGGTGAGGCAGCACCTGCATGTTCAGTCAGTTCTACCCATGCACTTGGGAAGGAGACTGTCCTGATGGGGGGGGAGGAATAATCCCCCAAACCTGCCTTGGCGCGGCTCCCGGTGCACAGATGGTTGTCCTCATGCTAGAGCCTTTTCCCAGCTTGCACCCGCGCAGGCACCAGGGCTGGAGGCAGGACTGTGCTGGGCAGGCCGGCTGCCAAACGGCATCTCCTGCCAGCATTCTCCTCGTCCTCCGCCTCTTCCTTGCCTCCCAGGGCTGGTGGGAGTGGTGGCCACTCAGCAGCTCAACTGCCCGCTGCAGCTTGCAGGAAAAGCTTGGCGTCAGCATGGTCCTGAGCAACACTTGGCAATTTAAGGTCAACTTCAAGCAGCGTTTGATTTCCTTCTCTTGTCCTAGAGTGCAGATCCCTGAAAGTAGAGAAAGAAAAGAAAGAAAAGATAAGTCCCGGGCAAAGCTGGGAGAGACAAGGGATGGGTTTGCAGAGCAGTTTGGGAAGTGATGTTTGGCTGTGGGGCCAGTGGAAGCTGCTCATGGAGTGCTGTGCCCTTTGAGGGCCCCGTTGGCTCTGCCGCATCCCCTGTCCCCTGTTCCTGCGTGCACAGCCTTACGGCGAGGAGAGCTGCCACGGCATCCACAGGGGATGTGGGCAGAGCCTCCCCCATCCTGACAGAGGCTTCCCAAGCTGCCGGCACCCCCGTGCTGGCACAGATTTTTTTTTTCCCTGTGCTTCTCTTTGCCTCGTTTGCACTCACAAGCTGATTCCATATGGTGCAAAAACTGCAGCGACGATGCTCGGCACAGCGGCCGGCGCCGTTGGGGAGGCGGTGCAGGGAGCCGTTTGCTGACGAACTTTTACAGCTTCTCCCATTTGAGGTTCAATATTTCCACCTCCTCCCCTCAATGGCTCTGCTCGATGGCCGTGGCTAAGCTCCTTGTCTCCAGTGGCAGCCAGAGCATCCCTGTGTGCTTCCGCTCTTGCTCCCCTGCCTTCTCCCCACACACCCCAGTGCTCAAGCAGGGGCTCTTTGGGATGCATCCTCAGACCAGCAATGCCATTCTTTTCTTTTTCACACGTGAAAAGAGTTGGGCAGCCTCCCTGAAGGCTTAATTAGATGTCAGATGCAGCACTGAGAGATATAGGATCAGCCTGACAGTGGTTGTTCTGCTGTGGGTCCGTGCTGGCCAGCTCGCTCTGTGCTCAGTACTGCTTGAGCAGGGTTTTTCTTTGCAAGTCTCTAATCTGGTGGAGGGATTCGGTTTCTGGCTTGACCGAGCAATCTGGTGTTGGCTGTCAGCAGCTGCAGAGGGTTGTTGGCATGAAAAGGGAGGCTTTTTCCTCAAATTCTGATGTCTGGAGGGTTCACCAAGCACTTTGCTGTGCTGGGAGGCGGTGTGCATGGGCAAAGGGATGCCATTCGCTAATCCCGAGCCCTCCAGCGATGCTTGCTCACTGCCTGAGCAGTCTGTCATGTTCATAGCTCCTGCAGAATCCCTTTGACATTTTAAAATCAGATATAGTAAACAGGAGCTGGACGATGCCAGGTGCCTCTTGCGTGGTGAGGGCTCTTTGACAGAACGGCTGGTGTTTGAGATTTAGGGCTCTATGAGATGTGTGTTTTTGTAGCGAGATCGAAGCTTTCCTGTAGAACATAGTCCAAGGCGGTGACTCATCCTGAATCTCTAAAGAAGTGATGCCGTGTAGGGAAATGCAGGGTAAATGTTTTGATTTGTAGAGCTTTTCTCATAGGCGGTGCAGTCCTGGAATACAGCAAAATAAATCCAGCGGGGAAGGAGAGCCACGGGGAAAGGCGGGCGCAGGTCTGGTGTGTTGGTTCAAAGCTCATTGCCCCTGCTCAAGTGCTGTCTCTGCACTGGTGGCCCTGGCAGTTGGCTTGATAGCCAAGTGTGGTGCAGCTCTGAGACAAGCATGAGCACGCTGCGGGAGAGACCCCACTGCAGAACCACAGGCAAATGTCCTCTGCATCCAGGTGTGAAGACTGTATGTCCTTTTAATTTATCCTACCACTTGTATTTGTAGAATCATGGAATGGTTTGGGTCAGAAGGGTCTCCAAAGCCCATCCAGTTCCAGCCCCTGCCATGGACAGGGACACCTCCCGCTGGATCAGGGGCTCCAACCCCCTTCTCAGTCAACTAATTCTGCATTTAGAGGGTGTAATATCTGAGGGAATCCCAGTTCCACTGAAGTCATTAGACACAATGACTTCATTAGACACTGAAGTCATTAGACTTCAGTGGCCATTGTGTGGGAAATCTCAAACCCTGCTCCTATCCTCCCTGCCTCCCATCCCCCCTGCAATTTTCCTTTCTTTCTCACAGCGTGGTGAGATCTTCCCAAGAGAAGACCTCCTGGCAGAATGTCCTGTTCTTGTGTGAGCTCAGTTGCTTCCAGCCAGCGTGGCTGGAGCACACACTGTGCAGCCAGCACTGGTACGTGGCTGTTGACCAAGATGTGAGCTACAGAAAGGTAGCGAGAAGTTATCGATACCCCTGCCGTACCTTAAGGTGCTGTGCTCCTGCTGTGACATGGGAGGATGGATTGGGGCACTGGATCCTCCTCGTTCCCTTGGCTGGTGAGATGGTTTTCCAAGCCAACTGGTCTCCACCCAAGGAGTCCAGTGGGTGCGACTGCTGTCCCCGGCTTGTGCTGAAGCCACCCAACTGCATGACAAAGGATGGAGTATTCTGAGGCTCCTCACCTTCAGCCTTCATCTGCTTTTGCGTGTTCTCCTGGGAGGTGATGGCAATGGATGGCGAAGAGCAGATGATAGTCCTCTAATCTAAGCAGTCCCTCATTCAAGTCAAATCTCACACCACTTGGCTGAATCTCAAGTTGGAGGGTGCTACTTCTCCTGGGCAGCCTTGCAAGCTTTTCAGAAGGTAGAGTTTTGGGAAAGCCCCTGCCCATCTCTGGGTGGCTGACCTCCTGTTCCATATCATCTGGAGGACGGATCTGCCAAGCATGACATATGGTGATTTTCAGGGCAGGCTGTGGTGTTCGGTGATATTTGCTGGCAACCCAGCCTCGAGAAAGCAAAGATGACGATTTAAATGCATAGTGACATTGTTCTGGAAAATGTTCTCCTGAAAAATAGTCTTGTCATCTTACAGCCCTGGATCGCTCCTCTGGGAACAGTGTGGTGAAAGAGCTGGGCTCTTGGGATGGCTGTGTCTGTCTAGAAGGGCGAGAGCATTCATTAAAGTCCTCTCTCAGCCCTTAGTGCTGCTAGACTTTGAGTTGCTGAACACATCTGTGCCCATCTGTAAATAGTTCTGCATGGACAATGATCTGTGCATTACATGTAGATTTTCGTAGAATCATAGAACAGTTTGGGTTGGAAGGGACCATGAAGGTTGTCCAGTTCCATTGCCTGCCATGGACAGGGACACTTCCAACTGGATCTGGTTGCTTAAAAACCCCATCCAACCTGGCCTTGAACCCCTTCAGGGATGGGGCAGCCACCTCTGCTCTGGGCAACCTGCTCCAGGGCCTCCCCACCCTCACAGCAAAACATTTCTTCCTAAGATCTCATCTCAATCTCCCATCTTTCAGCTGAAAAGCGTTCCCCTTCGTCCTGTCCGCACACTCCCTGAAATCCCCTCCGCAGCTTTCCTGAAGCCCATTTCAGTGCTGGAAGCTGCTCTAAGGTCTCTTGTACACCTGTGGCCTGTGTTTAGTTATGGGGAGCGTGAAATCGGTGACTGACCTTGTCATTACAGAAGCAGATGTGCTCCTTGTATTTGGAAAATATTGGGTTATCAGTAATGTGCTGTCCTGAGGTTTTCCCGTTGCCTCTTATGTCTGTTTTGAGCTCGGTGGATTAAAACTTGTTCCCAAATTTGTTAAAATAGGTTTATGATTTGGAAAACAAAAGGTATTGAAAGCCCTATCTTCTCTTATCTCTGTATTTGATTTGGTCCTCTTTGTGTTTTTCCCCCGTGACGCGTGCTTTCTTTGGTAATTCTCTGTTGTTTCCTTCCCTCTCTCTTATCTCCCCCTCTGCAGTTCTCCCTTTTCCTCTCTATTCCTCTCCCCCTTGTGCTCCCCCCCTGTAATTTATTTGCAGGCAGCTTGTCTCTTTGATTTACTGTAGCTCTCCTAGATAGGATTATGATAAATGGGTTGTATGGCTTTGGCTGAGCTCGTCTGACACCGCGTAGCCACGCTGGGTTGAGCGTGAAAACCAAGGGGTGATGCTGACTCTGGGTCTCCTCTGCGTGGTCTGCAGGGAGGGGTCACTGTGGCTAAATGGGACTTGGTCCTTGTAGCCCATGCTTTGCGTTGCCTCCTGAACTTTTTCAGGTGTGGGGCTTGGTGGAGGAGCTTTTTTCTGTGCTTTCCTCTTGCCTGATGTGCCTTCCGTGTGTGTGTGCACAGGCGCTTGCAAAAATTTAGGCAGGTATTTTATGGGTGCTTTAGGAACATCAACCAGCGTGTTTCAATTTACTCTATCCTGATATGGAGAGCATTTGCTGCTGGTAATTAGAGCGTTTCATCCCGCCGTCACAGCAGGCAGCGCTTTATTGATAAAGTTGTTATATAGTTGCTGAGCAAACACCCCCAAATCTGAGCTTCATTAAGTTATCACCTGCCCTGCTGCGATGCATCTTCATCGCGCGCTGAAATCCATGCCATTGACGGGAGATCCCAGAGGAGGTCCAGGGCTCTGCTGTGTGGCTGCAGCTTAATGCATCCCGTCACAAATTGACACAGCAGGCATGTCCTGGCTGATATATATAAATTCTTTCCCTTTCCGACCAAAAGCAAAGGGGTTTTTGGCCACCACAGATCTCTTCCTGATGGCTGATGGTTGTGGCTGGTGGTGTCACGGCCGAGATGTCTTTGCAGAGCAGGCACAGCTGCTCCTCTCCCCCGAGAGGTTCTTGCAGACCCCAAAGCATCGGCGGTTGCCTTTAAAATACAGGCGGAGAATGCTTCATGTTGCCTTGTTTTGTTTAGTGCATCCTCTCCCTTCTCCATGGGATTGTTATTTGGTGGGTAATCCTTCATAACGAACCTGTGGGAGATTGATGGGGAGAGCTTGTTATGCACTTCCAGTGCGGTTTTGCTGTCATTCTGTAGCAGCAAAATGCACCATTAAAGGCAGAGAGCCATGGGAATGATGGGACATAATTAGTTGTTGCTGTAATATTTTTGATTGGATGTGTACAGATACTGTAAGCAGCTCTTTGGGAAGCCGATGCTCTCAGGAAACTGTGAAGAAGAGCAGCACTTATCAAAGGGGAGAGGCTGATCCTGCTCTTACCCTGCCCGCCTCTCCAGCGCCGTAATTAAACCGCCTGGGAGGTGTCACGGTGCTCACGCCGTGCGGCTGCCAGCCCTTCACAGCACGAGGGGTGAGCAGCGGCGTTCCCTCCCAATTAGGAGTGGGAGTGACGCGGGGAGTCCTGCAGAAGAGACTTTTTGCGTGGGATGTGCACCCGGCCGCTCGCCGCCTCGGTCACGGAGGCAGAGCTGCCTGGGTCTGGTGGTCCTGCTTGTTCCCAGCTGATTCCAAAGTGCAGGGGATATTGAAACCTTGCAGAGGCAAACCTAGACTTCATCCATGGGACACTGGGGTCAGAAGCCTGGGGAACAAGCTGGAATGACTTGGGCAACCTCCGGGTGTGTGCTTGAACCCCTTCATCTACAGGGAACAGCGAGAATTAAATTCAGACAATTCCCCCTTGGGACTTTCTGTCCGTTGGCATTGAGAGGCTTGGTGCAAACCACGAGCGCAAAGGTAGTGGTGATGGAAGCCACGATGCAATCTGGGCTCAGCTTGGAGTCGTGACAGCTGCGGGAAGGCAGAGCTCGCGGCATCAGAGCAGTTAATGTTACTGAGCACTAGTCTTTGTAATAAAGCGTCTTGGCTCTGTTTCTCTATTGTTCCCTGTCGCTGGTAATGTCACCAAACTTGGACAGAAGCTTCCCAAGCTGTGCGCTTGCCTTGGGCTGATTTTGCTGAAGCTCTTGGGAGAGAAGAAAGGGGTAGGAAAAAAAGCTTTTGGCCTTTATTCACATGAAATTGAGGAGAAAATACAGTGCTTTGCTTATGGAACAAAGTCCGGCTGTTGTTCCCCTTCAGAAAGTCACGCTATGGGGCTGGGACTGCCCGGGGAATGTGCAGACCCCATCGGTGCTTGCTCTGCAAGGGTGCACTGGGATGAGTCTCCGAAGATCCCACCTGTGGAGCATCCTCTGCCCCTCCCAACCCTGGAGCTGGGCCCAGCATGGCCACACACGCCCTGCCTCACACTTGACGGCTGCCCTCGCATCTCCCCTCTCCCTCCAAAGGCTCAGCTATCGCTGTGCACCTCTCCACTCCCCACGCATCTCGGGGGGCTTGTTTCCAGCAGCTGGCATCCTTTCCAAATCTCCCTCTACCCATCTGTTGTTATCAAGCCTCCTCTTTCCTGATTTTGCTTAATTTCTATCTTTTTATTCTTGGTCATCTTAGACGTGCCTGTGTCTCCTCACATATGCCCAAGCATTTGCTTTTGAGTGCCTTAGGCTGCTTCCCACTGTTATCTTCTTGCAGGAGTGAGAGCTGCTGCTTCTTGCCTTAGGAGAGGGATCGTATCCGTGAAGCATCTGTTGAGGAGTGCAGCACTTGTAGAAGTTTCTTTGTGGCCTCTTGAGCAGAAAATTTGTTATCTTATCTCTTTCGTTCCAATGATAATGTCAAAATGCAATCAAGTTGGGATGGCCAACTTCCCTTCGTCTCTCTCTGCCTGTAACCAGACCCTGATCCTGCCAGGGAGAGGTAACACCTCCTCATGGCATGATCAGCCCTCCATGCTGGGAACATCTGAAATAAGGATTTCAGGCTGGGGATTTCGTAGCAACATAGAATGGTTTGGGTTAGAAGGGATCTTAAAGATCATCCAGTCCCACCTCCTGCCATGGGCAGGGACACCTCCCACTGGATCAGGGGCTCCAAGCCCCATCCAGCCTGTCCTTGACCCCTTCCAGGGATGGGGCAGCCACCACTGCTCTGGGCAACCTGGGCCAGGGCCTCCCCACCCTCACAGCAGAACATTTCTTGCTAAGATCTCATCTCAATCTCCCCTCTTTTCAGCTGAAAGCCATTCCCCGTGTCCTGTCCCTGAACTCCTTGATCCAGAGCCCCTCCCCAACTTTCCCAGAGCTCCTTTCAGCACTGGAAGCTGCTCTAAGGTCTCCCCGAGACTAAGGAGGAAATACTATTTCAGGAAATCGGTTCCACTGTTTTGTGTAATAGAAATATTTTTCTGGAGTATGCTTAAATCCTTTTGGGAGGGGTGGTTGGCATGACAGCATCACCTGGTGTAAAATGAAGGCCCCTGTGGTGGACCCTACGTTGCTCTGGTCACTCTCGCCCCAATAGTTTATTTTCCCCTGGTCCCTGGATGGTGGCAGCCCACCCCTCCCTGCCCCGAGATGCAGCTGATTCCCCTGCAGGCGTCTGCTCTGGCTGCATCTCACACCCTTTGGCCCAGGAGGATGCAGGGATCCTGGAATGGCCTGGATTGTGCGAGTGCCATCACAGATGGATGCACTGCTCTGCAGCGAGGATGCTGGTGCATTCTAATTGCTGGCATCTTTATTCGTTACGAGTGTAATTGTGAGTAGACGTTTGTTTTTGTATTGATAATTAGGGACTGGAACAGATGGTGAAGGCTTAGTTTAAAGTAATGTGTCCATTAAAGAAAATCTACTGTATACAGCTGAAGATTCTTCACTCTAAGAGAGCTCAGCTCACCGTAGCAGAGCTCATCTTCTCCCTAACGAGGGCTTTGGCCATTACAGCCTGGTCAGCTGCATTCGATGGAGGCTCAGGTCCCAAAGACTCCTCCAAGCAAGTATGTTGATCTCGTTCCCAGGCAGAGCATCCTGCAGGCGTCCGTCGTGACCGCAAGCAGGTGGTCAGGCATGGAAGGAGGTGTTGGAGGAGCAGTACCTTGAGCAAGGAGAGGGCAGCGTCTTGCCCGCTGGACACTGGGCCCAGCGAGTGGCACGGGGGGTGCGGGCACTGGATGCTGCAGGTGGATGGGACACGGGTGATGGGACAAGGAATAACGGATTTCAGCTGCAAGAGGGGAAATTGAAATGAGATCTTAGGGAGAAATGTTTTGCTGTGAGGGCAGGGAGGCCCTGACCCAGGTTGCCCAGAGCAGGGGTGGCTGCCCCATCCCTGGAGGGGTTCAAGGCCAGGCTGGATGGGGCTTGGAGCCCCTGATCCAGTGGGAGGTGTCCCTGCCCGTGGCAGGGGTGGGACTGGATGGGCTTTGAAGTAATTTCCAACCCAAACCATTCTACGATTCTGTGACTCAGAAAACCACTGACGTAGAAGCTTCTCTGTGGTTCTTTTCAATTTATTAATTTATTTCTCTATTTATTTAGTTATTTTGAAATCTTCTCTCTGGGAGGCATGTGTCGCTGTGCATTCCTGCTTTCTTTCCAAAACATGGGGCCTTTGGACAGAATGGAGGAAGGGTGAGGGTTTTCGGAAAGAGCTACCAGGAGGGATCCTGGTGGATGCCATCTCAAAGCAGATCTCATCCTTGCGTGCTCCCATCCTGCGCCATGGTCGTGCTTTATCAAAAGTACATTCCTCTGTCATCGCCCCTCTGGAGAAAAACACTGGGGAAGGAAGCTCTGATTGCGTGGAACAGGAAGGGAGATGATGGAATGAAAATCCGTTCTGAATAAACCCCTGCAAGTGGTGCCTTTCCTGTCACCGAGCGGGCCCCTCTTTAGTGCAGAGGGTGAGCGAGCCAGGTCTGGGTCCCAGCCTGGCCACGCTCCCCGGGTCACCCACTGCCTCGGTTTCCTCTGTGTGGCATGAGGAGGCCTCGCAGGCTGCAGGGAGGAACACCAAGGATTTGGGGGGCTCTCGGAGCATCCCTCCTTTTGTAGCCCCACTGGAAGGGGACACTGGGAGAAGTTTGCGTGGCTGATTTTGCTTCCACCTTCCTATCGAGTTATGCATGGGCTCATCTACCTGCTTTTTTGAAGGGCTATAGGGATGATTAATGATTGCAGAGAGGATTAATGACCACAGCCAGCATTAATGATCACTTAATGAGGCATGGGGCTGTTTCTGAGGGAAGGGGAGGCTTTGTGGTGGTGGTAGGAGGAACTTGAAGGCCCGGAGCATGAGCCCCCGGCAGTGTCCAGGGCAAAGTGGCAGCTGGGATGGAATGAAATGGGGTGCATCATTTCGTGCTGGCTTCAGGCAAGCAGAAAGGGCCTGAAGCTGCGGGCAGTGACATTCTGCGATAGCGTGAAGACCATCACGCTTTCCCTTCCTTGCATGGACTGCAAACCATCTCCCCTGTGAGGGCCCTGCAAGCAGAACGGGCTGGCACTGTGCAAAGTACCAAGCGAAGCACTGGTGCAGCGGGCTTTGGAGCACCCCCAGCATTGTCACAGCAGCATCCCGGGACCCTGCAGGGATGCAGAAGCCCAGCAAGCTCCAAAGCACCTTTTGACTCCCATTTCTGCAGATGTTGCCTTGCTCTCCCTCCCTCTGTGGCCCTGCTCACCTCTGGGAGCCAGAGTTCTGGATTTTGGAAGCAGGAAATGTTTATCGCTCGCAGCAGGGCAGGGAGTTCCTGGTCACGCTCCTCTGGCGTCCCATCCCGGGGCAGCCACAAAGGGAGGGCTGGGAAGATTAATAGGAATCTTGTTTCTGGAGCAGGCACAGAGAGATTAAAAGCGGCAGTTCATAGTCCTGGGCTGGTTTTGTTTCCTTACCTTTCTTTCCCTGGTTGCACCCGTTTTCCTGGCACTGTGGAGCAGCCGTGAGTACCTGGGCCCAGGGAGGGAGAGGATGCTCCGCTCTGCCAGCTGCTGGTGGGGCCGCTACTCCTCCTCCTCCTGTTTGGTCGAGATGCAGGAATTAAAATTAATCTGCATGTCTGCTTGCTGCAAACAAATAAATACAACCTGGCGGGTTTTCCCCATCTGTTTCTGTACGTTGTTGCTCTCGCTATTCTTGTTGTGTTTTGGTTTATTCTTTGAAGAATAAAAGTAGGGAAATGTCAGCTGCGTTACAGCTTTTACAGATTTTGCACTGAAGCCTCCGTCGAGAGGCCCCCAGCCGAGGAAAACCTCTCAACAGTGGGATTTTCATTTGTGTATTTAGAAGCACTCTAACAAATACTAGCTGTGTGCAGCGATGGCTCGGGGCGGCGGGCTGATGTAGCGGGACATCCAGTGCTGCGGCGCGAAGGAGAACTGCGAGCGAGTGGGTTGGGGGTGGCTGGACAAGAGCGTGAGCAATGCCCGTGTTGGGGGACCTTCCTCCAGTCCCTTGCTGCTTCCAGGGGCTGATGCAACCTCGCTGCTCTGGTTCAGACAGGGGTTTGTACATGCGTGTAATGACTCCAAAAATGCAGCAACCTTCTTAGTTTCTTTTAGTTGGTGATGCTATTCTCCGTTTCTGGGCTTGGGAGGGGGAGAGGTGGCAGCGTGGGCTGGGTTTGGGCTGTGGCTCTTGGCAAAGAGCCTTGTCCTGCACCATTTGCTCTGGGGTGAAGCTGCCCTCAGTTCGTTAGATGGGTTGAGGCACTGGCTGCTTTGTTTTTAAGCAGCTCCCAGGGTCAGATGCACTCTCTGGGAAAGCAACTGAGTGTTTTCCTGTGGCTCTGAGCTCGTGACTGTACTGAAAACTTCCTTCTCTTGTGTTTCCTCAGAAACTTTGATGGACACAAGGACGGCGACGGCCGAGCTGGGCTGGACTGCCAACCCTCCTTCAGGGGTAAGGTGATTCTTATGCGATTTCGTAGGGTTCATGCTGGTGGGGAGCTGGGGAAGTCACAGTGGGACCTCGTCGGCCAGGGCATCACTGTTCCGAGCTGTGTGGCCGGACCAGGGCTGAGCATCCCTTCTCTGAGCCAGTCCCAAGGTCTTGGTGGAGACGGAGCTTTTCTCCATCCCTGTGCTCTCTTCAACCAGGTGAAGGGCCCAGCCCTACCACTGCTCTCCTTCCCCCCTGCTCGCACCTTCCCTCGCCCTGTGCCAAAAGGCTTGTAATTAGGAAACATTAACAGGCTCAAAACAGTTTTCATACCTGGAACATCATCCGTAATTGCACTCGGCACTGCTCTTCCCTGGCTATTAATGTCACTTTTATGAAGTAATGAGGAACAAAACACCCTGAGGCACTTAAAACATCTTTTTTATCTAACATGAGCCTTTGAGGAATAGAAGCATAGAATAACCTGACTCACATTCCCCTGGCAGAGAAAGTGGGAGACGGAGCTGGGGGGAGTGAGGAGTGGTGAGGGGGCATGCGAGTTGATTGATGGGCATCACGGTGGGACCTGCAGGCGGTCGGGCAGGGATGGGTACAGCAGCAGGCTCCAGCGCTGGGGCCTCCGGGACATGGCACCAAAGGGGAGAGGACACCAACCTGCGTCTGTGTTAGGGTGTGACTGCCTTGGCTAGGTCTTCAGGAGCCATGAGGCTGAACACTGTCCCCAAGCTGAACCGCACTTGCAGCGGGCATGATCAGTTGAGATGGAGCTGTTGGAGTGAGTGCAGAGGAGGCCACGGGGGTGATCCGAGGAATGGAGCATCTGCTGTATGAGGCCAGGCAGAGAGAGCTGGGGTTGTTCAGCCTGGAGAAGAGAAGGCTCTGGGGAGACCTTAGAGCATCTTCTGGTGCTGAAAGGGGCTCCGTGAAATCTGGGGAGGGGCTCTGGATCAGGGAGGGCAGGGACAGCATGAGGGGAATGGTTTTGAGTTAAAAGAGGGGAGATTGAGATGAGATCTTAGGAAGAAATGTTTTCCTGTGAGGAAATGCCAGGATCCAGCCCCAAGTCCTCCTGAGGGTTTTCCATTGGTGTTTCATGTAATTCCCAGCTGTGGGCAGCCCTGTGTGCTGGGTGCCTGAGGTGCGGCAGGATCCACTGGCAGGTTTTGGCTCTGAGTGTTGAGATCTGTTTGCAGCACATCCAAAAGAAAGCAGCAAGGCACAGGGGATGCTCGGTGGAAGGAGCTGGTGAAAGAGTGGCTCCCTGATGGGCACCAGGAGTAACAGGATAAGGAGCCAGGTCCCCTCCTGTGCCCGCAGCCAGGGTGCAGAGCCTGCAGGCAGAGTGGAGAGGAGGATTACACCAGCAAGAGAGTGCTGGGAGAGATGGCTTTGGATGGCAGGACTGTAATGCGAAGCCTGTGTGGGAATGGAAAACAATACCAGTTCCTCAGCTGGGGAGGACCTTGTGGCTTTCTTGAATGAAAAAGGGTCTGGAGATGAAAGAGCATTGAATCCTCTCCTTACCCAGGGTCGAGATGGGTTTTTGAAGCACTATCGCAGCATGGCTTGAGAAGAGAGAGTGCTTGGTAGGGTGCATGAGGTTTTATTGCTGGTTTGGTAAACATTACTTTACAACAACCCGCAGCCTTGAGCTGTGAGCTTTACTGAAGCCTAGCAGAGCCAAGCAGGTGGACCTGGGAGCTGTGTTCTGCTGTGCTTGTTGGCAGTGTGTAGAGGACCCTGCTTTGAAAACAACATAAAACCCTGCTTTTTTTTGCATCGGGGCTGTAGTTTTACTAGGGGGAAGCTTGGGGAGCAGGTGAGGAATGTGGTGGTTTGATGGAAAATGGAAGAGACCAAAATCTATATGGCTGCAAGGCTGGTTGTGGTGCATCAGATCTTCAGGAAGATTCAGTGTGGAGGGCAGACTGGCATCACCCGTCTGCTGTCTTCTCCCTGTGTAAGCACAGACACGCGTGAGCGCTGCTATAGCATCACTCCTGCAAATTATGCATGATATTCAGAGTGCTGCTTAAAGATTGCCATATGAATAACGCTGTTACGAGGAGACTGTAAACATGGATTAGTTAAAATGAATGGATTATGAGGCTGTAAATCTGTCTGTAGGGCTCTAATGCCATCATAGACCATTCACAGTTTGCCGCTGTCCCGTAATTGAAATTGTAGCCTGGATTATATTAATGCCCTTCTATAAATCGAATTGCAAATCTATATTCTCTCTCCCCGCAGCCGTAATGTTTTATTTAGTTGGTTTTCTTTGCCGGAGGAAATGATCCCATTGTGCTGAGAGCCAGAGGTCAGACTTGCTCTCCAGCCCACGTGCTGGCTTGGGCTCTAATGAAGCCGTAGCCTTGTGTGCTGCTTTCCCTCTGGCCTCCAGGTGCCTGGACCATCTTTCTTCCTGCTTTTACGTCTTCTCAGGGCAGCTGAGGTGCTTGCCTGTGTGGAAAAGGTGTTCTACCATCAGCTGGGAGTGATGGGGAGGGGCGTGCAGGGGCAAGAGGGTTCTGTCCAAGGTGGTGTTTCTGCATGTGCATCACATCGTGTGTCTGCAGCTATGTTCCTACTCCCCTTTGGGGCTTTGGGAATTCTCCTTGAGCCCTGCCCTATGCAGGGTGAGTGGCCGTGGCTCACAGATCACCGCTGGTCCCTCTGCCTCCCTCTCATCCTTTCTCCCTTTCTCCTTTCTCTAGTGGGAAGAAGTCAGTGGCTACGACGAAAACCTCAACACCATCCGTACGTACCAGGTGTGCAATGTCTTCGAGCCCAACCAGAACAACTGGCTCCTTACCACGTTCATCAATCGACGTGGAGCTCACCGCATCTACACCGAGATGCGCTTCACTGTGCGGGACTGCAGCAGCCTCCCCAACGTCCCTGGCTCCTGCAAGGAGACCTTCAACCTCTACTACTACGAGACAGACTCTGTTATTGCCACCAAGAAGTCCGCCTTCTGGACAGAGGCACCCTACCTCAAAGTGGACACCATTGCTGCTGACGAGAGCTTCTCCCAGGTGGACTTCGGTGGCAGGTTGATGAAGGTGAACACAGAAGTGAGAAGTTTCGGGCCTCTGACCCGCAATGGCTTTTACTTGGCTTTCCAGGACTACGGGGCCTGTATGTCTCTGCTGTCCGTCAGGGTCTTCTTCAAGAAGTGCCCCAGCGTGGTGCAGAACTTCGCAATCTTCCCAGAGACGATGACGGGAGCGGAGAGCACCTCTCTAGTGACTGCCCGTGGCACCTGCATCCCCAATGCCGAGGAGGTGGATGTGCCCATCAAACTGTACTGCAACGGGGATGGGGAGTGGATGGTCCCTATCGGCCGCTGTACGTGCAAGGCTGGTTATGAGCCGGAGAACAATGTGGCCTGCAAAGGTAAGGTTGGCTCTGAGAAGCAAAGCACTTTTATTGTTCTTCGGCTTTGCTTAATGAAATGTTTCTCCCCACACAAGCTGTTCTGGGCAGTGTCTGTTGTGAAATCAGCTCTACGCTATTCAACCGCCCTGGAGCAGTTTTGCTTCAGGGACCAGGCAGAGCTTTGGGGGCTGTGGTCAACCTGTGGCTTCTTGGTGTGCTCTCATCAGTGGCCAGGCTTGGCGAGCAGCGTGGTGAGGATGCAGATGCCAGTGCAGCTGCCGCCGTGAGCCCGCTTGAAGCCACCTCTGTGATCTGCTGCCTTCAAAGAGCCATGCAGGCCAGCGCTCACCAGCTGAGCCGCTTTCATCTGCCTCGTTATTTCCGTAGCAGGGCTGTGGGAGCTGGGCAGCCGCTGTCAGGCCTGACTGCAGCGAAGCTGCTCTGATTCCCGGCATTAATTGGTATTTTTCTGCTGGTTATTTGGGTTCCCCCGGCCGCGCTGTCGGTGAGCTGCTGCCTGCTGGATCCTCCGCGGCACAGGTTTAGAAATATGGAAATCACGCTCACCGCTTCTCGTCTTCTCTCGCCGTTCTGATGAATATTTCCCAAGTACCACTGGAGGGTTATTTTTTTCTCTATTAGCTTTACTCTCTGCCCTTTTCTTCTCATTTCTCAAATGAAGGTGTTGTTTTTGTACACGGCCTGAAAGGAGGAAAGAGGAGAGGGCTTTTTGCATGAGCAGCTAACCCTGTTTCATTGGCGCTTTCCAAAGAGCTCTAGAAAATGAGCACCATCAAGTCAGGAAGGTGCTGGGAAGGAGGAGAAGGTCAAAGGCAGGGGTCAAAGTGCTTCGGGGCTGGTTTTGGGGAAGGTGGTAAAGAGAAGAGGTTGGACTTTGATCACTTTTGGTGCAGGTGGCAGCGTGTGTAGCATCACGCTTGACTGTGATGCTCCTTGGAGTGGCCACCACAGTGTTTATTCTCTCCCTGCAACTCTGGAGCTTCCCTGGGAGCTGTTCCAATGCTCCACCACCCTCTGTGTGAAGAACCTTCTCCTTGTCTCCAACCTAACCCTCCCCTGGCACAATCTCCTGCCATTTCTTGGGTCCTGTCACTGGTCACCAGAGAGAAGAGCTCAGTGTCTGCTACTCCTCCTCACCTTGTGAGGAAGCAGCATTGAGTGGCATTGGTGGTAGATT
Organism: Phaenicophaeus curvirostris; assembly: GCF_032191515.1. NCBI lineage: Eukaryota > Metazoa > Chordata > Aves > Cuculiformes > Cuculidae > Phaenicophaeus > Phaenicophaeus curvirostris. The sequence goes on along the minus strand of NC_091401.1, from coordinate 27,257,821 downwards.
CCTTTGAGCTTCGTTGTTGACCCTGAATGTGGCTTTTTTCCCCACTAGGAGATGGTCTGTTACTGTGAGGAGCTGAAATGCTCCATCAGAGGGAGGGCTCTGTGCGAGCTGGAGTGTTTCTGGCGAGACATTTCTCTGCTATTGAATAAACAAACAGAAAGCGCACATGGTTTCATGGCAAATTGACATTTTCTCATCATGGAAAAATAAATACTAATTTTAGCTAAAAACTGTAATTCAGAAATAATGTCGTTTTGCCAGAAATGTAGAAAAACAGCGATAATGTAGAACTGCTGTAGGTTTGGGTGGTGTTGACCTTTCAATTCACTGCTGGCTGGAAGTGTGGAGGAGACTGGGGTCTTCAATGCTTCTACCCTCCTGGCAGGAGTGGGTTACACCTACCCAGCGTGTGTAGTTTGGGGCAGGGCAGAGGATGCAGGACAGCAGGACACGAGAGCTGTGGGAGCAGACCTGCTCAGGGTGGGCATTAGACCCACCTCCATGGCTTTTTTGTTTCCTTTTTTTGTGCAAAGCCCAGAACGGTCATGGTGTGTCCGTGCTGTCAAAGATACACTGAGCAGACCCCTGTGCATTGGGAATTTACTGAGGTTTTGGTGCTGCAGCATCTGTCTCCAGCTGTGCTCGCGCTCCTTGGCAGCGCTGGTGCCAAAGGACACACCCCTGATGTTGCCCGAGTGTGGGCTCTGCAGAGCTCCTGCGAGTGCTCTGCCTTGTGAGGGGAGCACACTTTGCGTTTGGGCTCCCTGGGGGCACAATTCAGGATCCTGGGAGTGTAAACGTTCTTTATGGATCGACTGGGGAACCTGAGAGGTGCCAAAGAGTGCTATGGGTGCAGAACAAGCAGATGGTTGGGTGGCACCAAGCGTGTGTGTGGTGGTGGGACCATTCTTTTTTAATGATCCCGTGCGTGCTGTTGGGTGCTGATGCGATGCTGTTGCTGGAGCAGAGCTCTGATAACTCCCCTCTCCCAGTCCTGTGGGAGCGTTTCCTAGTTCTCACATCAGGAGGATGGACAGGAGGCTGGGACTGTGCATGGGACCCATGTCACATGTCAACACTGTGTCAACACCGGCAAGGAACCCAAAACCAATAAGCCTGCTGATCCCTCCTGGAAGTCCACTAAATCAATCCTAAAAGCCTGAGCCAGGGCTTACATTAGGACTGCTGGAAAATTGGCTCTGTTTGAGTAAAAATTTGACTTCTTGGTGGCTCCTGTGCATCCTTTGACTGTCAAGGTCTTCCTTGTAGCGCCATGGACCTTGGAGACCTTGGAAGTCCACTGCTGCCTTTCCCAAACGTCAGCAGACAAGGGGTGGCACATCACAAGATTTAGCAATAATATGTTGGTTTTAGATTCATAGAATCACAAAATTTAGCAATAATATGTTGGTTTTAGATTCATAGAATCACAAAATGGTTTAGGTTGGAAATGACTTCAAAGCCCATCCAGTCCCACCCCTGCCATGGGCAGGGACACTTCCCACCATACCAGGCTGCTCCAAGCCCCATCCAACCTGGCCTTGAACCCCTCCAGGGATGGGGCAGCCACCCCTGCTCTGGGCAACCTGGGCCAGGGCCTCCCCACCCTTGCAGGAAAACATTTCTCCCTAAGATCTCATCTCAATCTCCCCTCTTTCAGCTGAAAATCGTTCCCCTCATCATATCCTTGCACTCCCTGATCAAGAGCCTCTCCCAGCTCCCCTGTTTTCTACTGAAGGGGTCACGTTTTCCTGGTTCCCCTTGCAGGGATGCTGCTGGGATTGTGCCCTGGCTCCCTTGCTCCTGACATCTGCTCAAAGCCTTCGTCAGCCTGAGCTGAGCCACTTAACAAGCCTGAGGGAATTGTCACCGAGGAGAAAAAAAATCCCCTGGTATTTTAAGGCTGAGAAAATGGGCTTTAATTCCTCAGTGGCAGGAAAAAAATAGGGCTGAATTGTTTAGCTCGCCCCAGCGCTCTGTCATCCCCCCCACCCCAGGGACAGAGGCTGTGCCTATCGTGGGGCTCGTAGGCCGCCGCGGCTTCGTGCTGACAGCAGAGCTCGGGGCGCTGAGGGATTCATTAATGCCAGCTTTTATCGGCACTTAGCTGCTCGCGAGAGGCACAGGCAGAGCGCCGTCTTCAGCGGGGATATTGCGAGTCCCAGAGAGATTACTGTCATGCTTTAGAGTCAGAGCGACGGGGGTTTGTTACTGCCACGGCATGAGGTGGAGGTGAAGGGAGGGTGATTTTCTTTATCAATCTGCCCTGTTGCTTGTTTCCATCCCGAGCTGGTGTGGGTTTGGCCCATCAGACCTGGCTGGAGCGGAGCTGCGCGGCCCGCCCCACGGTGCCTGCCCATCCTCTTTGGCACCTCGTGCCTGTGAGGGCTGCGGGTCAGTGCCAAATGAAGGCTGTTATCGAATCCAAAATGAATAATTCATCTGGTGTGATAGCCCACACTCCGGGTTGTTATTAAATCCATCCGTCTTGCTCTGCCCTGTCCCTCAGCCTTGCTTTATGGCTTCCTCGCGTGGTCAAGGTGCAGCTCATCTTTGTGCTGGGGAGGAGGTGGGAGAAGAAGTGGGAGCGGGGATTGCTGGGAGGCTGGGGAAATCATTTGAGACCTTGGATGAGCGTGCTGGGTGGATTTTGCTTGTTCTCCTTGAGGAAGATTATTAAACCCTTTCTCTGCTGGTGTTTAACTCTGAAACCTAATGATTGCACAGCGACCCCTCACTAGAAGGATGGCAGGTCTTTGTCTCACAGCTTTTATCCTTCTGAGGGATTGACTCTGAGGATGGGGGGCTGTAGTTTTGTGTGCTGGAATCACTCTGTCTCTGCCTCACCTACCCCGTACCTGGGGGTGACTCAGTTGTACGGAGAAGCTGGCAAACAAAAAAGGTTGGATCTAAATCAGCTTTGTGCTGAATTTTTACTTTGTGTTTGTAAATGCAAGGAGAAAGGGGTGAAAGCACAGGCTTGCTGCTTCCCAGCCTTGTCTCGCTTTCGATTTTCACCTGCTGGCAAATCCCTGTCGGATTGTGGCCGGGAGCCTCCAGGCTTGGAGTGATGAACCAGCCTGCTTGCTCGCAGCAGCTGGAAACCAGGGCTGGCAGGAGTGGCAAAATGAAATACACCCCCTCCCAAAACAAGAACAACTCTGGGCTGCGATGCCTGCGAGGCAGAGGATTCCTTAGGCATCCTTGCTTCCCAGAACCCCAGCCTGGCACTGGGCAGCTGTTCCCTACCCCGTCCCCATCCAGATCCTCAGAGCCGAGCTGTGCTGAGCCTCTGCCAAAGCTGCGCTGGGGTTTGGTTTGGCCTCCTTCTTCCCTTTGGTTTCTTTGTCTCCTTTCTGTGCTCTTGCTTCCCTTCTGCCTCCTGCGTGGAGGGCTGGGTTTGGGGAAGGGGCACGAGGAGAACACGTCCCACTGGTTGAATGTCAAGGAGTGAGTGTCCTCACGCCCGTCCCCTGGTATCCTCCCCTCCCTCTGAGCAGCCCTGGTGCTGGTTATCGATTTCCTCTGTTTATCCATCGCAGAAGGCTGGGAACAACAGCAGAGCATAGGATTTGTAAAGTGATTTTTTTGTTGTTGTTGGTTTTATAATAATTATGAACATTTTGTAATTAGCAACGGAATAATTTGCTAGCAAAATAAGGGAAACGGCAGGTTTTTCCAATCAAGTTGGTGCTTGTGCTGAGCGTGGGGTCGGTTTGGTCTCCCTGGCTGTGCCTTTGCCTGCCTTTACCCCGTGCTGCCGTCCAGCTCAGTGCCCTGAGCTGTGTTGGGGCACCCAGGAGAGATGTTCTTGGGTGATGAAGGTGATGCTGGGTTTGACCCATGGGTGAACGGCGGCACAGGAGGCTGTGGGCTGCCTTGTGGTGGCGTGGGGACGTGGGGCCCTGCTCCCCAGCACTTGGGGTGCACCTGTCCCAGGGCGCTGCAGCCTTGTGGCAGCCTCCCGATGCCTGGGTTAGGCTGAGCACACCAGGGGCTGCAGAAAAGCCCTTTTTGGCTTTGTAGGGTGGTTTTATTTTTCTATATTTTCACACGCTGCCGGTCCATATACTTTCCCGTGGCTGGGAAGCATCTGTTCCGTCCTCTGTGCCAACCCCACTGCCTCTTGCCTCCTTACAACTTCCTCTCCAGCATCTTATTCAAGCTTGCCCAACCTGTGAGTGGTCCCTTTTTGAACACTTTCTCCTCTAAAACAAGACAAGGAGGTGAAAAGAAAGTGCTTTCCCTGCACGTCTCTCCTTCTGCCTGCCCTTGGGTTTGGTTTCACCGGGCTGAGGCATCCCACCTTGCTGGGAAGAGCTTCCCTCTCCCCACCTCTGGTTTTGTGGCTGTGGGTGTTGCAGCGGCTGGTGGCGAGGGGGCTGGCAGAGGGGTGCCCGGTGTCCCCTGGGGTGGAATGGCACCTGTCCCAGTCCTGGGGCAGGGTGCCAGCAGGGCTGGCAGCATCCCCGAGAGGTGCAGGTACATCAACACCCATGGACCACTCCTGCGTATGGTCTTAAATAGTTGAGCTTAAAACCCATCTGTGCTTCCTTGGGCTCTTTCCAGAGCACAGGGTGAGGTCTAAGAGTTTGTTAGCAGCCCTTTCCCTCTCGACCTGCACCTGAGGACATGCAGTTGATGTGCTGGTGGGATGCCTGCCAGGCAGCTTGGGTGCAAGGGAGTCTCTGCGGCTGCAGCTCACGGTGTTTTAGGTGGCTCTGCAGGGAAAATGTTTCTCTGCGGGTTTGGTCATAGGGTTTTGAGTGCTCCTTCTGTTCAGCATCCTGCAGCGAGTTGGCTGGGCAGCGTGTGGGTCTCCTCCCCATGCACCGCTCCACCTCTGCTCCCTAGCACTTCAGCGCCTGGCAGACAGTGACTGTCAAAAACCCTGCTTCTAGACCAAAGTGAGAGCATCCATGCAGCCGGCCACCTTCCACCCTTGGGCTTGGGGAGACTCTGGCCATCAGAAAAACTGGTTTTAGACCAAAGTGAGAGCATCTTTGCAGCCGGAGCGCTTTCCACACCTAACAGCAGCGGAGACATCATGGGGGGTGTTTTGTTCCAAGTTTAGCTGAGCCACAAGCCTCCTACTGCTTCCAATGAGCCTTTTCCTCTTTTTTTGCTCAATATCAAGTTTCCTACCCTCTCTTGCATCCTGCGTCAGCCCAAGCCGTTCTCCCTGCTGGGCTGCACTGGGAAGCGGCAGCTGTCCCTGCTCTTCCCGAATCCAGGCAGGGATGCTGGGGGATGCAGGGGTGGAGGATGCTCCCCTTTGTTGAGGGGCTTTGCTTTCTCCTGCTTCCACCACTGGGTGGAACAGGCAGCCCAGTTTTCCCAGGGCCGTGCTGCGGAGGAGATGTTTGAATCACTGTTCCTCTAAAAAACTGAGAAAGATAAAGAAAAAAGTGTCATTTTTCTTAAATTATGCCTTAATGAAGGCATCCATTAACCTCAGTAATAATTTTGCAAGGAAAATACCCAGGAAAACCTTGTTAGATTTTTTTTTTCTGATGTGTGATGGGTTGTAATGGAACTCTTAATTAGACATTATTAGCCCAAACGTTCCTCTGGTGGATTCAGCCCCTTGCTTTCCCCGGGTGCGGGGACGGGGAAGAACCATCTGTCCTGGCTGCTGCTGGCAGGGTGTCTCGGGGACCCAAATCCTGCGTGGGATCTGGGTCACCCTTGCGATCCAGAGTCCTCCATGGGGGAAATGAAGGAGGAGGAACCTGGACAGGGCGCTGGGGAAGGGCTGACCGGGGGCTGGATGTGGCCTTGGAGGGCGCAGGCACCTGAGCTCTCATGGAGGGCTTTGTTTTTTGCATATCATATTTTTTTCCTCTTCAAATTGTACCGTGGGCTTTTTGTGTAATTCTAGCCCCCATGATGGGAACTTTTGAGTATTTTATTGATTCCAGTTTTAAAAGAGGAAGACAAATCCCCCACTGATATTCTCCCCTGCCCAAGGTTCTTTTCCTGACCCTGTTTAGAAATGGGGGCGTAAATCTGCTTCCACACCCTTGGCTTGTTAATGGCCTAGGAAACTTTCTGCGGTCACTGAAGTGCTTGGGGAGGCTCATCTTTGTGGGGATGTTGGGGTGGGAGGCTCTGGGTGCGCTGGTGGGGCTGTGATGGCCATGGGTCCGCCAGCATCCCCGCAGCAGTGGGGCTGCAAAACCCCCTCGGCTTTCCCAGCCTCACCCGCTCACCCCGGCACAGCGGACTCGGCTCTCGCCCCACTGCCCTCCTGGCCAAGGCCCTTTGCTCTCTGGCGGAGTTGGGATTGTTCTCCTGGACAATGGGAGAGCCCTGAGGAAGCGCAGGATCCGGCCCGTGTCCGGCTCTCGTATTGTTCCCACCCTTGTTTGCAAATGGCCAGCACCTGGCAAACCCAGTGACTCAGCCCTGGGGGTTTTAAAGCCTTTCTAGAACTTTTTCCTTTTTATTTTGTTTTGTTTTTAAAAGTCATGAGAGAGCTCTTTTGGGAACAGCTCCAGCTGGTGCTGTTTGGCGGTGCTGGCTGAAACGATGGGAATCTTGCCCTTGCTTGGGGCTGTGCTGCACCGTCCAGCCCATGGTGAGACCTCTGGGCACCAGCATCTCGCCCAGCAGGAGAGTAATATACAATATAACAAAACAGACTTTTCTCCTCACCCCCGAGCCATGACATAACTCATCCGCACTCTCCTTGTGAGGGCATCTTCTGGGAGCCGTGCCCTGAGGTTGCACTTGGGCTTTGTAGGTCTCCTGCCGCCTCTGCTCTGGGAAACAGGCCTTTGCTGGTGATGTTTCATGAGTAAAGACCCATCGTGTCAATACATGCCATGAAAGAGCCATGGACCAAGTGGAACAAGTTGCTCTCCTGCATCTCATGCTGCTTTCACTTGGCCATCAGAGGAGCTTGGCGCGGGCTGGACTTGCCACCCAGGGCCTGGGGCGCTGCGAGTGTGTGCAGAGGGGGATGGAGCCCACCAGGGTGAGGAATAATAAAGCCAGTCAGCCTGGATTACCGAGGTTTTCATTTTCTACCCTCTCCAAAGCCCTGGTTCTGCTGCTGGGGTTGTTCTGTATCCGGACGGTGACAAATGGAGCGGTGCCGTGGGTGTTAGCTCCGAGTGTGTTAAGAGTGGTCATTTGTCACGCCTGGTGTCTTGTGTCTCAGAGGATGCGTTGAGAGCAGGAGTGTGGTGATTAAATCAAAGCATCGCTTGCGCACTTAAGCAGGGCTTGGAGGAGCGCTGAGGAGCCATGGGAAAATCCATCCGTCTTCAGCCAGAGCAGCAGACACACGGCCGAGAAATGATCCATGGAGCGTCAAACCAGACTAAATTTTCAGTTGTAGGTGCCTCAAATTAAGACGTGCAAACTTAGATGAAGAGGGAGCTGATGTTCCCTTAGCTGGGTCTCCAAGGGGAACCTCACCCAGGGAGCAGCTGCTGTGTCGGAGGGGTTGTGGAGTCGGGCAGCGAGGTGGGGACAGCCAGCAGCTTCCTAGGAAAAGGTGCCTGAAGTGAGCAGTTTGGGCAGGGAAAGTGTTAAGAAAAGAGCAGAGAGTGAGAGAGTGTGGACAGGGAAAAATAAATGAGAGGAAGGGAGATAGGTAAAACCTGCAGGAATTGCTCTTCAGGTGTTTTCTGGCTGCAGGAGATTAGGGCTGATAAGAGTGGCTGGTGTGAGCAGGGCAAGGTGATGGCAGCGGCTGCTGTTCAGCTGCTGAGGGTAGGAGAGGAGGTGTTGCCGAAGAGAGGGAAATGGCTCAAAATATGCATAAATGATGCTCGTTTACAGAAATAATAGGAAATTGCTCCTGACTGTGGGAAATGCTGCTGAAAATGCCTCCCCCAGGAGTGGGAAGGGAGCATGTTGCTCAGGCCTGCCTGAGCTGATGGAGGCAGTTTGCTGGGGCTGTGCACGGGCAGGTAGACGTGAAGGCAGGAGCAGCCGGTGCAGCTGGTCCCCTGGTCCGTGCTGTGGTTCCCCTCTCCCATTCCTCTTCTCTCCCTCTCCTATTCCTCTTCTCTCCCTCTCCTATTCCTCTTCTCTCCCTCTCCTATTCCTCTTCTCTCCCTCTCCTCATCGGGGTAAGAAGTCGTTTTTTTCCAAGGAATAGTAATTATGGCTTGTTCCTCCATGAATATTCATTGGGGAGCTGTCTTAATTACTTTTCTAATTAATTCCATGCATAGGGCTCTTGGGGTGGATGAGGGATGTGGGAGAGCCGTTGCACCTCGGTCAGGACGTCCTCCCCTTGCTGAATCCATCTTCCCCTTGCTGACTCTGTCTTCCCGTTGCTAAATCCATCCTCTCATGTCAGATCCATCCTTCCATGCTGAATCAATTCCTAGGCATGGTCTGTAAGTGGTCAGCCCGACTGTGGCCACTAAGGCTCATCTCTGGTGGGATGGGTGGGTTAGATCTTAGGCAGAAATGTTTTCTGTGAGGGTGGGGAGGCCCTGGCCCAGGTTGCCCAGAACAGGGGTGGCTGCCCCATCCCTGGAGGGGTTCAAGGCCAGGTTGGATGGGGCTTGGAGCCCCTGATCCCGTGGGAGGTGTCCCTGCAGGGGGGTGGAACCGGATGGGCTTTAGGTCCCTTCAAACCCAACCCATTCTGTGATTGTATGATTGGCCATCCCACCACACCCCAGTGCAACCCAAGGCATGATGTTCCTCGGTGCTGTGGCATGGACGCAAGGAAGCTGTGCCACGTGTCCGCATGTCCCTGCTCATGCCGGCATCCTCGTGCTGGTAGCACAAGCACAGCCCAGTGGCTGAAGCTCTCCCTTAGCCCCATCCTGGCGTGACTCATCCTTTTGTGGCATCAGCATTAATGAGGAACCACTTCAAATGTAATTAATAAGCACTTGATGCTCTCTAGATGGAGGGGATACTGTGTGGTGTGAGCTGGCAAAGGAGGAAAAGGTGCTTAATTAGTTCCTATTAGGAATGGGAGATGTTTGCGTCCCAACCAGGAGAGGTTTGTGCTTTGGGGAGCCCAGGCAGTTATGCAGTGACATCGGTGGTTCCTGAAATCCTCGGGGTGGGGGGCTCTGCCAATTGTGAAGCAAAGATACGTCATTTTAAGGGGGCTTCGAACTACTGCGCGTGCCAGCACCTCTGCTTTGGGCGAGAGCTGCTCTCCAAGATTGAGCATAGTTCCTGTGGCAGCTGGCTTTCCTGCTCATTAGTTGGCTCGATAGCTCACGCAGCGTTGAGGGGTGAACGCCGTGTGCTGGGTTAAGTGATACACAAAAGTATCGGCTCTTCCATAAGAGTTCCAGTCTGTGTCCATCGACACCTGGAGTCCCACACTGCTGCCGTTCACAGAGGAAATAGTCTCGCTTCATGACTTTTGTATGAAGCCTGGTGCCTGTGGTAGGAGTAGAGCGTCTATAGGGGCTTGTGGTTTTGGGACATGAGTCCTGGCTTGAGTCTTGATCTCCCCAGGCATTTGCGCCAGACTCATCAGGAGGTTTGGTGGTGGTGATGTTGCAGTGCTGGGTACCGATCTGCAGTGCCTCCCTCCTCTTCTCCATAGAGGTGCTTTTAATTCCCAGTGGGAAGAGCTGAAATACTGAAGAGAAATGGAAATGCAGTGAGAGGTGTCCATGAGCTGTGCCACGTGCCCACCGGCTGTGTTTCACCCTGGATTTCAGCAGAAGGTTGGGCATCATCCTGGACATCAGAAAAAGAATTTTCACAGAAAAGGTTATTGGGCCCTGGCAGAGGCTGCCCAGGGAGGGGGTTGAGTCACAATCCCTAGAGGTGTTTAAAAGACTGGTGAATGAGGTGCTGAGTGGCATGGTTTAGTGATTGATAGGAATGGTTGGATTCGATGATTCTGTGGGTCTTTTCCAACCTAGTGATTCTGTGATCATTATTTTGATGGCTGGTTTATGGCAAGGCAGGGAAGCTGCCGGCAGCAGGGGAGCCACGGTGTGAGATCAGGCTGCCTCAGCCCATGGAAACTGCAAAAGTGGAGCAAAACCCAAGCCGGAGAAGTGATTTGCAAAAGTGACCTTGAGAAGCGTTGGATTCCCCGCCCTTGTCATGTGTTTTGGAGAGCGAAGTGAGTTTCCCTGCTCTTCGGCGAGCTGGCAGCCCCGTGGCGCCGTCTGCCCAGGGCGTGTGTGCTCTCCCCTTTCTCATCCAACAAATGGATCTGGGACAGATTTTGCCTTTAGCCCTTCAAAATCCCCCCAACCATGAAAAACAGAGAAAGTCAAGCCCAGAGTCAGCATTAAATGTGCAAGTGTGGACCTGTTGGGAAGAAGAGAGCTGCTGGCAGCGAGCGGCAGGGCACATGGGAGCCCGAACCGGCTGCGTCTGTGCCCTGCTCCACACTAAAGCTCAGTATTTGGGGCCATGATAACCGTTGGTGTCAAAGCTCTTCTGCACCCAGAGATCCTTAATTTTCCCAAATCTGCTTTCCTGGAGGAGAACGCTTCTGTTGGGTGAGCGTTGGTGGTGTTTTGCTTGCGGCCACGCACAGGTGGCTTGGTCTCGACTTACTGCAGGGGAGAAGATCCTTGGCTGATGAGGAATGGGATTCTGGGAGAGGCAAATGCGGATGCACCCACACCCCATTGCCTCTAATTGGCCTCATGTGGCTGCCTGACCTACACGCACCTTGAAAATCCTGCCCTGCACCTTCCTACTTCAATTCATTTTACATCAATGAGAAGAAGAGCAGCAAAAAAAAAAAAAAAAAAAAAAGACCTGAGAAGGGAAAACCACATTGAATTTTACTTTTCCTCCATGAATAAACCATGGCAGGCTGGACTGAGAAGCTGCTGACTTTAATTTGCATGTGTCCCAAGGCGGATCTAAACCCATTCCTCCAGAGGTGAAGGGCTGTGTTAATTAACCGTCTGCATCAAGAGGAGCCGGGGCCTCTGTCCTTGGTGCGCTGGCGAGGGATGCAGCTCGTCGCCCGCGGGATGCGGACCCAGATGCTGGGAAGCTCATGTTTATCTCATGACTTTCTGCCTGTACAGCACTGAAATACAGGAACGCAGCTCAGCTAGGTGGGCGCTGGGTGTAATTAGGTTGGATGAGCACCCAACTCCAGGGCAGAAGTAGCTCCAGGTGATCCAAAACTGTGAAAATTCCTGCATTTGGCTGCAAAACTGGTGAGGATTGCACCAAGATGAGGTTTTGTCTCTCACTGGACAGGGCTTTGTCAGGGCATACCATCCCCAGGCTACCTGTATTTTCTGGCGTTGCTCAGGGGCTTCTGCTGAGATTCCTGTCCAGAGGAGCAAGCATCCGTCTGTCTGTCCGTCCGATGATGCTTTGGGGCAGGGGATGCCTTTCCTGCTCTGGGTCGTGCTCCTCACCTGCTGGAGGACTGGATGCAACAAAGGAGATTTGGTGGCTGTGAGGTATTTCAGGTCTGGGTCTGCTCCCCACCTGCCTTCTCGGCACAGTCTGCAAGGCAGGGTGTGTGCGATGGGTACCCCGCATCCCTCCTCTGGCGTTGCTCTGCGCACACAGACCTCTCGGGATTAATTTGCAGATGCCTCACGGAGGGCAGCGTGGCCCCCAGCATCGCCTGCTGAACTCGCTGTGGCCTTGCCAGGGCTGAGGTGCTCAGGAGAGGCCCTTGGCTTGATATAAAAGGGACTCGGATCATTACAAAGTAGAAAAGGGTGGAAACGCCCCCACAAAACAAGCTCCCTGCCTCCTTCCCAACACAGTTGCAGGAGGGGAGGGAGGGATGACGGGAGAGCAGCGAGTAGGGATGCAATTAAAGCTCCGGCAACAGGCGCCCGCTCCCTGCTTGGATGTTTGCTGAGAGGATAACGAGGGAGATGAAAGCGGGGTGGGAAGGCAGCACCCTCGCCGCCCTTTGAAGATGGGGAGATGGTGGCCCTGACAGGGATCAGCAGCCTACGGGTGACGGCTTGCCTGATTCTGCTGGTTTTTCCCCCAAACTGCAGCCTGCGTCCTTGGTGTCATCATCACATCAGAGGGATCGAAACCCAAAAGCATGGGTTGTGCTACAGCCTGTCAGCCCGGGGTGTGTGTCCGGGGGCACCCGCTGCCACTGGTCCCTGGCTCTGCCTGCCGGGGAAGGGGAGCAGGAGCGGAGCCGGCAGCTGCCGGAGCATCTGCCCCTGTAATCACATCAGCCACTAAATATCGTTTTTCTATAGCACACGACTTTGTGTGGGCGTTTATTTGCCTAGATAGTGTCTTTCAGCTGAAAGCATCTGGGAGGGCTTCCTAGCCGGCGTGCAGGCTGCGCGTAGGGGCAGCAGGACTGGGTGGAGATCTGCCTCACCGCTAAAATACCCCAAACTGTGGCTAATCCGAAAATTTCCATTGGAAGGCTGAAAAATTGAGGGACTATTTTGGTGGGGTTTTTTTTTTTATGTGCTTTAAGATCTGTTTTGTGTCCAAGGAGTCTGCAAAATGTACAAGGGGTATGTCGCAAGCACCAGTTCTCTTCTTTTAGGTTTCATCCGAAATCGTGAGCCTCATGCAGAAAGTGTCAGTTTTAGGAGCCATTTCTTTTTTTAAGGGAATAATTGTCATTTGCCAAAAGCGGGGAAATGGCTTTGAATCCTTTCCCGGCAGGATGTTGGGTGCAATCTGCTGAGGTTCCTCCTTTGTTCATGGCCCGTGGTGTCCTCAAACCCAACAGGGCTCCTTCTGTGCTGGCTGTCTCCTATGGGGGCTGGTAGGCACCAGCCACACATCTTTTTGGAGCAAGGCTGGATTATTCAGGCTTTTCCAGTGCCTTTGCACATCATAGTCCTCTCCGCACCTCTGGCTTGCTTGAGGGTATTGACTTGTGCAGCACCATTACTTCTAACCCAGTTTTTCCTCACCTGCTGTGCTGGTGTCACCACGTGCATGTGCGTGGATGTGCTTCAAGATGCTGAGTTTGCCCCACAAAGGCGCTGGACCCAAACAGAAAACCCCAAAACTCATGAATTAGGGAAAATCTGGCAAATGGTGTTGGCTCTGCCCTGATGGGGACATTGAGGGTATGGGAATGATGAGACAGCATGAAAGGAGCTGTGATGAGTGCTGGTGGAGGTCGGTGGGGAAGGTGGGGAGCTGTGAGCTGAAGCCTGTAATTATTTGCAGAAGCTCCTGTTTTAAAACCTGATAAGTAAAGAGCCTTAGAATGAGTGAATACAGAGGAGAGATTCCCTTTCTTCCTTTGTTTCTTCTTTGTTGTTTTTTTGACTAAAGCTTCCCTGAGAGAGTAATTAAAAAGTGCAAGTGCCAGGTGCTAACCGAAAGGGTTTAGTGGGAAGAACAAAATGCTTGGGCACCCCCACGCCTGCACCCCTTCCGCTGAGCGTCTGCTCTGTTGATGGTGCTTGCCCTGGGCAGGAGCAGGAGTGGCTGCGCAGAGATATCTCGCTTAGCTCGGGCTTTTTCTAGGACCCCCGGGCACCCACAAAATAAGGGAGTGAGATATGTGAGGTTCTCAGCACCAAAAAGCCTCGCAGTGATGCTCTGTGCCGCTGCTGCTTCAGTAATTCATCCCACCCCGTTCCAGCTGCAGAGCGAGGAGGGGCAGTGGTGGTGGGTCAGTGGTGTTTGCTGGGTGAGATGTGGCCGTATCCCCCCCAGCCCTTTGGTGGTGTAAGAGGGGCTGCTCTGGCTGGGAGAGCGCCAGCGTCATCTGGCTCTGTGGGGCGCTGCAAATTGGCTGCCACCCCTGGCATCACCCTTCAGGCAGGAGAGACTTGTGAGTCCAGGGGAGGCCACGGAGATGATCCGAGGGCTGGAGCACCTCTTGTATGAGGACAGGCTGAGAGAGTTGGGGTGTACAGCCTGGAGACAAGAAGGTTCCGGGGAGACCTTAGAGCAGTTTCCCGTGCTGAAAGGGGCTCCAGGAAAGCTGGGGAGGGGCTTTTGATAAGGGAGTGCAGGGACAGGACGAGGGAGAACGGTTTTGAGCTGAAAGAGGGGGGATTGAGATGAGATCTTAGGGAGAAATGTTTTTCTGTGAGGGTGGGGAGGCCCTGGCCCAGGTTGCCCAGAGCAGGGGTGGCTGCCCCATCCCTGGAGGGGTTCCAGGCCAGGTTGGATGGGGCTTGGAGCCCCTGATCCAGTGGGAGGTGTCCCTGCCCATGGCAGGGGTGGGACTGGATGGGCTTTGAGGTCCCTTCCACCCAAACCCATCTATGATTCTATTTTATGATTCTGTTCCCCCTCAGCCTCCAGTGATGAGGTCTCACCACTAGAACCTTGCATTCGAGCTTGCGTCAGCCCCGGGCAGGGGTCGTGCTGGCAAGCCCTGGCCCTCGCTGCCTGGGATGCTCAGCGTTCCCGGTGTTCGGGCAGGATGATGGAGCTGCTGACGGCTTTGGGCCACAGAGCGGGGCACGTGCGCCCCGGCAGGTGCTGATGGTGCTGAGCGGCACGGCCAGCTTTTGTGCCTCATCATTTGCAAACACACACTAGTGCTCAAAAGCAAGGAAATGGATAGTTAAGCACATCATTAATCTTATCCAGCCCACATAATCAACAATCAATTAATTCTTCTCCAGGCTGAAGAGATGCAGACTGTACCGCAGCCTGGGCACCTGCAGAGGAGCCTCTTTGTGGAGGAAAGGTTCAGAGCGTTCGGTTTTGGGCCCCTCACTACAAGAAGGACATCGAGATGCTGGAGTGTGTCCAGAGAAGGGCAACAAAGCTGTGGAAGGGTTTAGAGCACAAGCCTTGTGAGGAGCGGCTGAGCGACCTCGGGCTGTTCAGTCTGGAGAAGAGGAGGCTGAGGGGAGACCTCGTCGCTCTCTGCAGCTCCTGGAAAGGAGGTTGTAGTGAGGTGGGTGCTGGGCTCTTCTCCCTGGTAGCCAGTGACAGGACAGGGGAAAGGGCCTCAGGATGTGCTGGGGTTTTTAGGTTGGGTATTAGGAGGAATTTCTTTACTGAAAGGGTTGTCAAGCATTGAAAGTGGCTGCCCCGGGCACTGGTTGAGCTGCCATCCCTGGAGGGTACAAGCCAAGTAGACGTCCTACTTGGGGAAATGGTCTGGTGACAGACCTGGCGGAGAGGGATCGATGGTTGGACTTGATGATCTTAAAGATATTTTCCAACCCAAACCATTCTATGAGTCTATGAAAGCTAGGCAGGGCCTCCTCTTGTGCTCGTCTGAGGCACCAGGCTGCGTGTTTGCCATCTGAAGGATTGTGGATTCCATGATGTGTGAGTCTCTATAAATCCCACCACAGCATTGCAGGAGCTCGGGGGCATTTGGCTCTGTCTTTGGTGTGAGGTTCACAGTTCAGCTCCCCCAAAAAGAGTGGAGGTGTGGGCAGCAGCGAGAGTGGTGAGGACTGCAGCCCACGGCAGCTTTGGGAGGAAGGAGAAAGCATCATCGTCTCCTGAAGCTGCGGGAGACGTTAGGCAGGCACAGTGTAATTACAGGAGAGAAAAGCTAATTGGTAATAATAACAATTAAGAGCTACATGCCAGCAGATTATAGGAATTTACAGATAAGCACAGCGATAATAGAAACTTGAGGACACTGGGTTGCAGGGTGTGCTTTGTTCAGGTGTATTGACAAAGCATTGCGTATTAATTGCAATTAAAAATTAACAAACCCCTTCAGCCGACCCGCCATGCTTAAAACTGAGGTGTGTTTGTAGCGCTGCATCTCTCTCTTCCTCCTCCCTCCCTCTCCCATGCCCTTCCATCAAATCCCAGCTGGCTGTTCCCTGGTGCCACTCTCCTTCTTGCTCCTCCAAAGAGCCCAAAACGTTTCAGGTGTGTTTCTGAACACGTTCTCCAGGTGCAGAGCCCACAAATCACCCATCCCGTATCTCATGGATGCTAACACTTGCCGGCAGGGGCACGGTGCTGCTGGGATGTCCTGGGGAGGTGCTGGAGGGAAGGGAGAAGGGAAGAAATGGTGATCTACCTCTAAGTCTTGGTGTCCACATGTGGTTGTGTCTCCTGCCTTGCATGTCTGGTGTAACTCTGTGCTTGGTGGCGGTGTTATAGGGCACAGGGCGGTGAGCGTGGCTCAGGGAAGGGTCTGCATCCAGCTACTTTGTGCTTTGGCATCCTGGAGTTCCCCCTCAAGCTCTCATATGCCCACATGGTATCCTGCAGTGCATGATGACCTGTGGTGTCCAACTGTCTACATGAGATGGGGGGTCTTGGCCCTAAGTGCTTCCATAAAAGGCCTCAGGGGGGTTGGCCATGGTCAGATGCAGAGGGCACCGCGGTCCTCCCGCCATGGGAAGGAGGAAGGGCAGTATGAGATGTGGCTGGTCCCCCCTGGGATGCTGCGTCCCCACTTGGCTGTTGATGCCGTTGGAAAGCGATGGTTTGTCGTAGCTGGTTGTGTGCCTCAGGCAGGGGAAAAATCCCCTGCATAATAAAATTGTAAAATATTGTTTTGATTTATCCTTTTTTATCATCTTTTAATATCTGGAAAGGCTGTGTGAGCAAGAGGCCTTCATGAGTTTTGAATGACAGGTTAAAGGGCTCCAATAAAGATTAGGTGGTCCACTATCTCCCAAGGAAATTGCATCAAAGTGGTTACTCCTGCTTGCTTCTATTAATTTCCTTTCCATGGCTGCTAGGAGATGCCTCATATCCTGATGCAGCAGACAGGGGCTAAGAGGCACTTTCCATTATCTCAATCATCTCTGTGTTTATGAGACACTTAGGGTGTTTCTTTGCAGAGCCATTCCTTAGAGGTGACAGCATCACAGGGACGGAGCTGGGAACCAAACAGAGGTGGGACCATCGCGTGTGTGAGGCCATGACCTGTCTCCCTCTGGCTGCTTGGTGGACCAGGTTGGAGGTCTGGTGCCTCCGGTCCATGTGCCATAAGGGAGGTGTTCCCTTCTGCAGCCTTTGGTTTCATAGGGGTCAGCCAAGGATCTTGGTAGACCTCAAGGATGGATGAGGATCCGTTCATCAGCTGTTGGAGATGACTGGTGGGGTGGGGCAGGAACAAGGAACCCCATCCTTGTCATCTTCACCCGCTAGCTGCAGAGCAGCGACACACTTGGCTAATGAAACCTGCCCCCATCACTAATTAAAGTCTTGCTGTAACGATAACGGGAGCGTGTTCTCATTATGAATTAGTTGCTGTTTCCTGCTTGAATGAACTTGAAGGCTGAAGGCCAGGAAGGTTATTAACCCTGGCCCCGGGCTGTGGGAGTTAATGGGATGGACCCGTGGAGACACTGTCGTGGTCAGTGCATCAACTTCATGAAATGTTCAAATTTTGCATGGAAAAAGAGATGTGAGACCCAGGCCGTGCCATGGGGTGGTGGAAAGGGACGTTTCAAATCAGCAGAAGGGGAGCACTGTGATGCCCCTGTGTGTCTCTGTCCCCGTGGGTCCTGCTGGGGAGGGGTGGTGGGGAATGAAGCTCCCTTCCTCTGCCTGGTGTTGCTCTATCATTCCTGTGTGATTGCCGTGTTTTTCTAGTGGGTCCAGAAATAATTCATGGCCAGTGCAGAAAATTTTGGCTGTTCTGGCTTCACAGGAAGGTGCTGCCCTGTTGAGATCTGATTCAGGTCTGAAGCGTTCCTGTGTCAACTCTCTTTCTCCCTTCCCTTCCTTCCATTCCATCCTTATCTTCTTTCTGCCCAGTTCCAAAGACAGGACTTGCTTTCAATCTGCCCTGGAATTGTTCAGCACCCTTTTCTCTGGTTCTCGGTTCTGGGAGCAGCTGAGGGACTGGGGCTGTTTAGCCTGGAGAAGACTGAGGGGAGACCTCATCGCTGTCTGTAGCTCCTGAAAGGAGGTTGTGGGGAGGTGGCTGTTGGGCTCATCTCCAAGGTAACCTCTTTGCTCTCTTTTCTCTCTCAGCCTGCCCAGTGGGGACGTTCAAGGCCAGCCAGGGCACAGGTGTCTGCATGCCGTGCCCCTCCAACAGCCGCTCCACTGCTGAGGCCTCGCCAGTCTGCACGTGCCGCAACGGCTACTACCGCGCAGATTTCGACCTGCCAGCAGCTGCCTGCACCAGTGAGTAACGGTGTTGGGGTTGGCGGGGGTGCTGCAGGGTCTCACTCCTATGCTGCTGGGGAAGCGGCAGGGATAAAGTCTCAACCCATGAGCTTTTTCATCTTCTTTTCTCCCCGCATCCTGTGGAGGAGAAGAGCGAGAGGGTGGCAGGGTGGGGGCCTGGCAGCCACCTGAGATCAACCCGCAGCAAGGGCTTAATGTTGCAGAGGGCTGGGGTGCCTGTATCGAATGCCCATCCCTCTCCGCATGGCACAGCGCATCCTCCATGTGCCGTGGAAACGCTCCCTTCACCACCACACCGGCGTAAGCAGGTGATGTCTCATCACCCTGTGCTCTGCTTTCCTGGGACACCACTGTGACACACTCCAAACAGCCAGCAGTGGCCCAGGTGGCCAAGGAGGCTGATGGCATCTTGCCTTGGATCAGCCACAGTGTGGCCAGCAGGAGCAGGGAAGGGATCGCCTCCCGCACTTGGCACTGGGGAGGCTGCACCTCGAATCCTGGGTTCAGTTTTGGGCCCCTCATTCCAAGAAGGACATTGAGGGGCTGGAGCACGTCCAGAGAAGGGAATGGAGCTGGGGAAGGAGCTGGAGCCCAGGGGTTTTGGGAGCAGCTGCAGGCCCTGGGGCTGTTTAGTCTGGAGAAGAGGAGGCTGAGGGGAGACCTCATCTCTCTCTGCAGCTCCAGGAAAGGATGTGGTGAGGTGGGTGCTGGGCTCTGCTCCAAGTAAGAAATGATAGGATGAGAGGAAATCGCCTCAAGGTTTGCCACGGGAGGTTTAGGTTGGATATCAGGAACAATTTCTTCCCTGAAAGAGGTGAAGCCCTGCCAGAGGCTGCCCAGGGCAGTGGTGGAGTCTCCATTTCTTGAGAGGTTCAAAAAGTGTGTGGCCATCGCCTTTTGGGCCATGGTTTAGCAGGCACAGCGGGGATGGGCTGACAGTTGGACGGGATGAGCTTAGAGGTCTTTTCCAACCTCAGTGATTCTGTGATTCTAAACAATGAGTGATGGCATCGACCAGCCACCCCCCTCACCGTCAGCTGCTAGAATTTATGCTTTGCACTGGTGGTGGTGATGATGGCAGGGAGAGTCCCCAGGATAAATTAGAATTTAAAGTTATCCGCTGTCGCTGTCTTGTTCATAGTCTTGCAGATGGAGTCTTT